>NC_056508.1:16830391-16837007 GCF_014905685.2 Nematolebias whitei | reverse complement strand
TGTCATAGCTCTGCTCTCTGTCAGCTCCTCTGTCATGCTGCACACTCAGTAATCACTCAACTCATGTCACCTGTCACCGCTCATTATCCCACAGCTCCACCACCTGGTCCAGTCAGTACTTAAGCTCACTCATTCCTCTCAGTCTGGGCCAGATTCTCTATCCTGTCTCATCAGCAGTAGACTTTCCAGCATTCCATTGATTGACTCATCACGTTCATGACCCTTGCCTTGACCACGACCACGCTTTTGCCTCAGCCCTCGTCTGCTTTTGCTCATCTGATCAGGTACCGACTCATGCTCTTGTTTTTTGACTCTCTCTTTGGATCACGTACTGGATACTTCTGCTGAACAACTGACTTCACGGTATGAACTCTGCCTTTCCCTTCTGACTGTTTTTTGGATCACGGATTAAAGGTCAAGCTCATTCTGTATCACGGACTTATCCTTACCCCTGAATCTGATTCCCACAGATTCATTTCCCCAATTAGTCTTTTTCCCCCTGCATCTACTAACCTTTATCTTTTAGTTGCAAGCCTGTTGGACTCCGTTCCAGTGGACCTTAACATCAGTTCTACTTCTACTGGCAGCCCGCCACTACAACACTACCCAATCTCGAACTACCAATCAGAAGATCGGAACCAGCCCAGAACCGGACCTACTCCAGGGTTTAACTTTATTTCACAATAAATCTTTTAACCCTCTCAGTGGTTGTTGTTGTTGTTTGCGATCCGGCCTCTGGTTCATGACAACTTTTATAATTTTTATAAAAGTTACATATGTTTTTTTACACATTATTAAAACTGTCACTATGTCATGATATAGTATAAGTATAAGACAGATAATCTGTGAAAAAATTGAGCTCCAAGACTTGAGGTCTTGGTCTGGACTTTGTGTCGGACCCTAAAAGTCTTGGTCTTGATCTCGGAACACTCTGGTCTTGGTCTCGACTTGGTCTTGGGTTAGGCGGTCTTGACTACAACACTGACGTTCTGCTAAGAAGTGAAAAGCTGCCAGAGTCTGAAAGACTTTTAGGACAAAGTGCTTTAAAAGGGAAGTTTACAAGACCGTCATAATTCCTGACTTTTTGTGCTTTGTGATGAGAATAACCCAAAGAATATGCAGGTTTGTTGAATATTCAGCCAGGATAAAATACAGTGTGAGCATTTTACAAGACATCCACAATTTAATGAGTCTCATCTGTAATAAAAATTTTAATATCTCAATGATTGTTTATCCTGGAAAATTATATAACTTCTCATTTTGAACTCCATAAAAACATTCTTGATTTATTTATTTTTATACATCTCAGAAAGCTTCCATTTTGACTAAACTTATCTCTTTGATGTGATTTTGTTAATCAAAGTAAAACCTTGAAAACATATTTGTCATCAGTAAATTTCAGCCATCAGTAAATGTGGCAGCAATAAAAATGTGCATTATTTTCCAAGTAAAACATTTTTTTTAATAATCCTGTATCTGACTAGTTTATTGGAAATAGGAAGAATGTGGATATTTGGAGCAGAAAGCCAAATATATATGAATGAGAACAGTGATGTCATTTTTATGAGGAAGAATGATACATGGGACATCTGAAATAAGTTTTTCCCCAAGAAAAATTGAATCATGGTATCTGTAATGTATCACTAATCTGAATGTCACAACAGCAACTTAACATTTATTAAGACTTTCAAAGATTTTAATGTTACTTATTCTTACTACAATCTGTTTCAGAGACTTTTACTCGTAGAAATGCCCATTTTTAGCTCTAATTTCAGTTTTGACTAGTAAAAGTGGGGGAATATTTTACTGATATTTAAAAAGTCACATGATAAACAGTCATTTAAATGTTAAATGGTAAATGGACTGTATTTATATAACATCTTTCCATCTAATCAAGTCACTCAAAGCTCTTTACAACACAATCTGTGCCCTCATTTACCCATTCGTACAGTACTTTATTAGATCTATGCAAAGAATAATCAGAGCTTTATCACATTCATTCACTGATGGGACACACATCAGAAGCAATGAGGGGTTCAGTGTCTTGCCCAGGGACACTTCCAACACGTGACTGCTGGTGGAATCAAACCCCCAACTCTCCCATTGGAGGATGACTGCTCTAAAGCCCTCAGCCACAGCTGCCCCCTCATTTAACAACATGGTTACCAGGATGTGTCCTGGATGTGTTTGAGGCCAGGTTGTTTGTGAAGTGGTGATGCTGTTTTCAGAGCCACAGTCAGACATGAACTCTAGTAAACATCTCGCTCCTGAATTCATTCTTACACATGCATGCATGCTTTAATACATGGTGCACATAGGCATCTGTCGGCAGGGCACACACTAACTACACACATCATAGAACACAGCCTGAGCATGCTCAGACTCTGCAGCACGCTAACACAACATTCAGAGGATGCTGTGACAGGGATGTTCCTAAAGTATTACTTCCACATGGCTCCATTTGTCAGGTTTCTGCACCTAATCTCCACAACCACACACACACACATGTGCGCGTGCACACACACTTTCTTTACTGAAGCTGAAAGTGGCACAGAGATCAAACATAAGCAATATCTCTTTACAAACACACACATGCTGACTGACAGCTGCTGTGAATTACTGAGCGACAGACAGGAGGACATCCAGAGAACAGACAGCAGGTCCAGCCTGAGCTGGAGACACATACAATCAGAACTTTCCTTCAGGCTAAGATTTATTTACAATCTTAACCTTTACTACATTTTTTTCATCAACTGATGAGCCTTAAACTCCCAGAGACTTTGACCTTCACTTTCCGACAGTCCTCACAAGCAAACAAGTTTCAACTACAAAACAGAACAAACAATATTTTATCTCAACACAGTTGAACAAAAGCCAAGTATTCCTTCGAAAAATGTGTATCGCCTGTTTCGTAGCCTTTGCTGCTTTCGAAAGGGAATTAAATAAAATTTTAATAAAATATTTCACGAGTGATTTGCGACAAAAGGGTGTCAGCAAAGGTCAAAGGAAAAGTTTACAAGACAGTGGTGAGAGCAGCTATGCTGTATGGTCTGGAGACAGAGACCTGGACAAAAAGACAGGAGACAGAACTGAAAGTGGCAGAAATGAAGATGTTGAGGTTCTCCTTAGGAGTGACAAGGATGGATAAGATTAGGAATGAGATTATCAGAGGTACAGCACAGGTTGAACAACTGGGAGATAAAGTTAGAGAGACCAGACTGAGATGGTTTGGACATGTCCAGAGGAGGGACAGTGGTTTGGACATGTCCAGAGGAGGGACAGTGGTTTGGACATGTCCAGAGGAGGGACAGTGGTTTGGACACGTCCAGAAGAGGGACAGTGGGTATATTGGATGTTAAAAATGCAGCTGCCAGGAAAAAGACAAAGATGAGATATATGGATGTAGTTAGAGAAGACATGGAGGTAGTTGGAGTGAGGACAGAGGATGCAGAGGACAGAGATGGAGGAGGATGTCTCACTGTGGAGACCCTGAAGAGGGAAAAGCTGAAAGAAGAAGAAGATTGATACATATTGTTCATTTGGTGTTTCACAAAGTACCAGTCCATTCACTTTTTTTTCTTCAAATAGTAAAAACTTTCCTAATGAAGCTGAGGCAGATTGTCTGTGGTGCATTCATTTATCAGAAAAATATAGTTTTTCTCAGTGTTGACCAACCAATCATGAATTGTCGAGCTAAATATTGCCTGGTACCAGTCACAAGCTGATTTTTTGGTGCATCTCTAAAAAAAAAACACCCAACACACCCATGCCCTATTTGATACCTCTTTATTGGCAGTGTGACACAGTCATCATAACTGCTGGATCATTGTTGTTCCTGTGGGATTAAGTTGGGCTCAGCAGAATTCTGGAAAAGTAGAAAATCTAAGCTCTGATCTTCTATAAAACGTGACCCAATATTGAAGCCTACACCGAAATCTGTACACCCAAACTTGACTTCATGTTTCAACAAACGTGAAAATGAATCTCAGAGGAGATGTTGAACCCTCTTCTTCAGTCTCAGTAGAAATGAAGCTCTGACTGACGGTTTCTATTGTTTTGCCTTTTTAACACATTCCCCTCGCCTCCCTCCTGTCAATCAGATCAGCTGTAGATTGGAAACCTTGGCAATCAGACAATACCATCACATCTGACATGTTCTTTCTGTTTCAGCTCCCTCTGCCTTTCTACATGTGCATCTGTCTGTCTCTTTCACCCCCTCGTCACTGTCTCCTCCTCCTGCTTGCATCTTTTCTTTGTGTTCTAAGACAGAAATCAGACATGTCTGTTTCTTTTCATTGGACTCAATTAAAGGACAAGAAAACAGATGTGTCACTAACGAAGATTTGTTCTAAGACTTGATACATGATGGGAATTAAAGAGAAGTGAGTATAAAAGAGTAGAAGAATGAAAATTGTGCTAACAAGTGAACTAAATGCTGCTAAAATGAAAAACACAAAAAGAGCTGCAGCTTGATGTTTAAGACATTTAGTCTGTCAGTTTTATGAGAACGGACATAAACAACACAAAGATAAAACAAGAAGTACACCGATGTATCCTGTAGTTGAGAGATTTGAGTAGTGAATGTTCCTAGTTTTCAATATGAGTGTTTTTCTGAACTGCAATTGAACAGGGAATGTATGTGCAAACCTTAATGTTTTAGCTGCACATATTTCACGTGGGTAGAAGTTACACTGTGGAGAAGAGCAGTGGTTGGTTTTTCATTCTTTTTTGTTGTTTGTCTGAGTGCAGGCAAAATGGTGGTGTTAGGGGATGGCCAATGGCGGAACTGGCCACCATAGATTAATCTATGGCCACTCCAAGGGCTACCCCAATCATCTGAAGAAATTATCATTTTAAGCAATGTAAAAACTAGAAAGCATAGTTTCCTCCATATTTCTACCAACCTATGTACACACCTACAAAAGCTAAGGAGAGCGATGTCCCTGTATTTGGAACTCACACTCTAGTCCCCCTTGTAGAAGAGGGGAACCACCTCCAAGCCAGTCCTGCCAATCCAGTAGCACTTCCCCCTTTGCCCATGCAGTGTTGAAAAGGTATGTCAATCAAGACAGCCCTGTAACATTCAGAGCCTTAAGGAACTCAGGGCAGGCCTTGTAGAGCCTTTCTACCATGAGCTTTTACGTATTTCAACGACCTCAGTCCAGTGTTGATGCACTCAAAAACTGTCTCGGTCCCAAGACCGGTCTTGAGACCACCTTTTGATGGTCTTGGTCTTGTCTCGGATTCGACCACATTTGGTCTCGGTCTTGTCTTGGACATTGAGGACTCGGGATTTTATTTCAAGACCAGTCAAGACCACAACTGTGGAAATATCACTAAATTGCCAGAATATTGTCCAGTTTATTGGTCCAGTACGCAGTTCCTGGAAGAGAGGGGAGCGGCTGTCTCCTGTAAAGCCTCATTCAGAACCAGTCACGGCTGCACTTTGGGTCAGAATAGGTTCGCTAGCAATAAGCAGTCTAAAACACAACTTAGTTAATAAATAGTTTTTTATGTCTCATTTCAAACTGTTTCTAAACTGTTTGTGCTATGCTGGAGCTTCATATCTCTACTGCGGTGAAGTTAGTTTTACGTTGGACGTTGGACATTCGAGCTCCGTGGCTTCAGCGGTGTGTTCCTCTCATTCGATCCGAAGCAGGCAGTCTGATGTCGGTCAGCTGTGCTCAGTCTGCCCCTCCTCTGAGACGTAATGGTTTGCTTAGGGACCGTCAACAAATTACCAAACCAAACACTCTTCAGAAACAAAAATTAATAGTTTACATAATTTGACCCACTGACACAAAGCTAATGTTAAACTACTCTAATAGACCTGACACACAAGACCCAATCATTTATTCTAATTTTTAAGAATTTGCTAATTAGTTATTGCAAAAAAACACATGATTTTTGAACAAATAAATTATGTAAAATTAGAAAATGCTTTGAAATGAGAAATAAATGAGGGTGCCTCGTCTGTCAGGTCTAGTAGAGTAGTTTAACATTAGTTTTGTGTCAGTGGGTCACATGACATGAGAATTGTCTGATTTCTTTGTTATGTAGCATTGAAAATTTATAAAAGCTGATAGTCATTCAAAAGCAAATTTAAAGTTGCAGTATGTAACTTTTGTCATAGCTCTGCTCTCTGTCAGCTCCTCTGTCATGCTGCACACTCAGTAATCACTCAACTCATGTCACCTGTCACCGCTCATTATCCCACAGCTCCACCACCTGGTCCAGTCAGTACTTAAGCTCACTCATTCCTCTCAGTCTGGGCCAGATTCTCTATCCTGTCTCATCAGCAGTAGACTTTCCAGCATTCCATTGATTGACTCATCACGTTCATGACCCTTGCCTTGACCACGACCACGCTTTTGCCTCAGCCCTCGTCTGCTTTTGCTCATCTGATCAGGTACCGACTCATGCTCTTGTTTTTTGACTCTCTCTTTGGATCACGTACTGGATACTTCTGCTGAACAACTGACTTCACGGTATGAACTCTGCCTTTCCCTTCTGACTGTTTTTTGGATCACGGATTAAAGGTCAAGCTCATTCTGTATCACGGACTTATCCTTACCCCTGAATCTGATTCCCACAGATTCATTTCCCCAATTAGTCT
>NC_056508.1:16825650-16830291 GCF_014905685.2 Nematolebias whitei | reverse complement strand
AAAAAAAAAAAAAAAAAAAAAAAAAACAGGGAGCGCTGGCTCTGCAGCCCACACATCAGACCAGCCCACCAGGACATCTCCAGACCCTCCCGCAGCCACGCTGGACCTGAGTTTAATTCACTCGTGACAAATTCCTTCATTTGTCACCATTTCAGTCATGGCATCAATGGAGGAGGAAGAGATCACTGCCTCTTGGCAAAAAAACAAAAGAAAAGGCCAGATCAGGGATGAAGAAGGGGAATTTAATACATTGGTGTTGCATACAAAACAGTCCGTTGCTGGGCAGTTTATTGTGCGACACCGCGTATGCGTATGCGTATGCGGTCGTAAAAAATTTAGCTTTGCACAGACATGCCCTGGGGGGGACGCTCGTATCTCTGTGTACGTACGTGCGTACCTCTGCGTATGGACGTACGCGGGAGTATACTGGGGGGGTTAAGAAACCTCCAACAGAACCAGGTTCAGGACAAGCAGCCATCTGCTTTGACCGGCTGGTTTGAGAGGATAGGAAGGAGAGACAGGCAAACACAGAACAGGTCCAGATGTACTTTCTACAGGAGGAAAGACAAATAACTTGTTAGCAGAGCAAAGTAAAGACAGCAGCAGAGTAAAAATATGTCAATTTGTCCTCCAGCAGTCTAAGCCTATAGCAGCATAACTAAGGGATAGATCATGAAACTCAAGCTGACCCTAACTATGGGATTTACCAAAAAGAAAAGTCTTAAGGCCAGTCTGAAAACTGGACAATGTGTCAGCCTCATGGACAGAAACTGGAAGTTGGTTCCACAAGAGAGGAGCCTGATAACTGAAAGATCTTCCTCCCATTCTGCTTTTGGAAACTCTAGGAACCACAAGTAAACCTGCAGCCTGAGAGCGAAGTGCTCTGTTAGGAAAATATGGAACAATAAGATCTGTAATATAAGATGGAGCTAGGTTGTTGAGGGCTTTGCATGTTAGAAGTAATATTTTGAATTTAATTCTGGACTTGACAGGGAGCCAGTGCAGAGAAGCTAAAACTGGAGAGCTATGATCTCTCCCACTAACTCCAGTTAAGACTCTGGCAGCAGCATTTTGGATTAACAGAAGACTTTTTTTAAAGAAGTTTTTGGACACCCAGATAAACCATTACAATAGTCCAGTCTAGACATGACAAATGCATGAACCAGTGTTTTTGAATTATTCTTGGCAAAATGTTTCTAATTTTAGAGATGTTACGCAGGTGGAAGAAGGCGGTTCTGATAACTTTTTAAATGTGGGGGTTAAAGACATGTCCTGATCAAAAATAATACCAAGGTTTTTTTTACATTAGAACTGAAGGCCATTGTGCTGAAAACTGCTTTCAGTATCCTGGCTGGAAAGAAAAATGCTATATAAATACAGTAATTTTACTATTTTCTCTTCCTGTTTGCACAAATGAACAACATTTATCAAAACACTTTTAAAAGCAACAAATCCTCTTTGAGTGAACGATCTGTTCAAAGTCCAGAGGAAGGGTTAGATCGCAGTGGATTCAGGATTTTTCCTTTAAACTCACACGCTCTCTGATCATTCTCTCTCTGGATTTTCATCTCTTTGATGGTGTGTGTGTGTGTGTCTTAAAAAATGTTAGGATGCTTTGTCTGTGCTCACTAACAAGCTGAGACTATTTTAGATTTCCATGTGTCTGAAACAGATTTTGAAGTTTTAATGTGTTGTTCTAGTTAACTTCTTAGATTGAAAGTTATTGAGTTTGACATGTGGAAGTTTTTGTAGATATGCTTTACATGCTTGTATTCTGAACTCCCAGAGAAATATAGTTATCAATGTTATTTATGTATTTATTTATTTTTGCTCCCTCTTGTTTTTGTTCATGCAAAAGTTTTTACTTTAGACAAATTTATTTGTAAAGTTTACCAAAGAAAAAAAAAAAACCTACAATAGTCACTGCAATAACTTGAAACCAATGTAAGTAATGAAATGTGATTCCAATAGAAATTAAACTAACAAAAATTAGGCATTGCTTTTGAATTTTAATTCACCAGACTGTTTTAAAATAAACTGATTAAAATTGCCTTGACCAGAAAAAGGTAATCATACACATCCTCTTTCTACACATAGGACAATAACAGTAATCCTGCTGTAAGAGTACCAGTGGCTGCAATTACACTTTCCAAAATGGCTGCTAATTACCACCAGCTGTTGGCCATCTACCTGATGAGATCCTGCACATAAGGCTGCAATCGAGTGCTACTCTTCGCCGGAGCATGAAGCCATCTATGATATTTATGCCCTTGGCCAGTGTTTCTGAATGATCTGAAGATACTTACCTTGTTTATTGTGCCTGCTGTTATCCTGCCTCCTTGGTTCTTGTCCAGTACTGGTTCTCCTTTGGTCCTGTTCCTCGTGCCTTGCCCTCCTGCTACTTGCCTACCTCGCCTTCCCTTCCCTTCCCTTGCCTTCCCTGCCTGGGTTCTCATCTCTGGATTTCTTTCTGAATCCAACCCATCTCGCTCAGACCTGTAAGAGAAAAACAAACCAGACCAATATCTACATTCAAATCCCTCTCTAAGAACCACCTGACCTTATCCTTCCTCCTCAGGAACTCCAGGAGATCACGTGTAAATTACTCCATTGTAAATAATAAACACTGTTCTCTTCTCTATTCCTGAGTCTTGTCTCGTATCAATCTGGGTTCCCCGAGTCATAACATAAATGCTCTGGCCAAACAAGACCCAGAACAAGACCAGGGACGAGCAAGCTCCATCTACCTCCCAGGTGGAATGCATCATCAAAGTAGAGGAAATGTTGCAAAAAGTCCTCACCCAGCACAAGCTGCCCAGTCCAACATGCAAGAACTAGGAGGTATGTTTTTTTCAATCAATCAAAGACTCTCATCATCTTCTCCTACAGTTTCCACCATTCCACCAACACCGAGCCCCTCCAGTACAACTCCTGAACCTAACAACACCTTGCAACAGGTAATCATAAAACCTTCAGAATGCTTTTCAGGAGACCCTGACCATTGTAGAGGTTTCCTCCTCCAATGCAAACTTGCATTCAAAGGGGCTCCTCTACTCTATGCCTCGAACATTGTTAAAATCACTTACTTCATCAGACAGTTAAAAGACAATGCACTTCAGTCGGCTAACTCCTTTCTGCAGTCCCACGATTTAGACTTTGTTTCTTATGATCAATTTTTGAAAGCATTTCGTAGGAATTTTGACCAATCACTACAGGAATCAAATGCCGTAAAACAGCTTCTGGGATTACGTCAAGGCTGGCAACCTGTATTTGAACATGCCCTCGAGTTTTGCATCCTCGCCGCCCAGTTTAGTTGGAACAAAATTGTCTTATAAGGTACCTTTTTGCACTCCTTATCTGACCCCCTTAAGGATCAGATTGCCGCATGGGATAAACTTGAAAGCTTTGATGAACAGATGAATCTGGCTATCTCTACTGATGATCACTTCTGGGAACGCAGGAGAGAAAAAGACTACAATCCCCAGAAACTCTCCACTTCTGGGTTCGCTTTGTCACCAGGTGAGCCCCGAACTTACAAGTTCTGTCATGAGAATTACAAGCCCCAGGCACACTTGACTCTCTATTTTTAGCAATCCTATTTGTTAAAAAAAAAAAAAAAATCTGTATGCCTTTTTATAATTGTCTATTGTTGTCGCTGTTGTCCATTATTGTCATCATTCTTTGTTGAAATCAGGTCTCTCTTGTAAATGAGTCCTCGAGGCTCAATGGGATTTACCTGTCTAAATAAAGGTTGAATGAATGAATAAAAACTTACGGGTTTCCCAATTCTCCTTTGGATCCGGTAACACGCCTCCCTGCTTTATCAGAATCCGAACTGATGCAGGTGGGACACACACACACACACACACACACACACACACACACACACACACACACACACACACACACACACAAACACACACACACACACACACACACACACACACACACACACACACACACACACACACACACACACCTATCTCCTCAGGAGAGACAACGGTGAAAGTACTCTTAACTATTGCATTTATTGTGGCAATCATGGACATTATCTGGCTCATTGCCCGTTCCAGGGAAACAAGAACGTTCGCCAGTAAAAAGGAAGATACTGGTGGGCACCTCCGCTCTCTCTCCCCAGCACAGGCTCGCATTACCTACCATTCTACAGATTAATCAGAACCTCCTGCCAGTCCCAGCCTTAAGTGACTCGGGCACAGAACAAAATTTAATCAGTATGAACCTGGTTACTGAACTTTCTCATTCCACCCGTTTTAATAGCTGGCATCACAGGCGAAACACTGGCCCAGATCTGCCTTAAGACTGCCAACATACATCTTATCCATGGCTTAAGAAGCACAACCCTAACATAAATTGCAGTGTTTCCCCTACCATTATACAAGCGGGGTGCCCCGTCCCGTCAACAGACCCGAGCGCCCCATCTACCGAACCCCACCCCCCACCCACCTGTCGGCACTGACGTAACACTAAACTAGCAGCTCGCAATGCAGTTGTGCTAGCTAAAAAGCTAAAGGCAGCCTCTTCCTTCATGTTGAACCCTCACGCTGAACGCACCCCCGCCACTCGAAAACTGTCGGTACAAACAGCGCATGGCTCAGATGGGTGTCTGTCTCTCCCCACTCG
>NC_056508.1:16811439-16825550 GCF_014905685.2 Nematolebias whitei | reverse complement strand
TCCCCACCTCGCTCCCCCCCCGTGCGCCCAGCGGAGGGGGAGTTGTTTGTGACCCCAAGAATAATTTAGCTGGCCCCCCCCCCCCCCCCCCCCTGTCCTGACTTCCATGAGACCCAAGGTATTGGAGTGGTTTCAAACGAACAAACTTTCATGTCACCCTGGCACCTCTCGTATGCTTTCCTAGCAAAAACACACTTCTGGTGGCCTACTATCAACCCAGATGTGAAGGCTTTTGTTGCAGCCTGTGCTACATGTGCTAGGAACAAAACCGGCAATCAAACACCCGCTGGTCTCCAGCCACCCTTACCTACACTCAGTTATCCTTGGTCCCACATCTCTGTGGACTACCCCCCTCAGAAGGTAACATCACCATCCTAACCGTCATCAACAGGTTTTCAAAAGCAGCATCCTTCATTCCTCTGCCAAATATTCCTTCGGCCTTCAAGACTGCCCAGCTCCTTGTACAGCATGTCTTCAGGATCCACGGCAGCCCCTCCATGGTCTCTGACCGCAGACCACAATTTATATCCCAAGTATGGTTCTTAATAATATAATTATATTATATTATAATAAAATAATAATAATAAGTGGGAAAATTATTGATTTGAAAACTTTAATATGCTCTCTTTGTCTGTGTACACCTACTACATTAATGCATCAGCTGACTATTCACTCCATATTAGGCATTTAAAGTTATATTGGTAAATGTTGCAGTAAAATGACTAACCAATAAAGTTAAAACAAGAACATTTTATTAACAATCACATAAAATCTGCAGCAATCTAAATATAACGGTGATGGTCCAGTTGTTCTGAAAAGGCTGTATGATTAGTTTAATTTTTGGTTCTGATGATGTCTTCTAAAATGCAAACATTTAGTTTTACTGCCACCTAATTGCAACTTGTTATGATATGGGCCTTTTCATCATTTCCAGTTTTCCAGCATGTTTCTTATATATTTCTTATGCTGGAAATTATAAGATAATTTAAAAAAACAAGTTCTGTTCTTTGTCTTTTTTGGGGGGGCTGCTCCCTTCTTCAGGGGTCTGTTTTTAAGTTTTAAAGCAGTGGGTACTACTATCATGATGTAAGATAAGATAAGATAAGATAAGATAAGATAAGATAAGATAAGATAAGATAAGATAAAATAGAACTTTATTGATCCCACAGAAAATTGTTGTGCCAGACTTTCAGTACAAAGGAACATACACAAGGAATCACAGAAGATGTAAAAAACAACAACAAAAAAAACAGAATATAAGAAATAACAGCGAATAAAAATAAATAAATAATAGAATATAAAAAGAACAGATAATATAAAAATACCAACAATTAAGGCCTAAAACAGGTTAGAGCAGCTGTCCTCCAATGGGAGAGTTGGGGGTTTGATTCCACCAGCAGTCACATGTTGAACTGTCCCTGGTTCTAGTACAATCACTGAACCACTCGTTTCCTCCAATGTGTCCCACTGATTTATGAATGTGATCTAAAAGCACTGATTAGTCTCCACAGATTCAGATTAGCTTTGTAGAGACGGACCTGAGTGCTGTGTGAATGTGTGTGGAGGTAAATGAGGGCACAGATTTATTTGTAAAGCACTTTGAGTATCTTGATTAGATAGAAAGGTGCAATATAAGTACAGTCCATTTAAAATTTACTTATTGATTCTCTGGTGTGTTTTCAGACATGAGTTTGAGTTATTGACTGTTTATGATCACATCATGTTCGAGAGTTGGCTTCATTAATATTTAGTTACCCTACCAGCTGCTACAGAGCATTATCACTTGTTACTTGTTTACACAAAGCCTCTTATTTCACCTTGAAAGTTGTTTTAGAAACAAAACATGAGGACAAAGCATGAGGCAGAGGTCCAGAAGTTGATTTCATTATGATTAGTTCAGCTTGAACAGCTGAGGTGGAGGTTTAGTTACCTACCATTTAACAGGTGACTAGCAAATATGTACGTATCTGCTGAGTTTCATTCCATTCCAGCAAACAAGGCAGGCTGCAGGGTGGGCTAAGTTTGTGCACCATGGTATCCTGATAATAATAATCCAGGTAGAAAAATGTAACAAAGTTAAGTCAGGTCTTCTGGATGGATTCTTCTTGTTGAAACGTTTAATCATTTATCCAAAACACTTCGTCAGTCTAATGAGCTGCAATAAACTCAGTCTTATCAGCAGCACCTTCTCATAGTGCATCAACCAGTTTGCTAGTAACAGACAAAATTAGCTGTTCACATGATAGAGGACCAGCAGTCTAACGATACCCAGCCCTCTGTGAATAGCAAGCAGCCATCAGAGCACTAAGGACCAATTGTTAGGCTGATGATCCTCATCAACATGTGAACAGTCAGTTTTGGCTGTCACCAGCAAGCTGGTGTATCCACTTTGAGAAGGTGATATTTATAAGACTGAGTTTATTGCAGCTCCTCAGGCTGACGAAGTCTTTTGGATAAAATATGAAACGTTTCAACAAGAAGAATCTGTCCAGAGGACCTGATTTAACCTTGTTAGACCATCTCTATGGATTTATTTAAAGTCCAACTCCTCCTTTATGGCTCCTTATCACTTCTAGCCAGATCAAACAGCAGCTGACTGATATGAACAGACTTAGTCACAGCAAGCTTGGTGTGCATTGTTTTCTTTATATTAACATTTTTTTTTACTCCATCCATCCATCCATCCATCCATCCATCCATCCATCCATCCATCCATCCATCCATCCATCCATCCATCCATCCATCCATCCATCATTTTTACCTGCTTCTTTCTTTTTGGATCATGGGGGTCACTGGTGCCCATGTTCAGCAGTCACTGTGCGAGAGGTGGGGGACTCCCTGGACAGGTCTCCAGTCCATCACAGGGCCACATAGAGACAAACGAGACAAACAACCATTCACTCTCTCACTCACACCTAGGGACAATTTAGAGTTACCAATCAGCCTAACATGCATGTTTTTGGTCTGTGGGAGGAAAACCAAGTACCTGGAGAAAACCCACACATGCACAGAGAGAACATGCAAACTCCACCATGCAAGACCCCCGGCTGGGATTTGATCAAGCGACCTCCTTGCCGACAGGCTGTTGCTGCTCAGTTCTTGCTCTAACAACTGAGCCATCGTTCTGCCCTTCCAATAGAACATACTTAATTAAAACTATAGATTAGACTAATTATTTTAACAAGTACAAACCACTCAAAATTCATACCAAACCAGTTTGACACGACTGTCAACAAGGAAGAGGGCCAGCAATGGAGGAGGGGGTGTGCCAAAGAGACCATCTTAGCACCAACATAACTGGTTTGTTCCATTTTGGAGTAAGCTGTTGGGGGAAGAATCAGTTTAGTGTTGTGTGTTTCCTTGACTGATGAAGCCTTCTGGATCGAAGGCGAAACGTTTCAGCACAAAAAAAGAAACTGTCCAGATGACCTGACTGAAAAATGTTGAATTTTATACCTGGATTATTGAGCATGGACCTTGTTGTTCATACCCAATAACCTGAATAAATACAATTCACTACTTTCACATTGCTGGTGTTTGGATAAAAAAAGACTGCTTCAGTTCAATAAAAAGATGGGAGGTACCGTATCATGTTTGTCAGATGATAAAAGTGATTGATAAATAGCACCTGCATGTGGGTCTGGCAGCTAACAGTAAGTTTGACCAATTAGGGAAAACATTGCACTTCATTCACTAAAGTTGGTAAGAAGAAATTGTGTTTTAGATTGTTGTGTGTGTCACTTCAGCATATTTCCACCTAGAAAGTCCATTCGACTTTTAAACAATTCACAAGACGTTCAGCTATCAAGAATTAATTCAGCTTTTTGATATCTTGAACCGTTCTTGTAAAATCAAAGTTTAAGTTTGTTAAAGTTATGGTGTTTGTCTCCTGTCTTTCGTTTCCATAGTAACAGGATGTTAACTGTGCAGCTGGGAGAGAATCCTAAACATCCAGCTGATGTGACTGTGTGTGTTTTAACTCATGTTCAGCTCCTCACAGGTTCATTCAGCACTTACAGCTTCTAATTAGCTTTTTCAGACGTTCATCTATTATTGAACTCAGTTTTATCCAGTTTATTGCTATAAATAAAGTCACAACAGAAGTCATCTGTACAAAAACAATCATAGATTATAAAAGCCAACTAGACAAGTTGCATTCCCTGCAAAAATGCAGAGTGAATGCTTATTGTTGAATTCTTTTGCTGAAAGCTGCTTAAAAAGCCAGAGTGTATTTGAAATACGACAATAGCTAAAAATTTGACAGATGAAGTTACAAGAAGAATAAAAAGCAAAACAAATTCTTAAAAATGCAGAAAAAGATTGAAATTATGTTAGAATAGCTTAAACGTGAAGAAAAGCAATAATTAGAAAAAAAAATCTAAAAGTAGTATGAATAAAGCCACAAATAGGAAAAAAGGCTTATACAAAAGCAAATAAATAAATAAACACATAAATAAATGGCTAGTTTAAAATCAGAAGTAGGAAACTATTAACAAATAGCAGAAAAAACAACAAGTCTAAGTGGTTTGTGTTTTTTTCAGCTTCAACTCATTCATTGTTAGACACTGTAGGCTAGCTAACATTTCGTGTGGTAGTAGCAGAGACTGGGGTGGCAGTCAAAATTCAAGGTCAAACATCAAGGTCACAAGTTGCCCCCTTACTTTAAAGAGCTCTAATATGATAAACAAAGAAAGGTAAAACTTCACAGCTGAACCCCATGTGGGTCAACAAAGATCCCTATTGCTGTTTAAGTTCATGGGGGTCAAAGGTCAAGGTCAAAGGTCAGTCTGTTCTTTAAATAGCTCTAAATCTGGAACCCTTTCACACAGAATTCTCAAACTTGATACATGGACACCTCATGGGTCAACAAAGCTCTCAGTTAATTTTATGGTTAAATGTAACTGTGTTAAACTGGAGTAACCACAGTTTCACTATTTCTTGCTCAAAGCTAGCTTTTTCTTTATTTCCTACTAACATTTTGCTTCTTCTGGCTCTTTTTTTTTTTTTTTCATTTAGCCTTTATTTATCCAGGTTAGTCTCATTGAGCCACGAGAACTCATTTTCAAGAGAGACCTGTTTTAGGGAGCACATAGTGGGGTTAAGGGCCTTGCTCATGGGCCCAGAGTGGGGCGAATGAGGGTGGGGGCAAGTGTGGGTGTTTCACCTACCCCACCCACAATTTTTGATGTTGTCGGGGCCGGGGCGTGAACCGGCGATCTTCCGATCACAAGCCCACCTCTCTAACCTCTGCGCCACCACTCCCCACCATCTTCTGGCTCTTAGCTAGTATTTACCTGCTTTTTAGCTGGAATGTCAATACTTCTACCTCCAAGCTAGATTTTTCATGCTTTTTTGCAAACATTGTGCTACTTCTGAGACTAAGCTAGCTTTTTATTTATTGCTAGCATTTCACTCATTCTGGCTGTTAGCTAGCATTTTCCTGTTTTTGCTAACATTTTGCTACTTCTGCCTCTAAGCAAGGCTTAATTTGCACCAGATCCTGCCTGAACAGGGTCTGGGAACTCTCTTATTTTGACAGGTTGTGTTCCAGTAACTGTTTGCTTGGATCTGGTAACTCTCAGGTTTACTAATAATAAAGTTATGAACAAATATAACTGCCTTGAACAAAAAAAAAATTATATTGGATATGTAAATTGAAAATAATTAGATAAACACACTTTCAACACAACTATTTACGAGCATACGATCTCTTCAAGTAGTATTTCCATGTCTACCTTTAAAAAAATCTCTGCCCCTAAAAGAGTGGTGGGGTGAGTACCGAGCTAACCAGGAAGTCATGGGCAGGAGCCCACAGGCAGCGGCCATGAACAGAGGTTTCACATGTGGAATTGGACAATAATGAGCAGGGACAGTGTTGGGCTCAGAACCATCAAGGGAGGATGTGTGACAGATTAGATATTCAAAACTTTCTGGGGGAGGACTCCCAGGACCGACCCCGCCTTACCCCCCAATTCCCCCACCCTCACACACTTCTGGTTCAAAGCTAGCTTTTAAAGTTGGTTTTTAAGATTGTTTGTTTTTTTCTAATCAACATTGTTCCACATAAAAATGCTGTAACTTTGCCAGTTTAAAATTTGGTGTAACCACAGCCCAACACAGTCTATATGACATTTCACAATATTACAGTTATTTTAAAGGCTTGACCAGAACAACAACAGATCCATCATTTCTCAGCACAAGATAATCTTACCCTGAAAGTCTGTCATGAATGGTAGCAGGTGATATGCATTCCTTAAAAAAAAATTAAAAAAAACGCCAGGCAGCTGAGACGAGCTGGTCTGGGAAGTTCAGTCCTCACCTCCTTCTACAGGTGTGCAGTGGAGAGCATCCTGTGCTCCAGCATCAACGTGTGGCATGGAGGCTGCACAGCTGCAGAAAGAAAAGCTTTGCAGAGAGTGGTGAAGGCTGCACAGAAGATGTTGGAGTCAGTCTCCCCACCATCACAGACATCTACACCTCCAGATGCAGGAAGAGGGCCACCTGCATCATGAAGGACTCCACTCACCCAGCACACACACTTTTTGCCCTGTTACCCTCAGGAAGGAGGTTGAGGAGCATTAAGTGTAGAACCACTAGACTGAGGAACAGCTTCTACCCTGAGGCTGTTAGACCATGAATCTCTAACAAGGAGAATCACTGTAAGGAAGAAAACGAATCACTATAATGCCACTTGATTGTTGATGTGTGCTGCTGATTATCTCGTGCTGCTGATCTCATGCTGCTGTATCTATTCATACCCATCTGCTCACTACAGACTCATTTAATATACCGTATTATTTTACAAATACATTATTAGCGTATATCTTAGAGTACTGTTTGGCATTTGTTTAGCTTTATCTTAGTTTATATCTTAGATCCTTATATAGTGTTTTTTATACTTTACATTTTTGCTATTTTGGGTGCAACTGGGATCTTGAGTACACAAGTTCCATCCACCTCATGTACCACATGTGATGGAAATGACAGTAAAATTGACTTGAACTTGTTGAAAGCAACCCTGACACCTCAGTTCTGGCTGTGATCTTGTAAAAACCACACCTGCAGTTTAAATCTCTCAGTTGTCAAAGGTTTGTATCATTTTTCACCCCTAACATGCACGTCCGTCTCTTTACCTGCTTTTCATAGTGGGGTCGTGGGGAGCTGGTGTCCAGGTGCCAGCTGTTGGCTGCTGCACTGCTCCACCATGACCCCGCTCACCATCTACTTAAAGCAAAATCAAGTTACACATAAAATCCTCTCAAAGGTTCAAATATTTAGAATAAAGGACAGAACCTCCAACTTATTCCCAGAAGTGAGAAGAGCAGATTGTTCTGACCCAGTGTCTGCTAGTTCCAAATAAAACCTGCAGGTGGGAATCACCAGGCAGATCCTGATGCTGTAACCTGGGGTGCGTTTAGTCACGTGGTTCAGGAGGATCTCAGTGTGTGCAGGTCTGGTACCAGGTTCGGGTCTGGACCATCAGACAGGACCTGCTGTCAGTGGATCCGTTCAGATTCAGTCGGAACCGGGACATTAAGGGAAGCACAAGTCCTGCTTGAGCTCTTCACAGATTTCTCTCAATATGCATGTGATGCGCGCGCACCTGCACGGACAGATGCAGACGCTCACGCGCACACGCATACCACCTCAGGAGCAGGGTTCGGGGTGCAGTGCTCACACGTGCACACCGCGAACATTCTGCACAAAGCGGCACGCGCGCACACGCCCCTCTGATTCCGCAGCGGTCTTACCTCCAGACCTGGCCCAGCTGCAGGACGTGCAGCACGCTTTGAAAGACCCACATGCAGACTGTGCAGCACCTGCGGGGGGGGCCTGTCCCCCCGGCCGCGGCGGGCTGAGCAGAGGCTGTGTACACCGGGGGAGCCGCGGCGCTGTCCTTGGTGCTGGAAGCGCTGTCGCCCGCCGCCGCGCAGCTGCCGGTGGCGGGCGCGTCCCCGCCGCTGAGATCAGAGTAGTCATACACGAACCACCTGAAACTCAGAACCTGGACCACGGCGGAGGGCACCACCACAAAGACCAGCGTCAAGCCGAACCACCAGTAGTCTCCTCTCAGGTAGTAGTCGGCGGCCAGCCACAGGTCGGTCGCGCCGTCGGAGAAGAAGACGAGCATGGCGCACAGGAGCCAGCAGCAGTCCACCAGGGTGTAGGGCTCCCCGCCGGGGGCAGCGCAGCCGGGCCGGCCTGGGGGGGGCTCCGGCACTGAGAGGCTCCTGGACGGGTTGTCATCCTCCGCAGACACCGCTGCTCCATCCGACTTAGCGGCCATGTTGGTTGGATCCGAGAGAAAGACAGAAGGAGGTGGGGAAACAAGAAGGAAAGGGAGGGGGGCGTCTGAGCGCGAGGCAGGGAGAGGGGGGGAAGATTACATCATAACTAACCTCATCATCAGCCAATTAACTGATAGCAGGCTGTTAACCCGACACACCACAACACACTTCTACCAACAGTTCGGATCTGCAGGGCTCGGTTCAGTGTGACCCGGTTCTGTTGCGGTGACTGCGGCACAGAACCCGTGGATGTTCCAACCTGCAGTCACACAGTCAGTGAAGGCGCCATCATCATCCTCGTTAATGGCTGCAATAAAAGAATCCTGACCAGTTATTTCAGATGAGTCTTTCAGGACTAATCAAAAAGAGTTTTTGAAAATCCAACAGCGGGACCTCTGGAGAGGCTTCCTTAGTTCAAACGCGTCGATCACCCCATCTCTGAGGGATTAGAATAGTAAATGTTTGCAGTTATCTAGATAAGTGTTTTTCTGGACTGGAACTGAACAGTGAATGCAAGTAAACCTTCAAGATGTTCAAGTGGGCAGGAGTCACACTGTGGAGAAGACCAGATGTGGTGCATGTTCACTAATCATCTAACAAAGTTAAGTCAGGCCGTCTGGATGAAAACAAAAACTTTCTGAAACGTTTTGTCTTTAATCCAAAAGACTTCGTCAGACTGAGGAGCTGCAACAAACTCAGTCTCAAAAACAGCACCTATACTGGATCAACCAGTTTGTTGTTGACATCCAGAACCAGCTGGAAGACCATCAGCCCAACAGCTGATCATTAGTGCTCTGATGGTGAAGTCTTTTGGATTAAAGACAAAACGTTTCAACATTATTATTATTATTATTATTTAATCCATCCAGAGGACCTGACTGAACTTTGTAAGAACAGATGCAGTTTTTTTCTCTTGTCCGAGGCAGCAGATTGACAGGTCCTGGAGAGTGGAGGGATCAGTTTTATCCACCACCAGATGCAATGGTGTAGACAGGGGGTGGCCAATGGTGGCCAAGGCCACCACAGATTAATTTTCGACCGCCCCAGTCCTTTGAGGAAACTAAGAACTGGAATGCAAAGTTTCCTTATATGGTAGGGGTTGCTGGTTTACCTATGATGGTGACTTTCTTGGAGTTTGACATAGCAAACCAAATATCAACAGTGACCTTGTTTTCACCTTGATGCAGCCACACACCAAAATGGAAATTGGTACTTCGCTTATTTTTCAAGGTATCATGCTCACAACATGAACAGATGGACATATTTGCAATTCTGCCCCTTCGCTCCTGAATGGGGACAACCACACACCCATCATGACAGAAAGGCTTCAGCTCTTTGTTTGCCTGGCCCATAAATGTTTTGGTCACATGGAGGTGCAATTAGGAGGGAAGCTGAGTGGGAATAAGTCTTGATGTGCCATTGTAAGGTTCAGAGTGTTTAATATGAGCTGAAAGAGTACGAGCATGGATTCAGTTGTTACAGCAGCAAGACTAACTGCAGTAAACTCTTCTCAAGCTATTTACAGAAAAGTACTGTATATAATACACTCATATAAAGAAAAAGTATATAGTACAAGTATAAGTACTAGGGATTGAAGAAACTAGTCGACTAGTCTATTCTAGGGTATCTTGCGAGTTTTTACATTTCACGTCGACTAGTCACAGTCACCACCGCCAGCCCTGCTGTTCCCAGCCCTATTCCACCTAATCCACGTTGTGAATAAAATAAAATAAATTTAAAACAACGGGATGGTGTCATTTCTAACACGGCTGCGCCCAGCCCGAGCTGGATGGGCAGGTGGGTTGGTGTTAGGCTTTTGATCACCACCAGCCGCGCTGACCGACTGGTAAAAAGACGTACAAACAAGTCCAGATGACTGACAGTGACCCACCTGAAGCTTATCAGCTGCCTCATCAGCGGATGCACGGCCGACCATCATTATTAACTATAATAACTATAATATAAGGTGCTCCACCACTGCCCACCCTGCTGCCCTCAGTTCCATTTCACCCAATCCACAGTGGATTAAATAAAATAAAACTAAGAACAGCAAGGCGGGTGGTGGTGGACTCCATCACCACCTGGCCCGCCTTGTTGTTCTTAGCCTTGTTTTTTACGTGCCGCACGTCTTTCACTTTTGCAGCTTAATAATAGTTTTGGTTTTCCTGTGACTTACAGGTCCTTCTCAAAAATTTAGCATATTGTGATAAAGGTCATTATTTTCCATAATGTAATGATAAAAATGAAACTTATATATTTCAGATTCATTGCACACCAACTGAAATATTTCAGGTCTTTACTTGTTTTAATACTGATGATTATGGCATACAGCTCATGAAAACCCAAAATGCCTGTCCCAAAAAATTAGCATATCATGAAAAGGTTCTCTAAATAAGCTATTAACCTAACCATCTGAATCAACGACGTAACTCTAAACACCTGCAAAAGATTCCTGAGGCTTTTAAAAACTCCCAGCCTTGTTCATTACTCAAAACCGCAATCATGGGTAAGACTGCCGACCTGACTGCTGTCCAGAAGGCCATCATTGACACCCTCAAGCAAGAGGGTAAGACACAGAAAGAAATTGCTGAACGAATAGGCTGTTCCCAGAGTGCTGTATCAAGGCACCTCAGTGGGAAGTCTGTGGGAAGGGAAAAGTGTGGCAGAAAACGCTGCACAACGAGAAGAGGTGACCGGACCCTGAGGAGGATTGTGGAGAAGGGCCGATTCCAGACCTTGGGGGACCTGTGGAAGCAGTGGACTGAGTCTGGAGTAGAAACATCCAGAGCCACCGTGAACAGGCGTGTGCAGGAAATGGGCTACAGGTGCTGCATTCCCCAGGTCAAGCCACTTTTGAACAAGAGACTGCGTCAGAAGCATCTCGCCTGGGACTGCTGCTGAGTGGTCCAAAGTTATGTTCTCTGATTACAGTAAATTTTGCATTTCCTTTGGAAATCAAGGTCCCAGAGTCTGGAGGAAGAGAGGAGACACAGAATTCACATTGCTTGAGGTCCAGTGTCAAGTTTCCACAGTCACTGGGGTGTCATGTCAGCTGCTGGTGTTGGTCCACTGTGTTTTATCAAGGGCAGGGTCAATGCAGCTATCAGGAGATTTTGGAGCACTTCATGCTTCCATCTGCTGAAAAGCTTTATGGAGATGAAGATTTCATTTTTCAGCACGACCTGGCACCTGCTCACAGTGCCAAAACCACTGGTAAATGGTTTACTGACCATGGTATTACTGTGCTCAATTGGCCTGCCAACTCTCCTGACCTGAACCCCATAGAGAACCTGTGGGATATTGTGAAGAGAAAGTTGAGAGACACAAGACCCAACACTCTGGATGAGCTTAAGGCCGCTATCGAAGCATCCTGGGCCTCCATAACACCTCAGCAGTGCCACAGGCTGATTGCCTCCATGCCACGCCGCATTGAAGCAGTCATTCATGCAAAAGGATTCCAGACCAAGTATTGAGTGCATAACTGAACATGATTATTTGAAGGTTGGCGTTTTTTGTATTAAAAACACTTGTCTTTTATTGGTGGGATGAAATATGCTAATTTTTTGGGACAGGCATTTTGGGTTTTCATGAGCTGTATGCCATAATCATCAGTATTAAAACAATTAAAGACCTGAAATATTTCAGTTGGTGTGTAATGAATCTGAAATATATAAAAGTTTCATTTTTATCATTGCAATATGGAAAATGATGACTTTTATCACAATATGCTAATTTTTTGAGAAGGACCTGTATTTGCAGTATGATAAATGATAGGAGCATAAATATACACTCCCAATGTTTTGTTGTTCTTTTCTTGTTTGTAAATAACAAATTACGTTTATTTGCTTTTTTTTTTTCAAATATGATATAGCATCTTGATTTCCTATAACGCCACTGACTAGTCGATGCCGACTTTTATTGTGTTAAAGTCGACTTTAAAAAATATGTAGTCACTCATTCCCTAACAAGTACACTGGAATATTGCACGATTTCTCCACTGACTGCCTGTAAAACATTCTGTGTCTGTTTCTCCTTCCTGTCCTCTCGAACCCCAGCCAGTCTAAGAAGATGGCTGCTTGTCCTGAGGCTGGTTCTATCAGAGATTTATTCCTGTTAAAGGGAGTTTTTCCCTTTCCACTGTCTCCTTTGTACTCGCTCAGGATGGGAAACAAAGTGAAGATTCAACAAGTCTGTTGCTTCCTTAGATAAATAATTTTCTACTAATTGGCTTTTATAATGTATGTGAATGTTTCTGTACAGTGCCCTGAGACAACTTCTGTTGTGATTTGGCGCTATAGAAATAAACTGGATGGCTGCCACTCATGCGGCGCCATGGCAACATGGCAAATAACAGTCACACTCAACACTGAGAGCTAATAAATCTTGTAAGATCTTACATAAGATTACACATAATGTTATTTTTGAAGTTTGACCAAAACTTTCCCATTTCTGTTCCTTCCTCATCATACAGTGATCTTAGTATGAACCCCTGGCACGTATAGCATACAGTTTCTGGAACCGGAACAGCTTCCTGTTGATGCAGCAATGCATTCAGCTGACTGGACCAGAACCACAGTTCTGTTTGCAGCAGTAACTATGCTAATTGATGAGATCCAATAAACCAGGAGCAGAACAGGCAGTTAAAAAAACAACAACAACGTTTTGTGAGTTACTGCTCTGTACTTCATCAGCCCAATAAACAAATTGGCTGCCATGTTTTTATCATGGAGCGGAGCAGAGTTTATTACAGTGATGCTTGAAAATTTGTGAACTCTTTATAATTTTCTACAAAGTATATTTCTGCATAAATATGACCTAAAACATCATCAGATTTTCACACAAGTCCTAAAAGTTGATAAAGAGAACCCAGTTAAACAAATGAGACAAAATATTATACCTAGTCGTTCATTTACTGAGGAAAATGATCCAATATTACATATTTGTGAGTGGTTAAAGTATGTGAACCTCTAGGATTAGCAGTTAGTTTGAAGGTAAAATTAGAGTCAGGTGTTTTCAATAACCTACTAGTTACAGGCTCACCTTCTTTAACCTCTGAACCATCACTCCCCTTGCTGTTCCACCTTTTCCACAACTCCCATTCACACACATGTACTCTGTCTTGCTACAGTTGACATTTCTTTATCTTTTCTTACAGTGCATACCGCCATCTCTCCAAGTTCTCTTCCACTTGTTCCCTGTTCTCACCACAGGTCACAATGTCATCTGCAAACATCATAGAGCACAGGGATTCCTGCCTGACCTCATCTGTTTGTCAGTCCATCACCAGAGCAAACAAGAAGGGGCTCAGAACTGATCCTTGATGCACTCCCACTTCCACTTTGAAGCTATCAGTCACTCCTACAGCACATCTCACCACTGTCCTGCTGTCCTCATACATGTCCTGTACCAGTCCAACGTGTTCTGCTGTCCTCATACAAGCCCTATACCGGTCTAATATACTTCTCTGCCACTCAAGGTTTCCTCATATAACACCACAGCACTACCCTTATTATTCACTGTTTAGACTTCCTTCTGATGTGCAAAGCTTCTTCTACCCAGGAACTTTACCCACAGTTGTGGTGTCATTCAATGCAGGTTCTTTTCTGAGAACAAAGCAGAGAAATTATGTTAAAACATATAATAACATTTCAAATCAAATTCTATCTATCTATCTATCTATCTATCTATCTATCTATCTATCTATCTATCTATCTATCTATCTATCTATCTATCTATCTATCTATCTATCTATCTATCTATCTATCTATCTATCTATCTATCTATCTATCTATCTATCTATCTATCTATCTATCTATCTATCTA
>NC_056508.1:16809658-16811339 GCF_014905685.2 Nematolebias whitei | reverse complement strand
TGTGTGTGTGTGTGTGTGTGTGTGTGTGTGTGTGTGTGTGTGTGTGTGTGTGTGTATCTATGTATTAAGGCTTTCCTTCCTTCAGGGAGTGGTGGCACAGAGGTTAGAGAAGGTGGGCCTGCGAACGCAAGATCGCTAGTTCAACTCCCAGTACTGACAACATCAAAATGTGGGTGGGATAGGTGAAGCACCCACACCTGTATCCACCCTCATTTATTACGCCACTCTGGGCCAGTAACTCCCCCATCTGCTCCCCCAAGCACCATAGATAGCAGCTCTCTCTGCTCCACTCAGAGGGATGTGGTAGCTCGGTGGTCTATATTTACGTCAGGAAGGGCATCTGGCGTAAAAATAATTGCCAAGTCTTTTAGTTCACTGTGGTAACCCCTGAAGAAGGGAGCAGCTGAAAGAAGGAAGAAAAAAAACTTCCCACACTCTTGCCATGTTCTAAACTCTTAAACCTATGTAATTTTAACAATATACGAACAGTAGATGTACTGTACAGTACTGCAAAATTATACTCACTAGCTCTGCTGAACAGCAGCTCAGTTCCAGTCCAGCTTGGTTCAGGATCGGCAGACCTACCCAGCAGCGATGAAGCTCACCGCCCCGTCCAGGTTGATGTGGACGTGGATTATTAAGCTTCAGGATTATTTGCCACTTTCCTGCCAGTTCTGTGAGCTTAATAGATAGATCGTTACTTCTGACATTGCGTTGCAAAACTTTCCATCCATTTCGGCAGAAATCAGCAGCCGGAAGCACTGTTTGCTTCTGAGTAGTGTAATTCTTTGAACTGACCTTAGGCTTATTGAAAGAAAATACCAAATGTCTGTATCTGTCCAAAGTTTTTTTCATTAACTTTTTATTCCGTACCCTACCAAGCACATGAGTAACATTAAAGTTGACAATTGTTGAAAAACCGCCAAAGAGTGAGTCAGCGAAAGTTGAACCGCGAAGTAGCGAGGGACTACTGTGCATATATAAGGACAATAGTATTGTACAATGTGTAGTATATTTAACACAAAATAATTTACTAACATCTTTATATTTTTCCTATAATTATAAAAAAATATACACCAACATCTCAGTTCAGGAAGGGAAGTTGGTGTGATGTCTTCTTTTATACTCACTGCTGAAATCCATGTTTGTGAACCTTAAAGGGAACTGGACTGAATCCTGGCCCTGAAGAAGTGTTTTGGCTTACAGTCCCATTTCAGAGCAGTGACAAAACACAACTAGTGCCATGCAGACCTAGTATATGAAAGCTATCTCACTTACAAGCACAGTGACTGATAACCTCTGAAGAGATGTTTTTATCAGTGCTTAATCTTTAATGTGGTTTAAAAACCAATGTCTTCAATTTCTTGGAGGTCTTGATGTTTAATTTTTAACACCACTATAAATATGCTTTCTCACAACAGAGGGATGTGGGCGGATGAAACAACACACAGAGTGCAAATAATAGAGTGTGAAGAGTCTGTGAGACAGATAGATAGATAGATAGATAGATAGATAGATAGATAGATAGATAGATAGATAGATAGATAGATAGATAGATAGATAGATAGATAGATAGATAGATAGATAGATAGATAGATAGATAGATAGATAGATAGATAGATAGATAGATAGATAGATAGATAGATAGATAGATAGATAGATAGATAGATAGATAGATAGA
>NC_056508.1:16807187-16809558 GCF_014905685.2 Nematolebias whitei | reverse complement strand
TATATATATATATATATATACATATATATATATATATATATATAGACTAAAATAAATATAGCATTCCTACTTTGCGTTTTTTCACCTATCGTGGGGGGGTATAACGTAACCCCCGCGATAATTGAGGGACTACTGTAAATGACAATGTAATGTGGAGGTTAAACATAAGAAAATATCACATAATATGTAATTAATATTAACAAATAAAATAATATGAAGCTGACAACCAGCAGCAAAACTGTGCCTTTTAGTTCAGGTCCAGCTTTTTAAAGAACAGAATAACCAACTGCTGAGCCCCAGGTCTAACCATTTACCCTAGGGCCAGCACTGACTATAAGTGCCAGCACAAAACCAAGTCCAAGATCCACTATCAACAACTAACCACCAGTGTCTGAGGTCTGGCAGCTAAAGGCTTCTGTGACTACATATAGGCCTGAGGCGTACAAGCTGATGTGGCTTTATCAAGGGGATTCAGTAGCCTCTTCCTGGCCTGGCAGATACTGGTTCTTCTAGTTACATCAAGGGGTTACTGTGGCTACACCCAGTTTCAACAGTTATAGACTTCTGTGTCTAGATCCAGTCCTGGGTCCTACAGGACAGTGCCGATTCACTCAAAAGCTACAGCAGCTACACCTAGGTTCAGCAGCTACAGGCATTTTTGGTTAAGTCAATGGGCTACTGTGGCTACACCCAGGCCCAATGGCTACAAGTTTCTGCAACCACATCCATGCCTAAGATACAGCAGACAGTGGAGGATGGTCAACAGGGGGTGCTAGGGCACCACCCCACCACAGTGATTATTCTGGTTAGAGATTCATGAGTCTAACAGCCTCAGGGTAGAAGCTGTTCCTCAGTCTAGTGGTTCTGCACTTGATGCTCCTCAACCTCCTTACTGAGGGGAGTGGGGCAAAAAGTGTGTGTGCTGGGTGAGTGGGGTCCTTCATGACTAGATGCAGGTGGCCCTCTTCCTGCATCTAGAGGTGTAGATGTCTGTGATGGTGGGGAGACTGACTCTGACAGACTTCTGTGCAGCCTTCACCACTCTCTGCAAAGTTTTTCTTTCCGCAGCTGTGCAGCCTTCACCACTCTCTGCAAAGTTTTTCTTTCCGCAGCTGTGCAGCCTCCATGCCACACGTTGATGCTGGAGCACAGGATGCTCTCCACTGCACTCTGTAGAAGGAGGTGAGGACTGAGCTTCCCAGACCAGGAAGTAGAGTCTCTGATGAGCTTTCTTGATCAGGCTGGTGGTGTTGCTCCAGCTGAGGTTGTCATTCATGTGTAAACCCAAGTACTTGTAGCTGGAGACCACTTCCACTGCAGATCCTCTTTTGTTCAGGGTGTGTGTGTGTTTTTGTTCCTTCTGAAGTCCATGATCATCTCCTTTGTTTTCTTCACATTGATGTGAAGGTTATTCTCTTTGCACCAGCTCTCCAGGTGTTCCACCTCTTGCCTGTAGCTGGACTCATCATTGTTTGTGATGCATCCCACCACCGCTGTATCATCTGCAAACTTTACAATGTGACAGCCTTGATGGGTAGCTGCACAATCATACGTGAGCAGAGTAAATAGGAGGGGGCTCAACACACATCCCCGAGGGCTGCCCTGGGGGCACTAGAATCTTTGCCCATAGACTCTTGTTAAAAGTTGTACATGCGCAGTTAGCTTCTCTTCAATACAAGAGG
Source organism: Nematolebias whitei (assembly GCF_014905685.2). Lineage (NCBI taxonomy): Eukaryota > Metazoa > Chordata > Actinopteri > Cyprinodontiformes > Rivulidae > Nematolebias > Nematolebias whitei. The sequence continues at coordinate 16,807,876 of NC_056508.1, read as the reverse complement.
AAGATTCTAGGAACAACTCTCCTTTGCCCAGGCACACGGTCGCATGGTCACACGGTACCGAGCATGTTTCCGGTATGACACTCACAACCAGGCTAGCTGCTACAAGTAGGTTTTAAGCCATTGAAAGTCCTTTATCTAATGCCTGTGTTCCCATTTCTGACTGATGAAAGAATGTGTTCTGTTCTGAAGCAGGGAGAGGAGGAGCAATTGTCTTCCATTTCAGAAGGTTTATTTTACATGTAAAGTACAAAATCACCAGCCCTGGGCCATTGTATCTCCACCATGCGGTCACGAACAAATGGCCCCGAATGTAAACAGACAACCCATCATCTTGAGAGCTCGGCCACACCTCCTGGAGTCGTCACCAACATCGACGAATGGGAAGTTCTACTCTATCATGTGACACAGCTCTCAACCAATAATGTCTAGCCATCTTGTGTTCTATAATGGGTGGGTGCGTGACTGTTGGGAGTTGTAGGCATGTAGCTAAAACTACATTTTCTACCGGAAACTGAATCAGATCATGTTTTTAACACAATATCATTCTAAATATCAAAACGGGATACATATATCTAGACATTTCATTAAGTTAATATATTATCTGATAAAATTATATTTCAATTCCCCCTTTTGACATGATAAAAATCCATCCATCCATCCATCCATCCATCCATCCATCCATCCATCCA
>NC_056508.1:16801343-16807087 GCF_014905685.2 Nematolebias whitei | reverse complement strand
GAGACAAACAACCATTCACTCTCTCACTCACACCTAGGGACAATTTAGAGTTACCAATCAGCCTAACATGCATGTTTTTGGTCTGTGGGAGGAAACCGGAGTACCCGGAGAAAACCCACGCATGCACAGAGAGAACATGCAAACTCCACCCAGAAAGGCCCCTGGACCTGGATTTGAACCAAGGACCTGCTCGCTGAGAGGCAGCAGCTATACCAGTTGCGCCACCGTGCTGCCCATGATAAAAATCATGCCAACAAAATCCTATGTAATATATTTGTAAAAAGCTATGTCATGTAATTACAATTAATGTACAGTGGAAAACACTAACATTTCCCATCCCTTATAATTCCTAGGCCTAAATTAACACCCCTAAACAATATAAACCCTAATAATGAGCTAATATCAATATTAATACCTAACACAGATAAGGAAATATGCCAAAATACAATTTACTCATCAGAGCTCACACTTCTAAGATAAACTCCTAAACTTTTCTTATATAAATCTCATGCCTCTAGTTTATGCAAATTATATGTTGCATGTTTTATTCTTAGCAATTTATGTATAACTTGGGGTGTTGCAGGGATATTGCAGAGGCAGGCTGGTCCATGTTCATCATCATCATCAGTATCACCACCACAGGTAATCTGTAAGGAGAAAAATCTACACTAATCTGTTGACTAGTTTGATAACTGAGGAAAACTCATCAACTGCTCTTATTCAGAGATGTTTGATATAAGGGATAAGTCAACACTCAGAAAACTAACAAATCATAATCTACAATTAACCTGATCAGATCAGAAATCACAAGAGTCCTTCCATAAACTGTCAAACCTATTACCTCCATTATTATTTATTCGGTGCCCATGTCCAGCTATCACTGTGCGAGGGGCGGGGTACACCCTGGACGGGTTGCAAGTCCATCACAGGGACACATAGAGACAAACGAGACAAACAACCATTCACCCTCTCACTCACACCTAGGGACAATTTAGAGTTCCTTATAAGCCTAATATGCATATTTTTGGTCTGTGGGATGAAACCGGAGTACCCGGAGAAAACCCACGCATGCACGGAGAGAACATGCAATCTCCACCCAGAAAGGCCGATGGACCGGGGTTTGAACCAAAGACCTGCTCGCTGAAAAGCAGCAGCTCTACCAGTTGCGCCACCGTGCTGCATCATTGTCAACACTGTATTGTAAAATTAAACATTCAATCAACATTAAACAATTAATCAACTTTAACAAAGGGAAAAAAGTTTAAACCACTACATTAGTTCATAACATACCACTTTATTTATAAAGCACTTAAAACAGCGACAAGGCCAACCAAAGTGCTGTACAGACAGAACAGCAGGTAACACACAAAGCAAAAATACAAAATGAGGTAAATCAGAATATAGACATTAAAACGATGCAGGTAATGACGACAAACCAGAGTGGAGCATACAGGATCAAAACACAGATCATCTGGTGTTGAAAGCTATTGAATAGTAGTGAGTTTTTAAGCGGGACTTGAAAACCGAGAGGGAGGGGGCCTGTCTGACAAGCGAGGTAACTCGTTCCAGAGTCTTGGTCCTGCTACAGAGAAGGACCTGTCACCTCTGCGCTTAAGACAAGTTCCTGGAACTGTGAGGAGCAACTGGTCCGCTGACCTCAGGGAGCGTGGTGGGACATACGGTTGTAGCAGATCAGAGAGATGGGGGGGGGACTGTTCAGTGATTTGTAGACATACATGAGTATTTTGAACTGGATTCGAAAGTGAACCGGTAACCAGTGCAGTGAGGCCAAAACTGGTGTAATGTGCTCTCTTTTGCCTGTACTGGTTAAAAATCGGGCTGCTTCTTCTTCAACTTTTGGACCAGTTGTAGTCGTGCAATGGAGGTCTGACTGATACCAAACAGGAGTGAATTGCAGTAATCAAGCCTAGATGTAATGAATGCATGTATTACTATCTCCAGGTTCTTTTTGGATAATATGGGCTTCAGTTTAGACAGCCGCCTCAGTTGGAAGAAGCATGATTTAACGATCATGTTTACATGATTGTTAAGCTTCAGGGAAGGGTCCATTATCACGCCCAGATTAGTGACTCTTTGTTTTTCTGACAGGGTTAGAGCTGAGAGGTCGATGCAGTGGTTTGTGATCGTGTCGTTGGGAGGGAACAACATGACTTCAGACTTCTTTTCATTGAAACTCAAGAAATTTAAAGCCATCCAGTCCCTGATGTCAGCCAGGCAGTCGATTTAGTTCAGGTTGGGGCAGCACGGTGGTGCAACTGGTAGAGCTGCTGCTTCTCAGCGAGCAGGTCCTTGGTTCAAACCCCGGTCCAGGGGCCTTTCTGGGTGGAGTTTGCATGTTCTCTCCGTGCATGCGTGGGTTTTCTCCGGGTGCGCCGGTTTCCTCCCACAGACCAAAAACATGCATGTTAGGCTGATTGGTAACTCTAAATTGTCCCTAAGTGTGAATGAGGGAGTGAATGGTTGTTTGTCTCGTTTGTCTCTATGTGGCCCTATGATGGACTTGCGACCCGTCCATGGTGTACCCCGCCCCTCGCACAGTGATTGCTGGACATGGGCACCAGAGACCCCCGTGACCCAAAATGGAATAAGCGGGTAAAGAAAATGGATGGATGGATGGATAGTTCAGGTTGTCTGTCACAGCTCCGGAGTCCTGTGCCTGTAAAGTGTAGGTTCCCCCTTCAAATACAATATTTATAACAACTTTATTTTGCATTTCTTTAATGTAGACGTCACATTCCATCACAGACGTGACAGATCATCAGAAGTGCATTAGAAACAGATTTAACCTGTAAATGAATAATATTAAAAAGTCAGCACTACCTTTACCTGTATAAATCAAAACGAGTCTCACATGTCTTACTAAATTTGTACAGAAAATAATGTTCGAACTAACCCAAACCTTCAGACCATGAGGTGGATCCAACAGGAACCTTGTCGATCAATTACTATCTAGCAACCTGCTATGAGACACCTCTGTTGTAATGTTATTAAATATGTAGGTGTTTGTAATTACTGTTTCAGCTCTCATCATTGTATGAACAGTTAAAACTTTAATCTAATATGTAACTTTTTTTTTTATGTTTTAATGCACCAAAATTCTGCTCAGTTGTATTTTCCTTATTTCACTCCCCCTTTTTGAAACAGGAGGCAATCAAAAATCCTCCGGTTTCAAAAAATATGAATGTTCATAACATGAAGGCTACAAATCCTGGCTGAAGCTCACAAACACTCTTCCAACTCTGTCTGTCCATCACACGGTACACAATCTACAGGAAAACTCAGGGATAAGGTGCAACGTGAAGTTATTAATAAATGGAAGAACACCAAATATCATCTAGACACGGACCAGTGCAGGTGTAAAACCGACATGACCCAATCGACAAAAAAACATCGTATAATATCCGACCTACACGTCTGAGTCCAGGTCAACCATAATCATTTACAATACGCATATCACAGAACAGTGAAGCCACAATTGCCTGTTAATGTTGTCAGTGCATTTGTGAAAAGAAAACGTTTTCCCAACATGGATGCCTAGTCAGATAAGGTGAAATAAGAGAAAACAAGATGTTCACCCCCAAAAGCAAACGCAAACAGGTGTCCACGCAGGTAAACCACAACTGCACCACTCCAACGCAATTACATGGTGGGAAAAAACGAATGTACTTAATTGAAGAGTAATTGGAAAAGGTGGGTAATCCAGCAACCCATCAGAAGTACGGCTCTTTAGGTGTAAATATCATGTGTCAGTCAGTCCTCTGTGTTAAACTGTCATAGATGTTTGAAGGAATGAATGTATGTGTGTATGTTCATGTCACAACAAAGACAGGATTGATCATGAAACTGAGGTTATTGCATCACCATCCTGAAGATCACATATTGCGCTGACACGTCACCCAGGCTGGAGTGTTCGTTAGTGACTTTTAACAGCTTGACCACCGCTGTCACATCATTCTCCAGCCCCACTTCTTCTGGAGATTTATTTTAACAGTCTATCTTTTTGCAGGTCCACAGTTGTATAGACAGCGAGACTTGACTGGAAGTGGTCAAGAAGAAGTCCAGGTCCCCATCTGGAAAACGTTGCACATAGCCCAGGTATGACCCATTTCAGCTTGTATCTTAGCTGAACATGATGTCTGTCAGTCCACACGGCTAAGGCAGCACAGTTCATTTAATGCAGATGCCGTCAGGAGTCGTCAGCAAGGTCACAGTTGTATCGGACCCAGATGCATTGCCAACCCTTCATGTGAGAACTTCAGAAATGGCGATTCAAAACCAGAAATTCAAGATGCAAAGTGGTCAATGCTAGTATTGAGTAGGCATGACATTATGTGTGATGGACATAGTGTAGACTGTATATTATGCTGGGGTTGGCAGAGTCCCCTCCAGATCCAAGAACCCTCTGTGACAGGCCTGTAGAAAGAGAAATGAAAATCAGAAACAAAGAATATAAATAAGTAAATACTAATTGAAAATGAATCATCCATTAACAAAGCATTGTATGGAACACCTGCAACATTGATTAACTCAAGATGCAAAAGTTGTAGACCCCAGAGAAGAGTTTAAAACAATCTACATAATAAAAATGAAAACACCCAGGGAAAGTACTCCCCCACACCAATTCATGGACATCGTGAAACTACCCTCAGAATTCCATCCTTAGAACAACACACTTCCCAGTAAGAAGGCAGGAGATACGCTGCACACTACCCACACCTGTCAGCAGTAAAAAGACTCCCCTCCTAGAACACATCAGGAAGGTCATAGGGCCAAGGCGGTTGATAAATGTAAGGACACCCTGCTGAAAATGAAATCAGAAACCCCTCCAAGGCACCAGAGTAGTGGGAAAACCTGAAGATGGTTTGTCATATGAAAACATATATGTAAAATCACTAAGGGCCCCCACAACTGTGAAACACCACTGTACGTAGGCCATAATGAATATGTGAAATATGTCAAACACTGTCCCCACCCCACCTGGCTGAGGGTAGATGAGAGCTGGAATGTAACCACAAATACAAACATCTAGATGATTGTCAAGCGTCCCACAACAGGTAAGATACCATTATGTCAACATGTCCATAGAGCCCCACCTCAAAAGATCTGAACTGGCCCTTTAACCGTGAGACTGTAAAGAACATGTAATATTTGTAGAAATACATTATTGTCAGGAACATAATATATTGTTCAACAAAGAACCATACTATAATTCTAACATCTGCTCAGTGTATGTAGCAACCTGTCAGGATCTGCCGGCAGGAATGTTGAACCCAAGTGCAGGAAGATGACAAGGAGGCTCAAGGTAAAAAGATCAAAATATTTATTCTCAAAAAACAAAATCAAAAGGCTGACGGGGCAGCCACTTACTGGTACTGAGAACAGATCAGAGCAGACATGACAGGAGGCAAACCAAGACACCATTGAAGGACAATCCAGAGACAAAGACAAGACAGAAGAGAGCTGAATATTGTTAGGACTCAAGGTACCCAGTTTGTAACGAGACCCAAACGACACAAGACTCGAGTTGAAAAGTGAACAGTGTTATTTATTTACAGTGGTTCTATATACATATATACACACACACATGTAGGTTGACTGGAACCCCTGGAAGAGGAAAGACTCGGTCAGGATGGCCAGGAAAAGAGGTCAATACAGGGAATTGATTGTGTGGTCTTGTTTCCTCCTTACAGATGGATTTGCAGAGAAACTCTGTTGAGTCTAAG
>NC_056508.1:16792403-16801243 GCF_014905685.2 Nematolebias whitei | reverse complement strand
GTTCTAGAATTACGCCGCTCAAGGTGGCTGCATGTTGGAGCAGCTCTGTTACTTTCATTCTGAGATTTTGCTTTTGGAAACTTTAATTCCTCTTTTTTTGGATGTAAATCACATTTTTTTGGATGATTGTTTCCTCTAGTATCAGATGCTGTGCAGCTGGAAGGATTTTTGCTGAAACATTTTTAGTTTTGGACATTTGTTATGATGCGTAACCATGGCAACAAGGCAGTTTTCTACAACCAACAACAGCTATCTAACATCTCAAATGCTCAAATAATATCCTAACTACAGCCCAAATCTCAAATGAGTTGAAAGGATGTTCTGTGGACGCATTCTCATCTACCTGCCAACTGTGCTTGAGTGCCTGACCACTGAGATCCTGGAACTAGCAGGAAACACGGCTCATGACAGTGGAAGGACAGGATCGTCCCTCGGCACCTACAGCTGGCTGTCCGCAGCAATTAGGAGCTCGGCAGACTGCTGGGAGGAGTGACCATTGCTCTGGGTGGAGTTCTGAGCGGCATTTGGGCAGTCCTACAGCCATGAGGAACCGAGAGGCCAGCCGAGTCTGAGTGGACAGATCGGACGGTATCTGCAGCCAGTTTCTTAGGATCCACTGTGGGATGGACCTTTACAAGAAATCCTTCCTGCCTACAGCCATTAGCATCTATAACATCTCTTTTTTTTTTTTTTTTTTTTGTATTTTGATGTCTATAACATCTCTTAATGAAATGAGAATAATGAGTTACAACAACAAATAATTTCCCTTTGGGATTAATAAAGTATTTTTGAATTGAATTGTATTGAATATAAATGTGTGTGTGTGTGTGTGTGTGTATCTATATATCCATCCATTCATCCATCCATTTTCTTCCGCTTATCCGGGGTCGGGTCGCGGGGGTAGCAGCCTAAGTAGGGAGGCCCAGACTTCCCTTTCCCCAGCCACTTGGTCCAGCTCCTCCGGGGGAATTCCGAGGCGTTCCCAGGCCAGGCGAGAAACATAGTCTCTCCAGCGTGTCCTGGGTCTTCCTCTGGGCCTCCTCCCGGTGGGACGTGTCCGGAACACCTCACCAGGGAGGCGTCCAGGAGGCATCCTAAACAGATGCCCGAGCCACTTCAACTGGCTCCTCTCAACGTGGAGAAGCAGCGGCTCTACTCTGTGTCTCTCCCGAATGATCGAGCTTCTCACCCTATCTCTAAGGGAGAGCTCAGACACCTGCGGAGAAAACTCATTTCGGCCGCTTGTATCCGAGATCTCGTTCTTTCGGTCACAACCCAAAGTTCATGACCATAGATGAGGGTAGGAACGTAGATCGATCGGTAAATTGAGAGCTTTGCCTTTTGACTCAGCTCTCTCTTCACCACGACAGACCTGTACAGCGCCCGCTTCACTGCAGTCGCTGCGCCTATCGATCTCACGCTCCATTTTTCACTCATTTGTGAACAAGACCCCAAGATACTTGAACTCCTCCACTTGGGGCAGGACCTCCTCCCTGACCCGGAGAGGGCACTCTTTTTCACCCCTTTTCCGGCTCAAGACCATGGCCTTAGATTTGGAGGAACTGATCCTCATCCCGGCCGCGTCACACTCGGCTGCAAACCGCTCCAGTGAAAGCTGTAGATCACGATCTGATGAAGCCAATAGGACCACATCATCTGCAAAAAGCAGAGACACAATCCTAAGGCCACCAAAACAGATCCCCTCAACACCTTGGCTGCGCCTAGAAATTCTGTCCATAAAAGTTATGAACAGAATCAGTGACAAAGGGTAACCTTGGCGGAGTCCAACTATCACCGTGAACAAGTCCGACTTACTGCCGGCAATGCGGACCAGGCTCTGACACTGGCCATACAGGGACCTAACAGCCCGTATCAAAAGGCCCGGTACCCCATACTCCCAGAGTATCCCCCCACAGGGTTCCCCGAGAGATGCGGTCGAACGCCTTCTCCAAGTCCACAAAGCACATGTAGACCGGTTGGGCAAACTCCCATGCACCCTCCAGGACCCTGCTGAGAGTGTAGAGCTGGTCCAGTGTTCCACGACCAGGAAGAAAACCACGCTGCTCCTCCTGAATCTGAGGTTTGACTATCCGACGGACCCTCATCTCCAGAACCCCCGAATAGACTTTACCAGGGAGGCTTAAGAGTGTGATCCCCCCTGTAGTTTGAACACACTCTACAGTCCCCCTTTTTGAATAGGGGCACAACCACCCCAGTCTGCCATTCCAAGAGAACTTCCCCCCATGTCCACGCAATATTGCAGAGTCGCGTAAGCCAACACAACCCTACAACATCCAGAGCCTTAAGGAACTTCGGGCGAATCTCATCCATCCCTGGGGCCCTGCCACTGAGGAGCTTTTTAACCACCTCGGTGACCTCAGCACCAGAGATTGGAGGGTCCGTCCCAGTGTCCCCAGGCTCCGATTCCTCAGTGTAAGACGTGCCGGTGGGATTGAGGAGGTCTTCAAAGTACTCTGCCCACCGACCTACAACATCCCGAGTTGAGGTCAGCAGCGCACCACTCCCACTATAAACAGTGTTGGTGGCGTACCGCTTTCCCCCCCAGATACGCCGAATGGTGGACCATGATCGCCTCGAAGCCATACAGAAGTCATTCTCCATGGCCTCTCCAAACTCCTCCCATGCCCGAGTTTTTGCGTCAGCGACCACCCGAGCCGCATGTCGCTTGGACTTCCGGTACCCATCAGCTGCTTCCGGGGTCCCACAGGCCAAAAAGGCCCGATAGGACTCCTTCTTCAGCTTGACAACATCCCTCACCGACCGTGTCCACCACCGGGTTCGAGGGTTGCTGCCACGACAGGCACCGACAACCTTGCGGCCACAGCTCCGGTAAGCCGCCTCGACAATAGAGGCACGGAACATGGCCCACTCTGACTCAATGTCCCCCATCTCCCTCGGAACATGTTCAAAGTTCTCCCGGAGGTGGGAGTTAAAACTCCATCTCACAGGAGACTATGCCAGACGTCCCAGCAAACCCTCACAACACGTTTGGGTCTGCCATGTCTGACCGGCATCCTCCCCCATCATTGAAGCCAACTCACCACCAGGTAGTGATCAGTGGACAGCTCTGCCCCTCTCTTCACCCGAGTGTCCAAGACATGTGACCGCAGATCAGATAAGACGATGACAAAGTCAATCATCGAACTGCAGCCTAGGGTGTCCTGGTGCCAAGAGCACATATGGACACACTTATGCTTGAACATGGTGTTCGTTATTGACAATCCATGACGAGCACAGAAGTCCAACAACAGAACACCACACGGGTTCAGATCAGGGGGGCCGTTCCTCCCAACCACACCCCTCCAGGTCTCACTGTCATATCTATATATATATGTGTATATACCTATATATCTATATCTATAGATATATAGATATATATCCCCCAACACACACACACACTGATGGACGGCAGTTCCCCTGGCTTCTCTGTAGTTTTTTATCATCAAACTGACCCGTTTTTCGAACCGGACTAAAGTTGGTTCCCCTTCCAACTGAGGTCGGTGTTCAGTGACTCAAAGAGGGACCGTGAAAATATTTACATTATTTAAAAAATTTGATGGAGTCGTTGCACAAAGGTCCCGTGTTTTTTTCTCTCTCTCTCTGGACCCCAACGAACTTCTCAACTGGAGCTTTGTGGTTCTACCTGGTTCTGACAAAAGTCGCTGGATAGTATTTTGCTGGCTTTTTCGCTGGCTTTCTGCTGGACTGGCCCTCGTGGTGTCTTCGTTGGTGTGGGGGAAGTGTACCTGGATGTGTGTGTGTGTGTTTGATCTGTGACGCTTTATGGTCTGAAACTTTTCTGCACTATTCATATTATTGTCATTATTTTCAGATCTCATACTATCTGGAGCAAGGGCGTCAGAAGCATTCGTAATGTGGGGGGGACACAATGTGTGTAGGTGTGTGTGTGTGTGTGTGTGTGTGTGCGCACGTGTGAGCGCACGTTAAAAAAAGGTGTTCATTAATGAACAAAAAAGCAGCATTTCACCTAGATTTTCTTTAATTCCACACATTTAAAGTATGTTTCTCACCAAGTTTGTGTAAATTCAGCTGTGCGTTTAAAGACATTTTACCTTTAATACACTTTAATACAGAGCGTCAGGCCGGCACTATTTGTCTTTATAGAGAAATAAAAAACATCACCACTGGACTTTTTTACTTGTGTTCAACACTACTCATCTAAATTATGTTTCTCATGAAGCTTGAGGACAATAAGGTGTGGGGTTTTAAAGACATTTCAACTTTAATGCACCTGAACACACCACGTCTCTTACACCTGCAGCGTCTTACAGCGTCACAGTTACTGCTAAGCTAAGATGCTACAGACGTAGCGCTCCTCTCAAATATCCTCCTAACATGAATATATGTTTATGATCAACCCCCTGGTCAACAACTGCCCACACTAAGCTCGCTAAACTGGCGAGCGAGTAACACAGGTACTTCCACCTCCTCCACCTGTGCATGTTTGCTACCGAGGCAAGAGGCAGGAAGGGACGGTGGAGAGTTGGAGGTAACCAGGAAAACCTGGAGTGGAGTTTTAGTGGCTTGAGTATTCTCCTTTTAATCAAGTGGAATGGATTTGTTCACGAAGAAAGAGAAACTGCGCCACCTGAACTAATGTGTTATAGTAAAAGTGTGAGTGTGGGGGGGAGGGGGGTGTCCAAATGAACGGTTTTTTTTTATGTGGGGGGACTTGTCCCCTTCACATATAATTGTTGCAACGCCTATGATCTGGAGTCACTGAATCTTGTTAATACATCTGGAACTGCCCATCACTGCAACTTTCACTATTTTTGGGTTCTGAATGATCACGTCTTCATTAATTAATTAATTGTTTCTCATGGTTCAATTATGGGGGCTAATTGTCACACTGTTAACTTCTGTAATTACACATCAGTTACGAAAAACTCAAGAAAATGTCTGATAATAATGTTGTTACTGCTCTCAGGGATTCATCCCAACCCTGGATCCCCCACTAATTACAGCACACCAAATGACTTTAAAAACATGTCAGGACATCATTTTCTGCATGTAAACGCTCGTAGCCTTCTGAAAAAACTTGATGCCTTGAAAATTCTGGTCAGTTCTTCTGGGGCAGATGTAATCTTCATCTCTGAAACTTGGCTCAACATATCTGTACTGAATAATGACCTGGTAATCAATGGATTTAACATCTATCACTGTGATCGTCAAAAAAAAAAAGGGGGGGGGGTGGAGTCGCTATTTACATCAGAGATTCTCTGGTTTCTAGTCTTGTGTCCGCTAAAACAATCCCAAACCAGTTTGAGGCCTTAGTTGTAAACATCACTTTGAATGGAGGCCAGATCTTATCTGTAGTGGGTTGTTATCGTCCCCCCTCAGCAACACCTGAGGCTCTGTTCTCCCTGATAGAATTCCTTGGAAATTTAAAATTCAAAGAGATTTTTTTGACAGGAGATTTCAACATTGACTGGGATAAGTCGACCCCCCCCCCACCCCCACCCCGACCCCGGTGATAAATTCAAGGAATGTTGCCTGTCACTCAATCTAACCCAACTGATCGACTCTCCCACTAGACCAAACAAAAACCATCCTGAAAAATCTTCCATCTTAGTCCTGTTTCTAACAAATATGCCTCACAAATTCCCTGGTACCGGTGTATTCGCTGACATTTTAATTGAACATTGTGTAATAGCGGCTCTCCGAGATATTAAACTTCCACCTTCTACGCCCAGATTAATTCAAAAAAGGGATTTGAAACATTTTTGTGAACAGTCATTCCTCTGGGATCTATCTCACTTTGACTGACATCGTATTCTATTAACTGACGACGTGAACACTTGTTGGAACTATTTTCGTAATAGTTTCATTTATTTTGTGAATAAACATGCTCCTTTTCATCAGTTCAGAATAAAGGGACAAGACAGCCCCTGGTTTACTCCTGAGCTAGCTGACCTCCTGCACAGGAGAGATCATCTTTGGGTTGCAGTGAGAAAATCTGGCTCAGACACTGATTGGTTGAGTTTTCGGCAGATGAGGAATAAATGCACAACTGCCATCAAAGCCGCAAAACGTAACTATTTCTTATCTCAGATCTCCAAAAATCTAAATGACCCTAACAGATTCTGAAAAACCATCAAATCTCTCTTGGGAAGTTCTCAATCATCTGACCTCCCATCACAACTTCTTGTTAGGCCCGAGCAGCGACGCGCTGAAAAGGCCTATTGTAATCGCTCTGTTCAGGCCCGAGCTGCAATTTTTTCCGCCAAATGATTTGGCGTTTTGGGGGCCTTAACATATCCCAAAAGTCACCAAATTTGGCGAACGCATCAGGACTAGTGAAAAATTACATGTTTTAAGGGCGTGGCAAAAATCGCAACGGAAACGTCTCAAGAGCGCCACCTAGAAATGTTCAAAATACCCACCGCATCAACCTTAGTTTGTCGTAGAAACATTACATTTTGTAAGCTTGTCCAATTCCCCAAGATGCACAGAAAACCCTCTGGCACCAACATTGTACGATAAACAGGAAGGCAGCCATTTTGGAATGCCAGCCCAATTTTCACACCTTTTTGGCGGTTTTCAGCCTCCGCATTTGAACAAACTCCTCCTAGGGATTTCGCTCAATCGGTTTCAAACTTGGCCATTTTGGTCAAAAGGCACGGGGGACGCAAAGTTATATAAACGGTTTGTTTCGGAGCATGATAAAGGGGCGGGGCCAGACCTCAAAGTTTGACATCTCGCCATGAAAAACGAAACGCTAATAGCTCCTACACAAAAACCGTCTGAGACATCAAACCTTCAGTGATTGATCCACATCCGGTTCCCTGCAAGAGTGAATGGCCAAATCATGACATCACTTAAGCCACGCCCCCTGACAACAGGAAGTATAAAGTTTTACGTTGAACGATCCCTAGCTGACCCGTTACCTGATCAGCATGATAGTGTGTCCAGTGACCGAAGACATTTTGGTGTAGCTTGCTTTCCAACACTGACAGTTTTGGGTGGCGCATGTGGGTGGCGCAGCGTGGCGAAGTAAGACGTAACGCCGTCGCCATACGTTTGGCTCTAAATTCCACAGCTTTGAACCGAAGTGCACAAAAATCAGTATGATTGATCATTATCCACCCCTTGAACAGGAAGCCATGATAAGTGGGCAATAGCCTCCACAGCGCCCCCTAGAATATTTTAAAATCTCAGCCCCAAGCCATTTTTGGGCCGATAATTCTGAAACTCGGTGAACATCTGTATCTTGTCAGGACCTATGAAAAAGTATTTTGGAGCCCTGGTACAAACTCAACAGGAAGTCGGCCATTTTGGGTCAAAGGGTCAATTTTGGGTGTTTCTAATGGCGCATTTTAACGAACTCATCCTAGGGATTTTGATGGAATGCCTTCAAACGTGGTTAATATGCCCTCAACACATTGGGGAGTAAAAGTTATCAAAAGCTTGCATTTTTGTATATGCTAAAAGGGCATGGTCAGGCATCAAAGTGGAGCTTCACGCAATAAATTTCCAAATGCTACAACTATCACAATGAAAGACCGAAACGCACCAAACTTGGCATGAGTCATCCCTGTCCGATGCCCGACGATCCTCTGTGGTCATATTCTGAAGTCATCAAAGCCCTGCCCCCTCAGAACAGGAAGTCACTTGTTTTCCTTGGAATGCTTACTCTCTGACATCCTTGACCTAATCAGGATGATCCTGTGTTAGAAGACATTTAACAAGTTGGTCTGACTTGCTTTAAACCACAAACCATTTTTGCTGGAGGATGTAGGCGTGGTGGTGTGGCGAATTCAGAAGTGATGCCGTTACAATACGTTTGGTTCTAAATTGCACAGATTTAAGCTAAGGTGCACCAAAATCACTATGATCGATTGTCATCCACCCCTTTAACAGGAATCCATGATAATTGGCCAATAGCCTCCACAACGCCACTTACATTTTTCCTACAGTTATAGCTCAGTGATACAACATCTGATCTGGACCAGATTTCTTGTGCGTCATCAGTGAGGACTTTTAGACACATTGATATTGTCTTTTAACATATGACTCTATTGCGCCCCCTAGATTATTCCAACATTTATATCTCAGTGATATGTCATCTGATCTGAACCAGATTTTGGGTGCGTAATTAGCGAACACTTCTAGACACATTGGTATTGTTTTTTAACTTTTGACTCAAGTGCGCCCCCTACATTATTCCAACAGTTATATCTCAGTGAAATATAATCCAATATGTAGTAGGGACTGTGATGGACTTGCGACCCGTCCAGGGTGTACCCCGCCCCTCGCACAGTGATTGCTGGACATGGGCACCAGCAACCCCCGTGACCCAAAATGGAATAAGCGGGTAAAGAAAATGGATGGATGGATGTAGTAGGGATGTGCGATATGGCATAAAATTCTTTCTTTTTTTTTTCATTTACCCTTTATTTATACAGGTAGTCTCATTGAGCCACGGGAACTCATTTTCAAGAGAGACCTGTTTAGGGAGCAGATGGGGGTTAAGGGCCTTGCTCATGGGCCCAGAGTGGGGCGAATGAGGGTGGGAGCAGGTGTGGGTGCTTCATCTACCCTACGCACATTTTTGATGTTATTGGTACCGGGGCTTGAACCGGCAATCTTCAGATCATAGGCCCGCATTCTCTAACCTCTGCGCCACCACTCCCCCTATCCCTCTATCCCATATCACGATATGTAGTGAAGGGTGGCAATAACGATATATATCGCAATATATTTTTGGTATAAAATTTGCAATAGGATTTTTTTTAAAGCATAGGTTGTTCTTGTAAGGATGGCACCTTTTGCTGTTTCTGTTTGTGTCTGTGTTTCCC
>NC_056508.1:16768317-16792303 GCF_014905685.2 Nematolebias whitei | reverse complement strand
TGTAAGGATGGCACCTTTTGCTGTTTCTGTTTGTGTCTGTGTTTCCCTAGTGTTTCCTCGTCAGTTTAATTGTTGCCACCTTTGTCTTGTCACACCTGCTGTTTGTAATCACGTCTTGTCTTGTCCTTGTATATAAACCTCCTGTCCTGTGTTATTCCTTTGTCGGGTCGTATTCGTTTGGGTCTTCATGTTTCCTGCGTCTTGTGAGTTTCTCCCTGAGTTTCCTGAGTCCATGTAAGTTTTGCTGCCACGCCAGCTTATTGTTTTGTTACCTTTTTATTTATCATTAAACATATCTATTTTTGTAATCTGCCGAGTTGAGTCCTGTCTGCACAACTGGGTTCGTTCCTGTCCAGCTGATCCTGACAGTTCTTTTGCCATTATTTATTTTGAATTAAGAAAATTCCACTACTTGGTCCAGAGAGTTTTTTTAAATAATAAACAAATCAAGTATTAGGCTTCTTTCTTGTAGTGCAAAACAGTGCAAAATATATCAAATGTAGTTTTAGCCATATGTTTTAAACAAAATAATATGTTGTTAACTCAACAGTTTCCATAATTCTCTCTTAACAAATGAATATTTCAGCATTTTACACTGAAACACATCATCCTCCAACCCTCTAGTGGGCGCCGCCTTCTGCTTTAATGGAGAGCTGACACAAAATGACTGTGGATTTGACCAGAGGGTCTAGCAGTAAAATCACACAACACAGCGTTCTTTTCACAGATCAGAGAGCAGGTTTCTCTAAAGATGACCAACGCTTACTTTAAATTTCGACAGAAAACAAACCAAACAACCTTTCGATGGAACACAGCGTTTTGCGCATGCATCTGAATATGGCAACACTACTGCAAGCCGGCCATAGTTAGCTTGTAGCTTCGCTACTTAGCTCTTGAAGAAAAGACTTTAATGCCACTTGCGCACAGATTTCAACTAAAAAAAGTAACGATTAAATCTGGCAACTCTGATTTTACATCAGACACAGCATTACTACGGTTAACCGGTAGAAGACAGATCTCTATCGTAAGCTAAATTTCTATTGTTTCTACCGTGTACTGTATATATCGCGCATTCCTAATATGTACCAGATGTATTGTACATGATCAGTGAGCACTTATAGACACATTGGTATTGTTCTTTAACATTTGACTCAAGTGCGCCCCTACATTATTCCAACAGTTATATCTCAATGTTACATCATCCAATCTGAACCTGAGTTTTTGTGCTTCATCAGTGAGCACTTGTAGACACATTGGTATTATTGATTCATGACATCACTTAAGCCCCACCTACTCTGAGAAAAAATTGTTGATTATTGGATGACACTTCCAGCTTTGCACTGTGTAAGATATTAGACTAAAACTTTGTTCGCTAACTGTTGATTACCACACATGACATGTTGAAAAGCATAAAGGAAGTGCTTGTCAAACATTCGCAACAAAACAGGAAGTCACCATAACTCCTGTCTGGAAGGTCAGATTTGGCCTATACTTGTAAAACCTGCAGCTGGACAAGTAACGACATGGACGGAAGGGATGTCGAAGATTCGGGAAATGCACCCTGTGGTGAACGTGTGCGGGATTGGCACGAGAGCATTCGTGATGGCGACTAGGTGGACTAGCTGGAGCTCCCGTGGTCACCGTAAGGCTGGAGCGGCGCTTTGCTACGAGGGCCTCCAATGCTGCTTGCAGCTTTAATTAACTCTGTTCCTGTGTCAAATAAGCACGAGATCCTGAACTGTTTCAACAAACATTTTGTTGCTTCTAGTTCATTATTTGACACAGGTACTAATGTAAAATCAGCCACTTCACTTAAAAACCAAACTTCTACAAATCAACTCCCTTCTACAAGTCATTCCTCAGTTAATCACACCTTCTCTTTTTCTTCGTTCTAAGTTAGTGAAGGTAAATACACTGTTAAAAGGTCTTGATCCTAAAAAATCTGCAGGACCAGATTAACTTCATCCTTAATTCTTAAGGCTGGCCACTCTTATCATCGCAGTTCCTGTGACCCACATCTTTAACTTGTCCATAAGCCAAAACTCCATTCCAGATGCTTGGAAAACAGCCTTTGTTCTTCCTTTGCTGAAGGGAGGTGACCCCACCTCACTGAACAACTATCAGCCAATCTCTAAACTCTGCATTTTAGCCAAGGTTCTAGAAAAACTGATAAACTCTCAAATTAAAAATTACCTGCACTCATTTAACATCTTACCTCTCCATCAATCTGGTTTCAGGAAACAACATAGCACAACGACTGCTTCACTGAAGGTTCTTAATGACATTGTTGAAGCACTGGATGCTAAGGATTATTGTGCCGCACTTTTCTTAGACCTGTCTAAAGCTTTTGACACTGTGGATCATAACATCTTGTGTCGTAAGCTCTCAGAAATTGGTTTCTCAGATCATACCATTGGTTGGTTCTCTAACTATCTCTCAGATCTGAGGCAATGTGTTCAACATAACGGTACTTCCTCCAGTTATTTAACAGTCAACAGTGGTGTACCACAAGGCTCAGTCTTAGGACCCACCCTCTTTACAATCTACATAGGTAATGTAGGTCAGAGCATCCCTGATGCATCCTTACATTTCCATGCTGATGACACAGTTGTTTATTGTCGAGCTAAAACAGTTGATAAGGCTTTCCAGCTTTTGCAATCCACATTTGACATCATCCAGTCTGATTTGTTCCGCCTCAAACTCGTCTTAAATGCCAATAAAACCAAAGGGATGTTTTTTTTTTAAACAGGAAGTTGATCCCAGCAGTTCTTCCTCCGATTTTATCCTCAAATGGTGTCCCCATTGAGTTAGTTGATTCCTATGTGGGTATCTTAGTCGACTCACATCTCTTTTTAAGCTTCACGTGGAAAACCTAGTAAGGAAACTGAAAGTTAAATTAGGTTTCTTTTTCAGAAACAGATCCTGTCTAACTCTGAATGCTAGGAAACACCTTGTAACTGTGACTTTCCTTCCCTCCATTGATTACGGTGACATTATTTACATGAATGCTCCTGCAAGCACCCCGCAGATGTTGGATGCTGTCTATCATGGTGCACTAAGATTCATAACTGGCTGTGATTATCATACCCACCACTGCACCCTGTATTCACTGGTTAACTGGACATCATTAACTTCACGCATTCTCTCCCACTGGTACATTTTCATCTTTAAATCACATCTTGGTCTGTTGCCTTCATATATCTCCTCCTACATGTCTCTGTGTGAGTGCAACTTCAGCGTTCGTTCTCTGGATATTATTACATACAGTGTCCCCTCAATAAGGACAGAACTTGGCAAAAGGGCATTCTCCTACTCTGTTTCCTGGAATATCTTGCAAAATGGCGTGAAGCTCTCGACCTTACACTCTCTAAGTGGCCTTAAGAATCTGTTGGACTCCTGGCAAGGACCCATGCAGACGTGTTCCTGCTTTTAGTTTTCTACATTCGCCTTATAATCTAGCTGTGTAAGGATGGTACCATTTGCTGTTTCTGTTTGTCTGTTTCCTCGTCAGTTCAATTGGTGTCACCTTTGTCTCGTCACAGCTGTTGTAATCACGTCTTGTCTTGTCCTTGTATATAAGCCTCCTGTTCTGTGTTGTTCCTTTGTCGGGTCGTATTCGTTGGGTCTCCGTGTTCTCCTGCGTTCTCCTGCGTCTCCCCTGAGCTCTCCTGAGTCCTCCCTGAGTTTCCCTTTGAGCCATCCATTTTCATGTAAGTCTTGCTGCCACGTCAGCTGTTTATTTTGTTCATTTTCCACCATTAAAATACTTATTTTTGTAATCTGCCGAGTTTGAGTCCTGTCTGCACATTGGGTTCGTTCCTGACTAACAAATCCTGACAAGCTGTTTTTGTTACTGTTTTTGCCATCTTATTTTAATTTATTAAAAAAAAATCTGTATGCCTTTTTATAACTGTCTATTGTTATTGTTGTTGTTGTTGTCCACTGTTGTCATCATTCTTTGTTGAAATCATGTCTCTCTTGTAAATGAGTCCTCGAGGCACAATAGGATTAACCTGTCTGAATAAAGGTTGAATGAACATACACACTATACATGTAGTGAATATCAGCTTTGTGAATGTTTGCCTATTTATAAGTTGTTTAAGGATGTTTTCAACAATTTGCTGTCTCAGTATTTACTGAATAAATTAGATGATGCTCAAAAGTAGGAATGTTGATTAAATTGGAAACTGCTGTCTGCAAGTGCTGCAGAAGTAGCTTGGATTTCCATTCTTCAGCGAGAAGCTTTAATTTAATCATCCCATAAAAGCACAAAGCTGAACACACACTCTGCTCATAGCCTCATGCTTTAAACTCAATAAACTAAAAGAAACACTTAATTAAATGGATGATGCAAGAAGAGCAATAGCTTAAGAAAAAATCAATAAAGAGTGGAGATACTTTTTTCCCTTTACTGAAGAGTTTGAGGATAAACCAAAATCGCCACCTGGGACAAACTTTCCCACACTGTTTAATTTTTATTTGCATATTCAAAGATAATGTGACTTAGCTTTTTTTTTAAAATAATAATTATAATAATAAGTATTATACTGGTATTATATATATATATATATATATATATATATATATATATATATATATATATATATGTGTGTGTGTGTGTGTGTATGTATACACACACACAAACGGTATATATGTGAAAAAAACACACCTTTTCTTAGCTTTTAGCAAATTTATTAAAAATAGAAAAATAAGAAATCACACTTACGTTTGTAATCACAGCCTTTGCCTAATGCTTAATACTTTGTTGATCCACCTTTGGCAGCAATTCCGGCCTCAAGTCTTTTTCATTATGATGGCACAAGCCACACCTATCTTTAGGCAGTTTGTCCCATTCTTCTTTGCAGTACTTCTCAAGCTCCACCAGGATGGATGAGATATGCCTTTGCTCAATCATTTTCAGGTATCTCCAGAGATTTTAAATAGGATTCAGGTCTGGACTCTAGCTTGGCCACTCCAGGACATTCACAGAGTGGTCCTGAAGCCACTCCTTTCAGATCTTGGCCATATGCTTTGGGTCATTGTTCTGCTGAATAATGAACCCCAGTCTGAGGTTGAGTGCTCTGGAGCAAGTTTTCATCCAGGATGTCTCTGTGCATGGCTGCATTCATCTTTCCCTCTATCCTGACTAGTCTGCCAGTTCCGGCTGCTGAAAAACATCCCCATTGCATGATGCTCCCACCACCGTGCTTCACTGTAAGGATGGTATTGGCCTGGTAATGAGCGGTGCCTGGTTTCCACCAAACATGACGCCTGGCATTCACACTAAAGTGTTCAATCTTTTTCTCATCAGACCAGATAATTTTGTTTCTCATGCCTTTTGTTAGGTCAAGTCAAAGTTATTTGTATAGCACATTTTAAACAGGACTGTTACCAAAGTGCATAAGGAGTAGCTTTCATCTGGCCATTCTACCATACAGACCTGATTGGTGGACTACTGAGGAGATGTTATCCTACTTGATGGTTCTCCTCATACCACAGAGGAAGCTCTGACAAAGTGACCATCAGATTCTTGGTCACCTCTCTGAGTAAGGTCCTTCTCCACCGATCGCTCAGTTTAGATGGCCAGCCACCTCTAGGAAGAGTCTTGGTAGTTCCAAACTTTTCCATTTAAGAGTCACGTTTCATGTCAGTTTCCCCCACTTAGCTGTCCTGAATCTCAGGCCAGCTGGGTGACAGTCCAAAAAACAAAAAAATAATTAAAACTAAGCCCTCAGTCATCCGCCAACATGTTCAAGTTTCAAATCGTTTTTCCGTGCTTAGTGAGACACCCGCCGAGCAGCAGACTCTTGTTATTGGCAGCTCCTTAGTCCGTAATGTGGCACCTGTGACTCATACTACAATCAAATGCATTTTGAGTCAGAGAGATTTATTTGTAATACACACCACATGTGGTACATGTGGTGGAATGAAATTATATACTCGGGGTCCCAGTTACATCCAACAATAAAATGTAAAGAAAAACAGTAACAAGATCTAAGATATGAACTAAGAAAAACATAAACAAAATAATACACCAAGCACTAATAGCATAAAATCATTATTTCAAACAGCAGCATGAACATGAGTCTGTGTGAGCAGATGAGCACGCATGAACACAGCAACATGAAACAGATCAGTAGCAACATGATGTGATTTTTTAGTGATTATACTGATTAGAGATTCATGAGTCTAACAGCTTCAGGGTAAAAGTTGTTCCTCAGTCTAGTGGTTCTACACTTAATGCTCCCCAACCTCCTTCCAGAGGGGAGTGGGGCTAAAAGTGTGTGTGCTGGGTGAGTGGGGTCCTTCATGATGCAGGTGGCCCTCTTCCTGTATCTGGAGGTGTAAATGTCTGTGGTGGTGGGGAGACTGACTCCAACAGTCTTCAGTGCAGCCTTCACCACTCTCTGCAAAGCTTTTCTTTCTGCAGCTGTGCAGCCTCCATGCCACACTTTGATGCTGGAGCACAGGATGCTCTCCACTGCACTCCTGTAGAAGGAGGTGAGGACTGAGCTTCCCAGACCAGCTCGTCTCAGCCGCCTGAAGAAGTAGAGTCTCTGATGAGCTTTCTTGATCAGGCTGGTAGTGTTGTTGCCCCAGCTGAGGTTGTCTTTCATGTGTATACCCAAGTACTGGTAGCTGGAGACCACTTCCACTGCAGATCCTCTTTTATTCAGGGGGATGTGTTTGTTCCTTCTGAAGTCCATGATCATCTCCTTTGTTTTCTTCACATCGATGTGAAGGTTATTCTCTTTGCACCAGCTTTCCAGGTATTCCAACTCCTGCCTGTAGCTGGACTCATTGTTGTTTGCGATGCATCCCATCACCGCTGTACCATCTGCAAACTTTACAATACGACAGCCTGGATGAGTAGGTGCACAATCATACGTGAGCAGAGTGAACAGAAGAGGGCTTAGCACACATCCCTGAGGGGTGCCAGAGCTGAGGGTTATGATAGAAGAAGAGAAGTTGTGGATCCTTACTGACTATGGCCTGTTTGTCAAGAAGTCTAGTACCCAGTAGCAAATAAATGGGCTTAGTCATAGTGTGAGTAGTTTGTCCATCAGGGTTTGGGGGATCATAGTATTGAAGACAGAAGTAAAGTCCACAAAGAGCATACAAATGTAGGAGTCCTTCTGTTCCAGGTGGGTGATAGCAGTGTGGACCACAGAGGAGATGGTGTCCTCTGTTGATTAGTTATCGTGGTATGCGTATTGATTAGGGTCCTCGTTGATGTTGATGGTTGTTTTGATGTGTGTCACTCATGACCAGTTTTTCAAAGCATTTATCTACTATCGGGGTGAGGGCCACTGATTAATAGTAATTCAGACCAGTCTCTGTAGAGCTCTTTGGGATTAGGATGATGGTGGCAGTCTTCAGGCAGGTGGGAACTGTCACCAGGGTAAGTGAGGAGTTAAAGATGTCGGCCAACACTTCACAGAGCTTATCGGCATAGTATTTCAATACCTTCCCGGGGATGTTGTCTGGGCTGGTTGCCTTGTGAGGGTACTCCTTATTTCTGCTGAGGTCACGCTGAGAAGCTCTTCATCTCGTGGTGAGGTGAGTCTGGTGCTGAATGGTCTGTTTGGGTCTTCAAAGTGTGTGGAGAACTTGTTGAGGGCATTAGGCAGTGATGGGTCTTTGGGGCATTGTTCACTCCTGCATTTATAATCTGTTATACACTTAATGTCCCTCCACATGCTCCGTGGGTCTTGTGAGGTGAATTGACCCTTGATCCTCTGCTCCTATGTAGCCTTGGCCCTCTTAATACCAGCAACCAGCTCTTTCCTTGTCCTTCTCAGCTCCTGTGAGTTTCCAGACATGAATGTAGTGTTCCTGGTTTCCAGCAGGGTGTGCACCTCTGCATTCAGCCAAGGTTTTCTGTTCAGGTAACTTTTAACATATCTGATGGTGGAAATGTTGTCAGTACATTTACTAATACACCCTATAACTGAGGATACATATTGGTCCAGGTCCAGCACTCCTCCATTTTCAGCAGCTTCTCTGAAAACCTTCCAGTCTGTTCGTTCAAAACAATCTCTCAGTATGGGGTCACTGTTCTGGATCCAAGAATTAACTTTCTTTTGTACTGGTCTGGAGCGTCTCAGCGGGGGCAGTTAAACAGGGGCCAGGAAGATTGAGATGTGATCAGATAGTCCTAGGTAGGGGTGGGGTTTGGCTTTGTATGCATCTTTTACGTTCGTGTAAACAAGGTCCAGCGTGTTGTTCCCAAATGATGTATGGCCACATGCTAGTAAAATCTTGGGAGGCAGTCTTTTAGATTCACATGATTAAAGTCTCTAGCCACTACATAAAGAGCCTCAGGGTGTTTGATTGGCTGCGAGCTGAAGAGATCATGAAGCTCCTGCAGAGTGTTGATAGCATTAGCATCCGGCGCTATATAAACAACTGTTATGAAAGCCACTGTAAACTCACGGGGTAAATAATGTGGTCGACATTTCACTGTTGGCTGCTCCTAAGCCTTGGAGCAATGATGGCTAATTAGCATAAAGTTTGTGCACCAACTTTTACTCACGTAAATGCATACTCTGCCTCCCCTCGATTTCCCCTTTAGCTCGCAGCAGCAATCTGCACGAAAAAAAGTCTGTCATCCAGCTGGAAGGCTGAATCTGGCATTTTGCTGGTAATCCATGATTCTGTGAGGCAAATCACAGCACACTTCATCATCTCTTCTGAGGCACCCGCTCTCAGACGAAGCAAATCAATCTTGTTGTCCAACGAGCGGACATTCGATAGAAAGAGAGACGATATAGTGAGTTTTCCAGCTTTAGCATTAGCACGTATCTTCACCAGAATCTCCGCCCGGTGTCCTCTCTTAAACCGGGAGCAGTGCTTCCTCTTCTGCCTGTTTGAGTGCCTCTGCTGCAGATTCCAGGTTGATGACTTTAAGATCTGCATTTTGCTGAGCGTAGTTTTGAGTTTGTTGCTGATTGCTACTATATTTCGTGGCAAATCTGTTCTTATTCTCATCAGTTCTGTTCAGCTATTAGTCACACTCATAAATTGTGTGGAGTCAGGTAGAGAGAATTTCAAAATTCTTAAAATCTGGGATTGCTCCGAGAGCCTGTGAAGCTGCAACTGCTCTTACCACGGCCATCTTGGCAAGGGGTCAGAGAGGGCCACATTGAATCCCACTTGAAACTACTGGCTAAAGCTAAGGCTAAATACAGTAAAAATCTTTATTCACGTTGGTGAAAATGACACTCGGCAATGCAAATCAAATATCACTAAAATTAATGTTGCTTCAGTGTTCTGTGATCCTTGTCTTTATCTCTGTGTTTCCCTGTTGTCAGCAGTTCTTTACACTGAGTCATTTTCAAGTTTTCTCCAGCCCCCTCCTCAACTTCACCAATGATGATATGTGTCAGCTTTCAACCACTGGGAGTCCAGGTGGTGTTCTGAAAACAACCTAGGATTTGTAGATTACTGGAGTGCATTTTGGGGAAAACCCGGTCTAGCGTGGAGATATGGAATCTATCCCACTTTGAATGGGGCAGCACTTCTCTCTAAAAACTTAGTTGATCCAGTTGGACATCCAGATTATTAAAAAGTAATGGTCCAGTCTAGAAATCAGTCCAGGAATCATAGTTATAGTCTTCCACACCTCTCTGCTGCTTCTCTGTTGTCCACCCAAAACCCCATCGAAACAGTGCCAACTCGCCCATAGCTCAATATAAATAAACCAAAAATCATCTCTAAAAATATAAACCATAATGATCTTATTAAAATAAAACATAGTTGTTTTACCAGAACAAAATAAATAAATAATTAAATATGGTTTATTGAACTCCCCATTCTTATGTTCTTCTTTCCTCTAAATCCTTGTTAGTTAATGATCTGATAACTGATCATCATACTAATTTATTCTGTCTGACAGAAACCTGGCTGAAATGGGATAATTTTGTTAATACAAATGGAGCCACTCCATCTTATTATTTACATTTTCTTGTTCCTAGAACAACAGGTCGAGGCAGAGGTGTAACTTTGATTTTTCAGTTGGGACTATAGATTAATATTAAACCAATCATTACCAGTAGTTATGATACCTTTGACCCACTGTCTCTAAATCTATCCCACTCAAAATAAAAATCAGAAAGGTCACTCTTACTAGTGGTTATATATCATCCACCAGGCTCTTATGCTCAGTTTTTGTCTGAATTCTCAGAATTTTCAAGTTACTTACTAAATAATGATAATGTCATAATAATGGGTGATTTCATTATTCTTGTAGATGTTGAAAGCGATAGCTCAAGGCTAGCATTTAAAAATTGGATAGAATCGTTGGTTATGTATTGTAACCTCAGCTTCTATGATTATAGGCGCAGCCCTTTAAGGCTATCGCTAGTGGGTTTATCCCTTCATGCGCAGCGCAGCACTGAAAACTTTAGTCCACGCCCACCGGCTGTGTGGGCCCCACCCCCAGTCCGTATAAATTACGGTGAGACCGGGCAATCGGGTACCAAATAGCTTTTTTCTTCAGCCATTTAGGAACCAGTGAGGCCCAGAGCTTAAAGGACTGCGCCTATACTCAGAATCTGGGGTTACAGTACGTAACCAACGTTCTATTTTGTATAGGCTTCGCCCTTTAAGGCTATCACTAGTGGGTTAAAGGCGAAGCAGGATGTAGTCTATGCCTCACTGGGTCCATTCAGGCACAACATGAAGCACCTGCTTGCACACAACAACAAAAAACATTTCATCACCCAGCCTTCTGTATGCACAATTATGCAGCACGTAATTGCGTGCTCCATGCGCAAGAGTGCACCGGAGAAGATCTCTGGTGAGGAAAAAGGCTGAGATAGCAGACCTGCTGCTGTGAATAGGAACAACAGAGGTTACGAATTGTAACAGTGTAACAATGAACAGAGCAGGCCAACAGCTCCTCAGGATGAACCGATTAATAACAATAAAATCAGCAGTCATGAAATTGTAACTGATAATAAATATCTCACACTGCGACTGCATGCAGTCAAGTGTGAGCTCAAAAGTGAGGCTCCATGTCACGAACTGGGGTGGATCGAACAAGCACAGACTCAGAAAAAGGTTTAAAAGTTTATTTTTAAAAACCGGCGGCATCTGGCAGGAGATTCTGGTTCTGGTACCAGACCGCTCTGGGGGAGACAGACAGATTAGTGGCTGTAAGCAGAACAGAATAAACGAGAATAAAGCCACTAACCTTCTGTCTCTGGAATCAGTCTGAGATGTGGGCCAGGTGGGTCCCGGTACTGGTCCGAATCTCAGGAGCCGGTAACATGCGCAAGGGCGCACAGAGCAGCAGCGCGCAGTGCGCAGCGCGCAGCGTGAGCACGAACAGGTAGTGAGGCTGGATGGGCGAGCTGTGAAGCTGAGGAGTTTAGGCAGCAGAACTTTATCCAGGGGCAGGCAAGGGTCAAAACCAGAGAGGAATGCAGCCAGGCAGAAGAACCAAAAGGGGAATCCAAAAATTGTGCTCAAGGAGGAAAAGCAGTCGTCAATATGGTCAGATATAGGTGAGGAATCTAGTCCGGGGGCAAAGGCGAGAATGAGAGTTTGTGGGCAAAGCTATGGTCGAAAACTGTGATACGAAGAGGGAACGCTGGATATCTATGGAAATAATCTATAATTATCTGGCACCGACTGAGGAGAAACAGGGAGCTTAAATAGTGAACTGAACAGGTGTTGCTCATGAACGTAGATTGCGGTAGATGGTGGAGGGGGCATGGCACAGGTTGACAGGAGCTGAATGAATAAGAGGGGAACTCAAAACTGAAGCAGGAAAAAACGTGAATGATCTTAAAACAGGGGCTGTGGTATGAGAAGCAGAGGCTTGAACAAATGGGGGGCAGCGGGGGCCGCTGAACGTGACACTCCATGAAACAAGAAATCATTCTGTCAGAACCTTGAGAACAGAATGGGTCATAGAGAAGTAGAAACATCACATAGATAAAAATGAATAATTGAACATGGCAATGACCAAGCAGCCACCATACAAATATCCTCCAATGTCATCCCTTAGTGCAGAGCCGTGGAGGATGAAAACCTTCTGGTGGAATGTGCTCTGAGATTCTCTGGAGGATCCAGCCCAGATGAACTGTGAGCTTCAGAAATAGCCTCACACAACCAGTGTGAGAGGCACTGGGTGGATAGAGGGCGTCCTGAAGAGCTGTCCCTGTAATGCTTACAGACACTGAGAGCGGTGCAGTGCGGCCGTGTGCACCACGTAACATGAAAACGTGCGCACGAGACAGTGGAGGTGAGATGTTGCTTCCTCTTTAGAATTATGAAGAGGAAGATAAAACCCATCCAAGGTTATCACTCTCAATCTGAATGAGCTTGTGATGTACAGAACTGCCGTCAGCTTGAATTCTGAGACATGAGGGGGCAACAGAGATAGCAGATAATCAATCACTCTCTTTGCTGACGTCAGAGCTAACAGCAGGGCTGTTTAAAATGACAGACATTTAAGTGAAACCTGATCTAAAGGCTCAAAAGGAGTTTTAATCAGAGTGCGCAGGACCATCATTAGGTCCCACTGTGGAGCTAGTGGACGTGACACAAGTCTGTGTCTCTGTACACCTTTCAGAAAACGCTTCATCAGTGGGTGATTAAGAACTGTTCTGTCACTGAAAAAACTCATGACTGGAAGAAATAGCTGCAGCATAAGTTTTAATTGTGCTGAACGCTAAATTTCTGTCCATCAGTTGCTGTAGAAATGACAGTACGCTACCTAGTGGACATGAGATGGCCTCCAAGCCTTTCTCTGTGCACCAGCGCTGAAAAACTGTCCACTTGATGTGTACAGTGTTGTGGTGGAAGCAGTTCGTGCGCCCTGAATCGTACGCACCACATCCTGTGGGAGGCCCATCTTTTCTAAACGGATCTGTTCAGCGGCCAGACCCAAAGGGGCTGACCTATAGAGCTTTAGAGCATGACGTCACTTGTCCGCGGCGCGGCAGCTGATGGGATAGGATGGGGCCGGATCCACCATTTTTATAGTCCTCAATATTAACTGTTAAAAACAAGCTTTCACACTGACTTTTTAATTTTTTTTAAATCTATGTAGGTTAAAACAGTTTAGCGATGGTCCGAACTTGTTGCGTTATTGGATGTAATTTCCGGTCACACGACCAGAATTGTAAAAAGATCGAAAACTGTTCACTACACACATTAGAGCTGAGGTGAGCCGGCGCGCACTGAGAGGAGGCGTGAGTGCTTTCTGAGTGCGACACCGTTTTGGTGGAGGCTGCAGCTGTCATGGAGAAACACTTTTACTCCCACTGCGCTGTGAGTGGGCAGAAAACAGCAGAAATTAAAAATCGGCTCTGGCTGAAAACGAGGGATTTTACCGCACTCAGTCTGCTGAAAAATCATAATTTTAGCTGACATGGCAGACGAGTGTTTTGTGATGTTTACTGAATTGCGGTGCCATTTAAAATGCTGTTTAGAGGTTACCAGCTCATTCTGTGTGGGAAATGTGTGAAAAGAAGCAGCTGTGAGATCAGCTGATCTGTCAGTCAGGCTGGGATCAGATAAAACTTTACTTTCAGAGATGTTTCTGTTTTATTTCAAAACATACATCATCAAAAAACACACACATTCCCCTCAAGGAGCTGTTCTTTGGTGGAGGGGGCTGGCGGAGGAGCGGAGCGTGAAGTCGCTGCCGCAGCTGTGGAGTGCCTTTGCTACTGTTGCTGGCCAAGGCGGTCCCTCCAGCGGCCAGAGGGGCAGGAGGTCTGTTACGTCACCAGATGGTGTACAGTCTCTGAAACCTCCTCGGACCTCTGCGATTTCTCAAGGATGGTCCTGAAGTTGGTCCTGAACAGCACCTCTGGGGTGATGGGGCCCTCCAGCAAGTCTTTCTGCAGCCTCTCAGACAAGGACGGCGAGAGGTAGAGCCAGGTGGTCCTCTGGATCATGGTCATCCAGGCGGCAATGCAGGACAGGCAGACCACAAAGGTGGCACACATGTTTAAAATGATGTCAACGGCTTTATAGAGAGAGCTCTTTGTCTCCTCCAGCAGATCTGCTTCCTCCAGCTTCTTTGAGATGCTGTAGGCCAGCAGAGCGATGTTGTTGTTCGCCGCGACTGCCTGGGATGTGCCCTGGTGAGCTCAGTTGGAGAGCTTTGTCACCCTCTGGTCATGCTTCCCTGGAGGGATAGGTTGCCAGTCCATCCTGGAAGCTTTTGTCCCAAGCGCCTCCACCAGGCTTGGCTCCAGGCGGGGTAACTGAGGGAAAAACACTGATCGGTAAAACTCTCCCCTCTGGAGATGGAGGCAAAGGTGGAGACGGATGTCTTCAGCTTGCCGGGCCCAGCTGCAGCCTCGTTCCAGTGTGACGCCACAGCTGGACAGCGAAGCCAGATGGGGTCAGGGCGACAAGCTGGAGCCAAACCTTCCCACCAGATCATTCGATTGGGGCGGAGGAAGGTGAGGGACAGAAAGTCCCTTTGTGTTAGCAGCCTCCTGCTGCCAACATCGCCTTTTTCAAGGGAATCATCTGATTCACCGCGAGGAAAACACGTTAGAAAAGGTGATGGCGTCATCCAGCGAGTAGCGGCCCATCACGGAAAAACATTCCTCAGCACTTACCTTAAACAAGGCAGCTCGTACCTGCTTCTCCTCGGGAAGGAAGAGCTCACAGGGACGGCAGGAGGTCAGCGTGGCAGAGTCCCATGCATCCTTCGCAAAAGTTGTGCTGGTCAAAGCTGGGCATCTTTTCCTTCTTCGTTCTTCTGACAGTGCTAGCTAGCTGGCTGAAGAAAAAAATGGGAGGTGATTACCCGATCTCACTGTAATTTATACGGACAGGGGGTGCGGCCCACACAACCGGTGGGCATGGACAAAAGTTTTCAGTGCTGCGCTGAGCGCGAAGGGATAAACCCACTAGGGATAGCCTTAAAGGGCGAAGCCTATATGATAAACCCACTAGGGATACCCTTAAAGGGCGAAACCTATATGAAACAGAACAATTGGTTTTACCCAGAATGTTCACACATCCACTCATTCTCATAATCACACTCTTGATCTGGTTCTGACTTATGGTATCAAGATTAATGACTTAGTAATACATCCCCATAATCTTGTTCTATCTGATAATTTTTTAATAACCTTTGAGTTTACATTAAAAGACCACACAGTCACTAAAAATAAATTTCATTTTTGCAGGTGTTATAAGAAAACACTATAACTAAATTTAAAGATTCTCTTCCATCGTTTTCCTCTGTCTTGCAGAGTAATACATTAGAGAGCAGTGACTTAGATCATCTGGTTGATAAATTTCCAACTTCTTGCAAACTTCACTTGATAAATCCAAAAAAGTTCAATCTGGTCCTCTGGACATTCAAAAAACCAAAAACAAAACAAAGCAAAAAAATATATAGAAACGTTTCGTCTCTCATCCAAGAGACTTCCTCAGTCTGAGGTGCTGTTTTCAGCTCAGCCTCTTAAATAGCACCTTCTCAGGGTGGATCAACCAGTTTGCTGCTGACAACCAAAACCAGCTGATCACATGCTCAAGAAGGACCATCAGCCTAACAATGGGTCATTAGCACACTGATGGCTGTTTACTACTCACAGAGGGCTGAGTGATACTAGCAATCACAGCATTGTAAGAGGGGGACAGTTGAACCCGGAGGCTCCACCCCTGTTTAATGATGGACGATTTCTTTTCACAAAGATGGCCTCCTTTACTCCTCTCTCAAACCATCGTTCCTCTCTGTCCAGGATGTGAACATCTTCATCCTTGAAAGAGTAGTAAACAGCCATCAGTGTGCTAATGATCCATTGTTAGGCTGATGGTCCTTCTTGAGCATGTAATCAGCTGGTTTTGGTTGTCAGCAGCAAACTGGTTGATCCACCCTGAGAAGGTGCTATTTAAGAGGCTGAGCTGAAAACAGCACCTCAGACTGAGGAAGTCTCTTGGATGAGAGACGAAACGTTTCTATATTTTTTTTGCTTTGTTTTGTTTTTGTTTTTTTGAATGTCCAGAGGACCAGATTGAACTTTTTTGGATTTTTCTACCTGGATTATTGAGCATGCATCAGGATATTCACTTGATAAAGCTGCTCTGCTGAAAAAGAAAGTAATCAATGAGAGGAGACTGGCTCCTTGCTTCAGATCTGAGCTACGTACTTTAAAACAGGCATATAGAAAACTGGAAATAAAATGGCAATCTACTGACATTGAAGAATTGTACTTATCTTAGAGAGATAGCCTGCTAAGATACAATAAAGTGCTCCATAAAGCTAGAACTTTATATTATTCATCTTTAATTGATGAGAATAAAAACACCTTAGTTTCCTTTTCAGTACCATAACTAATCTAATGAAAAATGGACCCTGTTGATTCTTGTTTCCCTACAACTATAAGCAGTGATTAGTTCATGAGATTCTGTATAAATAAAGTTATTTCAATTAGGGAAAAAATTCAAACAAACATTCCTACTATTGCCTCTGGTTCCATATCAGATGAAACAATTAAAAAAATTTCACTAAAACATGATTTATATTTGGACTATTTTTGTCCCGTTGAACTCTCTGAATTGTCAAAAATAATAGCTTCATCCAAACCATCCACATGTCTGCTAGAGCCCATCCCCAACCAGGCTATTTAAAGAGGTATTTCCCTTAATTATTGCCACAACTCGGATCCTCTTAATTTGTCTCCAATGAATGGTTATGTACGACAGCATTTTAAGATTGCTATAATTAAACCTTAACTTAAGAAACATAAACTTGACTCAGGAATCCTTGCCAATTATAGACCTATATCCAATATAACTTTCATCTAAAAAATTCTAGAGAAAATAGTTGCAGGTCAGTTGCATGAAAATCTACAAAGAAGTACTCTGTTTGAACAGTTTCAGTCAGGGTTTAGAGCTCACCATAGCACAGAAACAGCACTGGTAAAAGTTACTCGTGCTGTTCTCATGGCTTCTGACAATGGACTTGTGTCTACACTGGTTGTGTTAGATTTCAGAGCTGCATTTGACACAGTTGATCACAATAGTCTACTACCAAGACTTGAATGGGATATTGGGATTACAGGAACATGTTAGGATCTGGGAGAAGGTTGAACCAAAGTGCAGGCAGGCCTCAGAGACTACAGAGGATAAAAATAACTAAAATTTTTTAAAAATAAAACAATGAGCTGACGTGGCAGCAACAATTTACATGAGACAAGAAGGAACGTAGTGCAGGGAGACAAGCCAGGACATCACCAGACAATGACCAGCTGATGAGTAACAGAAAACACGCGCTTATATGCACACACACTAATGAGGACAATGACAAACAACAGCAAGGGACGAACAGGTGGCAGAGGAGAAACTAATCACATGAGGAAAACACAGGAGGGCAGAACAGGCCACAAGGTGGGGAAATGAACACGAGGGAAGTTAATCCTCACAGTACCTCCCCACTAAGGACGTCCCAAGACCTCCCCCCCAATTTTGGGTGGGAGGAGGAGGGAACCAAGAGGACGGAGGGCACAAGGGAAAACACCAGAAAATAAACAGACCGGGTACACCTAAGAAGACCGGGTACACCTAAGAACTAGACACAAAAAACAACATGAAAAACACATACACAAAAAAAAGTTCAGGTGGATGGCTGGGTGACCATCAATCGCTGGAGCAGAGTTCAAGCAGGTAGCTGTCCATTGATGGGGCAGAGTTCAGGTGGGCGGCCGGGCGACCACCCATCACCGGGGCAGAGTTCAGGTGGGCGGCAGGGAGATCAGCTGTCTCTGTCGAGACGTTCTGGTGTGTGGCCCGGAGCCTGTCCATCACTAAGGAGGATGTCAGGTGGGACCACAGCAGATGATGGGACTAGCTGATCTGCAACAGGTAATGGGACCATGGGAGCTGCAGGTAGCATTGAGAATATGGAGGCTGCAGCTGTCAGGGAGACTGTGGAGGCTGCGGCTGTTGGGGAGACCTCTTCAGGGACTGCAGCTGGGGTCGTAGCCACTTCAGGGACTGCAGCTGGGGGCGTAGCCACTTCATGGACTGAAACTGGGGGCGTAGCCATTTCAGGGACTACAGCAGGGGGCGTAGCCACTTCAGATACTGTAGCCGAGGGTGTAGCCACTTCAGAAACTACAGCAGTAGACACAGCCACTTCAGAAACTGCAATAGGAGGTGTAACCACTTCAGGAACTCCAGCAGGAGGCATAACCACCTCAGGAACTGCAGCAGGAGGTGCAGCCACTTTAGAAACTAGAGCAGGTGTGGTCACTCTTAGAGGCATGGCCACTCTTGGAGGCGTGGAACCCTCAGGAGGTTCGGGATCCTCTTAAGACTTGGGACCCTGAAGAGGTACAGAACACTCTGGATACTTGGGACCCTCTGGAGACTTGGGATCCTCAAGAGGCATGGGACCCTCCCTTGGAGGTATGGAACCCTTTCTTGGAGGTGTGGAATGCTCTCTTGGAGGCATGAAACCCACTCTTGGAGGTGTGAAACACTCAGGAGTGGAACCCTCTCATTGAGGTGACAGGAGGACCTCTGGAGCAAAAGTGAGGATCTCTGGAGCAGATGTGAGGACCTCTGGATTAGACATGAGGACCTATGGAGCAGACGTGAAACTCTCTACAGACTTTGAGCTCTCTGGAGGCTTTGAGTTTTCTGGAGGTTGTTCTTCAAGTTGATCAGGATTCTGGTACTCTCTGGGATGATCACGACTCAGCTGATTTTTAAGATGATCAGGAATCACCAGCATGGTCGGTGAATGGGGGCTCAACTGCACCTCCCCCTGTGAATCTCTCCACTGCTCTTCTGTCTGCACTGGGGGGAGAACTGGGTGGAGGGAGGAGCTGAAAGTCAGCAGATAACATTCTTAATCACAGGTTTAATCTTGCAAGATGGAACAGAGGTTGAAATACAATCAGGCAAGATGTTTGACGCTTCGTCTCCAAGTCTGTTCACCGAGAGAATAAAAATAGTGTCCCTTTATGTTTATCAAACAAACCCAAGGTCAGCCAACTCCTGCAGCCTCTTTGCTTAGGCTTGAGTAAAGGCGCCATGCTTCTGCCCCCACTCTGTCCAGACAAAATACTCTTTAACTCACACACATGGCAATATGATTTATAACATTTGACGAGTGAAAAACATCTGTGACTTTTCACATCTCCATCAAATTCCAACATAATTTCACACTAAACTGATGAGCACACTTAAGGGGCATTCACAGACAGCAGAAAGGGGGAATTTAAAGAACACATAGGTCTAGGGCTAGGGGAAAGAAATATAGATATACACTGTGTATATATGTATATAGTTTTACCCTGGGTTACATCTGCAGAAAAACTGGTTCATGCATTTATAATGTTGACTGGTGTTGAGCTATTGAACTGAAACTGAATTTAATTGTGCCATTGCATAAAAAGGACACCAGTGGGCGCTCTGAGACTGTATGTTAAAAGATGCTGTATGCAGGGTGACGGGAGGAGGGACAAAACTGAAAGTAAAAAAGGAAAATGAAGTTGATTCACATGTCTGCTTATTTTTCCATAATTTCAATTTTGCAACACCACAACATTGGCGACGAGGATGTCTATTTCTGTGCCTTTACCTGCTCCATTCATACCATGCCCGGGGGAATCAGTGATAGCATTTCCAACATGGCTAAAAATGTTTGAAAACTACTTGTTGATGATAGCAGCGTCTGGAGACGGCTGACCCGATGCAAAATAGCGAGCGGTTCTACTTCATGCCCTGGATATGGAGGGTCATCAGCTTTTCTACACCATGCCGAACACTGGAAACACGTTTGCTGCTGCTATTGCTGCTCTAAAAGAATATTTTGTGCCAAATGTAAACGTCATTGCTGAACGTCACAAGTTTCGAGAAGGAGCACAGAGGTCAGATGAGATGGTAAACCAATTCTTAGCTTCTCTACATGAGTTAGCTGCTCCATGTGATTTGGGAAACATGGAGGAACAAATGCTACGTGATCAACTGATAGAGCATGTTGCTAACACTCGCATAAGAGATCGATTATTACTTAAACCGGAACTAACATTTACTAAAGCTACTACACTGCCGTTGCAAATTGAAAGTGGATTAAGGGATGCTAACATTTTCTCTGATGCTACTACTGCTGGTGCTTCTGCTCTGGTGAGGGCCATACAGAAACAATCAAAGCCAAGCCACCACTGGGACATGAAGAAGAAGCCGCCGCTGAATACTGCTCCTGCCATGGCTCAAGCTGCTGGTAACCATTCCTGCTTTCGTTTAGGATCTTCTAACCACCTTGCTAACAAACCTTCTTCCCCTGCTGTTAAAGTGTAGGGTGACAAGACGTCCCCGATTTTCGGGGACAGTCCCCATTTTGGACGACCTGTCCCAGCTAAATCTGTCCCCGAAAATGTCCTCGATTTGAGCGTTTTATGAATGAGAAAAAAAAGTTGCATGTAGACTGTTATTACAGTAGCTGGGTGGTGGATGCAGTTGCGCTCAACAACCGCTATTACTGCAACAGCTGCTCACGCCGGTGCTGTAGCGCTCACGTTACAGACAGAGAAGAAGAAGAAGAAGAGCCACGCACCGCCTTTAATACAGAAGAAGAAGAAGCGCATTGTGAGTTTGTCAACACCGACATGGAGCTCTCCTGTGATGGAATGAACTGACTTATTTTGTTTGAACTGGGCTGATCCTGCCATGATAAAAGTTTTGTTCACAGTAGGAATTGTTTCAGTGTTGTCAGCTGTGTCCAGGTAAATAAAATAGGGCTGAGATGTGTTTAGTTTTACTAAAGATGAAGACCCAAATCAAGCTTTTATTAAACAGAGCACAGGGAGTTACTGCAGCTCGAGTGAGAGAGAGGGAGAAATCATAACAGGATGAAATGCTGTCAAGACTCAGTTAGGCTGGTTTAGACTTGACTTGTTGAATGTTTCATGAGAGTGCACATGCCAAGGCTTCATCCAAAGTAAGATGTTTTAGATTTGATTGGTGACTTTATATTTTCTGAGCAATTATGTGTTGTTTTGCTAAATTATTGAAACTCAAATCAATCTGCTGGCTCCTCAGATAAATAGTGTTAACTTACTTTTATATATATGAATGTTTCTGTGCAGATGACTTTTGTTGTGACTTGGCACTATATAAATAAACTGAATTGATTTGATTTATGAAAAGACTTTCAGGCTTAGGTGTGTAATAAAATATTATGATCAACTGTATGAAATGTAGCACTGAGGTCTAACAGGACCAGTGTAGACACCTGTCCATTGTCAGTGGCCATGAGAATATCATTAGTAACTTTCACCAGTGCTCCTGACTGACTGAATGAAAATTGTTGGATTGTATACCTGGATTATTGAGCATGGACTTTGTTGGTTTCACCAGTGCTGTTTCTGTGCTATGATGAGCTCTAAATAATTAAAAATAATGTTAATATTTACAATAAGATTATACTAGGATAACCCCAGTTTCTCATCTAAATCTTAAAAACTTCTAAAGGGTATCTGAAACAAAAATCTTGTTTTCTTGGTTAAATATTAAATTTACAGTGTTAAATGCTCTAATATTTATGTAGGGGATTGTGATTATATTGTCTGTTTTAGAGCAAAGCAGCACGGTGACACAACTGCTAGAGCTGCTGCCTCTCAGCGAACAGGTCCCTAGTTCAAATCCCGGTCCACTGGGGGCCCTTCTGGGTGGAGTTTGCATGTTCTCACCGTGCATGCGAGGTTTTTCTCCGGGTATTCCAGTTTCCTCCCACAGACCAAAAACATGCATGTTAGTCTGACTGGTAACTCTAAATTGTCCCTAGGTGAGAGAGAGAGAGAGAGAGAGAGAGAGTGAATGGTTGTTTGTCTCTATGTGTCCCTGTGATGGACTTGCAACCTGTCCAGGGTGTACCCCGCTCCTCGCACAGTGATTGCTGGACATGGACACCGGCAACTCCTGTAACCCAGAATGGAAGAAGCGGGTAAAAGATAATGGATGAATGGAAGACTTATAGAAGAAGAGAGAGGAGGGAAATAGACTAATAGAAGGAAGAGTTAGAGAGAGAGGAAAAAATACAAAGAAATACAAAGAAAAAAGAGTGAATGAGAGCAGAGGAAAATAGGAGGACTGATAAAGCAAAGAGAATGAAAAGAACAGAGGACCGCTGCAATGAAAAAGGAGGAAACGAAAGAAGAAAGACGAGACTGAATGACAAGATGCCTCTTTCAAGGAAGAGTTAGTTTCATTTTAATGCAAAATTACAAGCAGAGTTTTCATTTCTACGTCCTGGTCGTCTCTTCAGGTTGTTGTTCTTCAGTTAAGTTATCCATCCATCCATTCTCTTCCACTTATCCGGGGTCAGGTTACGGGGGTAGCAGCCTAAGTAGGGAGGCCCAGACTTCCCTCTCTCCAGCCACTTGGGCCAGATCCTCCAGGGGAATCCCAAGGCGTTCCTAGGCCAGGTGAGAAACATAGTCCCTCCAGCGTGTCCTAGGTCTTCCTCTGGGTCTCGTCCCGATAGGACATACCCGGAACACCTCACCAGGGAGGCGTCCAGGAGGCATCCTAACCAGATGCCCGAGCCACCTCAACTGTCTCCTCTCGATGTGGAGAAGCAGCAGCTCTACTTCGAGTCCCTCCCGGATAACCGAGCTTTTCACCCTATCTCTAAGGGAGAGCCCAGACACCCTGCGATGAAAACTCATTTCGGCCGTTTGTATCCGAGATCTCGTTTTTTCAGTCACAACCCAAAGCTCATGACTATAGATGAGGGTAGGAATGCAGATCGACCAGTGAACTGAGAGCTTTGCCTTTTGACTCAGCTCTCTCTTCACCACGACAGACCAGTACAATGCCCGCTTCACTGCAGACGCTACATCTATCCGCCGATCTCACGCTCCATTTTTCCCTCATTTGTGAACAAGACCCCGAGATAATTAAACTCCTCCACTTGGGGCAGGACCTCCTCCTCGACCCGGAGAGGGCACTCTACCCTTTTCCCGCTCAAGACCATGGCCTTGGATTTGGAGGAACTGATCCTTATCCCAGCCGCGTCACACCCGGCTACAAACCGCTCCAGAGAAAGCTGTAGATCACGATCTGATGAAGCCAATAGGACCACATCATCTGCAAAACACAGAGAAGTGATCATAAGGTCACCAAAACAGATCCCCTCAACACCTTGGCTGCGCCTAGAAATTCTGTCCATAAAAAATTATGAACAGAATCGGTGACAAAGGGCAACCTTGGCGGAGTCCAAATCTCACTGGGAACGAACCCTACTTACTGCTGGCAATGTGGACCAAGCTCTGACACTGGTCGTTCAGGGACCTAATAGCCTGTTTCAAAGGGCCTGGTACCCCATACTCCTGTAGTACCCCCCACAGGGCTTCCTGAGGGATGCGGTTGAACGCCTTTTCCAAGTCCACAAAGCACATGTAGACTGGTTGGGCAAACTCCCATGCACCCTCCAGGACCCTGCTGAGGGTGTAGAACTGGTTCAGTGGTCCACAACAGGACAAAAACCGCACTGCTCCTTCTGAATCCGAGGTTCAACTATCCAACAGACCCTCCTCTCCAGAACCCCTGAATAGACCTTACCAGGGAGGTTTAAGAGCGTGATCCCCCTGTAGTTGGAACACACTCTATGGTTCCCCTTTTTGAATAGGGGGACCACCACCCCAGTCTGCCAATCCAGGTGGAATTGCCCCCAATGTCCACGCAATATTGCAGGGTCGTGTGAGCCAACACAACCCCACAACATCCAGAGCCTTAAGGAACTTCAGGGGAATCTCATCCACCCCTGGGGTCCTGCCACCGAGGAACTTTTTAACCACCTCAGTGATCTCATCACTAGAGATTGGAGAGCCCAACCCAAGGTCCCCAGGCTCTGCTTCCTCAGTGGAAGATGTGCCAGTGGGGTTGAGGAGGTCTTTGAAGTATTCTGCCTAGTGACCCACGACATCTCGAGTTGAGGTCAGCAGCAAACCACTTCCACTATTAATAGTGTTGGTTGCGTACCGCCCCCCCC
>NC_056508.1:16764441-16768217 GCF_014905685.2 Nematolebias whitei | reverse complement strand
CCCCCCCCCCCCCCCCCCCCCGAGACTCCGGATGATGGACCAGAATCATCTCAAAGCCATATGGAAGTCATTCTCCATGGCCTCTCCCAATTCCTCCCATACCCAAGTTTTTACATCAGCAACCACCCGAGCCGCATGCCGCTTAGACTCCCGGTACCCATCAGCTGCTTCTGGGGTCCCACAGGCCAAAAAGGCCTGATAGGACTCCTTCAGCCTGACAGCATCCCTCACTGCCAGTCTGCCAGTGTTTACCACCGGGTTCAAGGGTTATCGCTGCGACAAGCATCGACAACCTTGCGGCCACAGCTCCGATAAGCCGCCTCGACAATAGAGGTGCGGAACATGACCGACTCAGACTCAATGTCCCCCGCTTCTCACGGAACGTGTTCGAAGCTCTCCCAGAGGTGAGAGTTAAAGCTCAGTCTCACGGGAGACTCTGCAAGATGTTCCCAGCAGACCCTTATAATATGTTTGGGCCTGCCAGTTCTGACCAGCATCCTCCCCCACCATCGGAGCCAATTCACCACCAGTGGTCAGTGGACAGCTATGCTCTTCTCTTCACCTGAGTGTCCAAGACATGCGGCCACAGATCAGATGATACAACAACAAAGTCGATCATTGAACTACAGCCTAGGGTGTCCTGGTGCCAAGAGCATATGTTTTTTATATTTTACCAAGATGGCCGCGCTCAGAGCAGTGGCAGCTTCACAGGCTCCCGGTACCATCCCAGTTTTTAGAAGTTTTGATATTGACTCTGTGCCTGACTCCGCGCAATTTATGCGTGTGAACTATAGCCGAACTGAACAGATGAGAATAGGAGCGGATTTGCCACGAAATATAGCAGAAATCAGCAACAAACTCAAAACTATGCTTGGCAGAATGCAGATCTTAAAGTCATCTACCTGGAAGCTGCAGCAGAGGTGTTCCAGCGGGCAGAAGAGGAAGCGCTGCTCCCGGCTTAAGAGGAGAGGATGCTGGGCGGGGGTTATGGTGAGGCTACGAGCTAACGCTAAAGCCGGTAAACTCCCCATGCTGTCTCTCTTTCTGTCGAATGTCTGCTTGTTGGACAACAAGATGGATTTACTTAGTCTGAGAGCGAGCACCTCAGAAGAGATGAAGAAGTGTGCGGTGCTTTGCCTCACAGAAACGTGGATTACAAGCAAAACGCCGGATACAGTCTTCCAGCTGGATGACAGACTTTTTTTTCAAGCGGACCGCTGCAGCAAACTAACGGGGAAATCACGGGGAGGCGGAGTATGCATTTACGTGAGTAAAATTGGTGCACGAACTGTACTGTTGTAAATAGCTCATGCTCGAAGGCTTTGGAGCAAATAACAGTGAAATGTCAGCCACATTATCTACCCCGTGAGTTCACGGTGACTTTCATCACTGTCGTTTACATTCCTCCAGACACTAATGCTAATGAAACACTACAGGAGCTACATGATATCATCAGCTTGCTGCAGAGCAAACACCCCGAAGCTCTTTACGTGGTAGCCGGAGATTTTAACCATGTGAATCTAAAGGACTGTCTCCCAAGCTTTAATCAGCATGTGATAATTCCAACACTTGGAGACAAGACGCTGGACCATGTTTACACGAACTTAAAAGATGCATACAAAGCCGAACCCCGCCCCCACCTAGGACTGTCAGACCACATCTCAATCTTCCTGGCTCCTGCTTACATGCCCCCGCTGAGACGCTCCAGACCGGTACAAAAGAAAGTTAAATGCTGGATCCAGGACAGTGGCCCCATACTGAGAGATTGTTTTGACCGAACAGACTGGCAGGTTTTCAGAGAAGCTGCTGAAAATGGAGGAGCGCTTGATCTGGACCAATACACATCCTCAGTTCTGGGTTACATTAGTACATGCACTGATACCGTCTCCACTATCAGAAATGTTAAAAGCTACCCAAACAGAAAACCTTGGCTGAATGCAGAGGTGCGCACCCTGCTGGAAGCCAGGAACACTGCCTTCAGGTCTGGAAGCTCAGAGGAGCTGAGTAGGACAAGAAAAGAGCTGGTTGCTGGTATTAAGAGGGCCAAGGCCACATATGCACAGAGGATTGAGGGTCATTTCATCTCACAAGACCCTCGGAGCATGTGGAGGGGCATTAAGTGCATAACAGATTATAAAGGAAGGAGCGAACAATGCCCCAAAGACCCATCTCTGCCTGATGCCCTCAACAAGTTCTATGCACGCTTTGAAGACCCGAACAGACCACCTAGCACCAGACTCATCTCACCACCGGATGAAGAGCATCTCAGTGTGACCTCAGCCGACGTAAGGAGTACTTTCAGGAGGATTAATCCGCACAAAGCAACTGGCCCAGACAACATCCCCGGAAAAGTGTTGAAGGAATGTGCTGATCAGCTCTGTGAGGTGCTGGCAGACATCTTTAACACCTCACTTACCCTGGAGACAGTTCCCACCTGCCTGAAGACTGCCACCATCATCCCAGTCCCAAAAAGCTCTACAGTGACTGGTCTGAATGACTATCGGCCAGTGGCCCTCACCCCGATAGTTGCTAAATGCTTCAAAAAACTGGTCATGAATCACATCAAAACAACCATCAACATCAACGAGGACCCTCATCAGTATGCATACCGTGAGAACCGATCAACAGAGGATGCCATCTCCTCTGTGGTCCACACTGCGCTCAACCACCTGGAGCAGAAAAACTCTTACGTCCATATGCTCTTTGTGGACTTCACATCCGCCTTCAACACCATGATCCCCCAAACCCTGATGGACAAACTATCCACACTAGGACTAAGCCCCTCCATTTGCAACTGGGTACAAGACTTCTTAACAAACAGACCACAGTTAGTGAGGATCCACAACTTCTCCTCCTCCACCATAATCCTCAGCACTGGCTCTCCTCAGGGATGTGTGTTGAGCCCCCTCCTGTTTACTCTGCTCACGTATGATTGTGCAGCTACCCATCCAGGCTGTCACATTGTAAAGTTTGCAGATGATACAGATGTGGTGGGATGCATCACAAACAAGGATGAGTCCAGCTACTGGCAAGAGGTAGAACACCCGGAGAGCTGGTGCAAAGAGAAAAACCTTCACATTAATGTGAAGAAGACAAAGGAGATGATTGTGGACTTCAGAAGGAACAAAAACATCTCCACCCCCCTGGACATAAGAGGATCTGCGGTGGAAGTGGTCTCCAGCTACAAGTACTTCGGTGTACACATGAATGACAGCCTCAGCTGGAGCAACAACACCACCAGCCTGATCAAGAAAGCTCATCAGAGACTACTTCCTCAGACGGCTGAGGCGAGCTGGTCTGGGAAGCTCAGTCCTCACCCCCTTCTACAGGTGTGCAGTGGAGAGCATCCTGTGCTCCAGCATCAATGTGTGGCATGGAGGCTGCACAGCTGCAGAAA
Source organism: Nematolebias whitei (assembly GCF_014905685.2). NCBI lineage: Eukaryota > Metazoa > Chordata > Actinopteri > Cyprinodontiformes > Rivulidae > Nematolebias > Nematolebias whitei. Next base: position 16,764,820 of record NC_056508.1, on the reverse strand, counting down.
GAAAAGCTTTACAGAGAGTGGTGAAGGCTGCACAGAAGACTGTCGGAGTCAGCCTCCCCACCATCACAGACATCTACACCTCTAGATGCAGGAAGAGGGCTACCTGCATCATGAAGGACCTCACTCACCCAGCACACACACTTTTTGCCCCACTCCCCTCAGGAAGGAGGTTGAGGAGCATTAAGTGTAGAACCACTAGACTGAGGAACAGCTTCTACCCTGAGGCTGTTAGACTCATGAATCTCTAACTAGAATAATCACTGTGAAAAACCACATCATGTTGCTGCTGATCTGTTTAAATGTTGATGTGTTCATGCGTGCACATCCGCTCACACAGACTCATGTTCATGTTTGTGCTGATGTTCAATGTTTTTATGTT
>NC_056508.1:16721714-16744441 GCF_014905685.2 Nematolebias whitei | reverse complement strand
ACTGTATATATATATGTAAGTGCAGTCTTAGTGTGTGTATATGTGTGTAAGTTAAAAACCTTGGAAAATAAAAGTTTTGCACAGCGTTTTCAATGTGTTGCCAGTCTTGAGTGTTCAGTTTGGCAATTGGTGCCTCCTCAGTTTGTGGAAGAGAAACACTAGTACTTCGACGCAAAATGATTGATGACAAATTGACAGCTTGCTTTGACATTGTCTCGCAAAATACAACTGACCACCTTTACTGTGCCCTCAGACAGGATCATCAGCCCTCTGTTTGTTAGTGTGAGCAAATGGTAACTCTGATCAAATGATGCAGGTACAGCATCAGTCGCCAAACAACCATGGCATGCATCGCATGACAGCTTTTTTTTAAATTGGCAAACAACAAGCCCTGAAATGTGTACCACTGCATTGTACACAAGACCAGCAAAGCTGGTAGTTAGATAGCTATGGTCACACACTAAAGCAGAAATATTGGCAAAAGGGGATGGAATTTCTTCAGTTTATTCGCTGCTGGAGAAAAGGACATCTCAAAAGCAGACAGGGACATGGTCTCAACCTGTGCTGCCACATTTTCTGATGTGCTTGTAGACACACCGCACCGCACCATCAAATGTTTGAAGATGGCCTGGAACTGGCTGGCTGAAGGGTTGTTATTCCAGCCCACTAAAACACACAGAAACACCACAGTCACCCAAATAATATGCATACATATAGACAAACCACATGGTATAAAAATAGGAAATTCTTACCTGATGCCCTGACTGAATTAAAGAGGAGCTCCAAGTGATCCTGGCTAAAGCGGTAGTTGCAGACATACAGTATCACTGACGCTGAAGCTGCTCTGGAATCATCAACGTCAGTGTATCAATGTTGATGATGAATCCCATGACAGATAGGTAGAAGTCGAACAGAAGCAAAGCAGGAGACTGCAAAAACATTGGAACCAGAGAACAAAGCATCATAAGCACTTATGATGCAGCATATGGGACAAGAATGCAGAATTGGACTGGGAAATATATCCATAATATCCTAAAACAAGGCAGCACGGTGGCGCAACTGGTAGAGCTGCTGCCTCTCAGCGAGCAGGTCCCTGGTTCAAACCCCGGTCCAGGGGCCTTTCTGGGTGGAGTTTGCATGTTCTCTCCGTGCATGCGTGGGTTTTCTCCGGGTACTCCGGTTTCCTCCCACAGACCAAAAAAAAAACATGCATGTTAGGCTGATTGGTAACTCTAAATTGTCCATAGGTGTGAGTGAGAAAGTGAATGGTTGTTTGTCTCGTTTGTCGCTATGTGTCCCTGTGATGGACTTGCGACCCGTCCAGGGTGTACCCCGCCCCTCGCACAGTGATTGCTGGACATGGGCACCGGCGACCCCCGTGACCCAAAATGGAACAAGCGGGTAAAGAAAATGGATAGATGGATGGATCCTAAAACAAGGGAGCGAAGGATCCAACCTAAATACAGAATTGTTTATCAAAGGCAGTTTATAATCCAAATTCCACCGCAACAACTCACCCCAACTAAATTAATCTTTTGCAAACTTTCTGCAAACACCATACTTTAGAGTTACTGTAACCACAACAACCAACACTCAATCCAATTCAGTTCAATTCAGATATACTTTATTAATACCAAAGGGAAATTAAATGTTGTAACTCGTTATCCTGGTTTCATTAAGCAATGTTGTGGATACTGATGGCTGTAGGCAGGAAGGATCTTTTGTAACGTGCAGGTTAGTGTATTCATAAAACTGCCCACTCCTATAAAATCAAACCCTTCCACCTGATCTTCACCCCAACCTAACAATTGGATGAAGCAATAAAAATAAAATGAGTTCACTTAGCTCGCCCAGGTGGTGAGACCCCATCTTGTGGTCTGAGCTTGTGATGTTGTCCAACACCCTGCGAATTGAATTAGCTGGACCACAACTGGACCTGCTGGATCGGCTCCACAGCAGATCAGAGCAGCCAATAGGAACAGCATCCCACAGGAAAAAGGAGAGCAAGATTGTTACTGCACCCAGCTAAAGCCCAGCCCTGACTGTCTAAAGGTGGCACCCGACCTCACCTCCTCCCACAGGAACACCTAACCACCTTTCTAAATTTCTTCATCTCCAACAGCCCTAAATGACTGTGAACAACACCCTCTCCAAAAGGGTTCTGCCACAACCACACTCTCTCTCTCTCTCTCTCTCTCTCTCTCTCTCTCTCTCTCTCTCTCACTCACTCACTCACTCACTCACTCACTCACTCACTCACTCACTGTCACACTACCCTCAGTTTGTTTTTGAGACCTTTATTCAGTGTGCTGCACCTCAGTTGATCGCACACATCTGTACCTTATTTGTCTCTTTCTCTGATGAGTCTTGCCCAAGCACATCACACTTTCCTTCTTTTTACCTAAAAGGACTCACCCTTGAGTCCTTACATGTCCGTGCTATAATCTTTAGAACAAGCAGGCATTCTTCACTGGCATACTGGGTGCGCCTCCCCAGCTGGTATTTTCAATTCAATTCAATTCAAATTCAATTCAATTCAAAAATACTTTATTAATCCCAAAGGGAAATTATTTGTTGTTGTAACTCGTTATCCTCATTTTATTTAGAGATGTTATAGATACTGATGGCTGTACACAAGAAGGATCACTTGTAAAGGTCCATCCCACAGTGGATCCTAAGAAACCGGCTGCAGATACCGTCCGATCTGTCCACCCAGACTCAGCTGGCCTCTCGGTTTCCCCGGGCTGTAGGACCGCCTGAATGCTGGGCAGAACTCCTCCCAAAGTGATGGCCACTCCTCCCAGCAGTCTGCCAAGCTCCTCATAGCTGTGGACAGCCAACTGTTGGTGCTGAGGGACAATCCTGTCCTTCTGCTGTCATGAGCCGTGTTTCCTGCTAGTTCCAGGATTTCAGTGGTCAGGCACTCGAGCACAGCTGGCAGGTAGATGAGAATGCGTCCACATAACATCCTTTTCAACTCGTTTGAGATTTGGGGCTGTAGTTGAGATATTATTTGAGCTTTTGAGATGTTAATCAGCTGCTGTTGTTGTAGAAAACTGCCTTGTTGCCATGGTTACGCATCATAACAAATGTCCAAAACCCCAAAAGTCTCAGTAAAAATCCTTCCAGATGCACAGCATCTGATACCAGAGGAATCAATCATCCAAAAAAATGTGATTTACATCCAGAAAAAGAGGAATTAAAGTTTCCAAAAGCAAAATCTCAGAATGAAAGTAACATCTGCTCTAACATGCAGCCACCTTGAGCGGTGCAATTTCTTGGCTTTTTTGGAGTAAGGCCCCCTGCTGACCCTGCAGTACAGACAGCTCCCTGGGAAACGTTGCAGAGGCTGAACCAGCCAAAAAGACACTGTCCATCCCTCTGTTACCCTTCAGTGGGGGACTTGGCTCTTTACTCGGTTGGGGCCTCTCAGCATGATGTCTCAGGTCATGCTGATGATAATCCCTGCCACCATCTGCCTGGACTCCCCTCTACTGGCATTGGACAGGTCCAGCAGTCTGCTACCCTCTTCTTCTGGATCCCACAGCCATTGATGATTGATGATGAAATCATTGAGAAAGGAACAAAAGTCTTAAGTCCGTTAATGTGAAGAACAGTTTCTTGACCCCCACCCCTCTGCTGGCACTAATATATACAGCAGATCTGTCACCCTCTCAACCCCTCTAAATGGGTCCTGATAACGTCTTTGTAACTTGGGGCACACCCCATGCTTCCTGGCTTTGTTTTGTACTCACACCTGTTCTCCTTCAGAGTATTATTGAAAGTTTGCTCTGAATTCATAAAATTTTCTCTGTTGCTCTGAAGCTTTTGTTTGATGACGTTTCACTGCCTCCACTACTGTAGGTGTTCCCTGCAACCTTGACACAAACTCGTCCACAGTTCTCTGTTATTCACTTTTAACATAATGTCAACTGGTAATACTATTTCCTGCCCAAACAACACTTTGTAGTGTGTAACAGAGGTGCTTGCATGAACTCTAGTAAGTAAGTAAACTTTATTTATATAGCACTTTTCATGGATACAATCACAGTGTTTTACAAAAATACAAAATACAAGCTTAAAATAAAACAAAAACAATAATAGCTGATTAATAAAAACAGTAAGAACAGCTGATAAAAACAGTAAATAAAACATTTAACTAAAAGCTTGTCTGAATAAAAGTGTCTTGAGCTACTTTTGAAAAGAATCATCAGAGAAGGACACACGGAGAGAGAGGGGCAGGGCATTCCACAGTCGGGGGGCTATGGCCTGAAAGGAAAGGTCACCCCAAGTTTTAAACTGGGTCTTAGGAACCTTTAGGAGATTCAGCGCTGAAGACCGAAGGGTGCGGGCTGGAGAATAAGGGATCACCATTTCATTGATGTACTGGGGGGCTTGTCCTTTTGAAGCTCTAAAAGTCAAGACTAAAATTTTTTAATTAATTCTAAATTCAACAGGCAGCCAATGAAGAGACGATAGAACTGGTTTAATCTGAGACCTTCTATTAGTTCCTGTTAAAAGCCTCGCAGCAGCGTTCTAGACCAACTGGAGACAAACGATGGCAGATTTGTTAAAACAAGTAAAAAGGGAATTACAGTAATCTAAACGAGAAGAGATCAAAACATAAATAATCATCTCCAGGTCAGATCTGGTTAACATTGGCCTCAGTTTAGAAATATTTCTCAGATGATAAAAGCTGTTTTTTACCAGAAGCTTTGAATGTTTTTCCAACGACAATGACTGGTCGAACAGAACACCGAGGTTTCTGAGGATCGGCTGAGAAGAGGAGCCCAGAGAACCGAGGTGTTGCTTGATCCAAGGAACTTTCTGTTCAGGAGCAATGATCAGGGTTTCAGTCTTGTTAGAATTTAACTGAAGGCAGTTGTTAGCTAACCATGCCTTAATATGTGAAACACAGTTTACTAATTCAGCTAACTTGTGTAATTCTGAGTCATAGAAGGAACAGTTCAGTTGAATGTCATCAGCATAGAAATGATAAGACACATTTCTGAAACTACTGATAATCTTTCCAAGGAGGCTGATGTATAGAAGGAACAGAATAGGACCTAAGACTGAACCCTGAGGACCACCATACAGTAACAGAGTGGTCGTAGACTGTATGTTATTAACAAACATTGAAACAGTTCTGTTGGTCAGATAAGAGGAAAACCACTTAAGAACAGTTCCAGAAATTCCTAACTCATGTTGCAGTCGATGTATCATAATTTTGTGGTCGACTGTGTCAAAAGCTGATGACAGATCCAATAAAATCAATGCACTGCTCTGACCAGAGTCTGAAGCCATCAGTATGTCATTAGAGACTAGGGCCGTTTCAGTAGAGTGCATCTTGCGGAAACCAGATACTCTACTACGTTATGCCAACATTACATAAGGTAGAAGGCAAGGGCGTCAGAAGCATCCATAATATGGGGGGGACTCACTGATGTGTGTAGGTGTGTGTGTGCACGTGTGTGCATCCTCCTAACCATTTGATCAAGCCCCCGGTCAACAACTGCCCGCACAAAGCTCACTAAACTGGCGAGCGAGCAACACAGATGTACCTCCACCTCCTCCACCTGTGTGCGATCTCTGCCGAGGGAGGAGACTCAGAGCAGAAACAGTGCAGGCAGCAGGCTGATGTGTTTAGAGTTGGAGGTAACCAGGAAAACCTGGAGTGGAGTTTTAGTGGTTTGAGTATTCTCCTATTAATCAAGTGGAATGGATTTGTTCACAAAGAAAGAACCTGTGACGACTGAACTAATGTTTCACAGAAAAAGTGGTAGTGGTGGTGGTGGTGGGGTGGGGGGTGGGGGTGGGGTTTTTCCAAATTAACGTGATTTTAATTTGGGGGGGACATGTCCCCTTCACATATCATGGTTGCGATGCCTATGGTAGAAGGTTTTCCAGTTTATCTGGTTGTCTGTGGGGTGCTGTTTGTAGAGTTACACAGTTAAAAATTAACATCAATATTTTGGTTTGTTTAGCTTTTAATAAGAAAAAAGTGTTGTTGTTTTTTCAGTCATATTTTCACCATGTTATTCATACATTTATAAATGTCATAGTTCCAAACTAAATATTTAATTTTCAAGCTAAATATTTATTTTCCAAACTAAACATTTACTTTCTAAGCTAAACATTTAATTTCCAAAGTAAATAAGTTGCTAACTAAATATTTAACTCTCATCTAAATATTTAACTTGTAAGCTAAATACTTTGGTCCAAGCTAAATATTTAGTTAATATGCAAATTCCTTGCTGAAAAGCAAAAGTGGACTATCAAAATAAAAGCAGAACCCATGTGACATATCATTCTGAATGGATCCGGCTCTGTCTCCATCCATGTAGGCTCGCACTGGACCGCGTTCGATCAAGATGGCAGGCCCTATTTACATGGACATGGCGGGGGGAAGCCTAAGTTTTATCAGATGTTTATTCGAGGAAAAGATCTGCGTTGACACGCAACCCCCCCCCCCCCCCCCCAAACACACACACACACACACACACGAATCCACTGCAGCTGCCATGCCAAGTGATTAGTTGGTGTTGTGAATTTTGAAGATTCACGTAATGCACATGGGCGCTGCCTGAGACAGCTCACAGGAAAGTTCCTTCTCTGGGCTGATAGCCCAATAACAACAAAACTTAAATCTGGATTTTGGATGCAAGTCGAATATTTTCAGTACAGACAGCATCCGACTGCTGTATTCACCCGAGTTTAGGGAGGACCACAAATCAAAACAAATTGATTGTTCTAGTCTGACAAAATTGCAGTTTTCAAAAATTATGACATTGTGTGTGTGTGTATATATACATACATATTTATATATATATATATATATATATATATATGTATTTTTATATCTATAATTAAGTATCTATATATATATAAGCATTTGTTTGTAAATGATTTAACTGATATTTAAACACATTTTAGTGCAATTTTGGCATTGTGTGTGTTTTTTCCACTGTTGTTCTTCTCTTATTTACCATGATTATTTATTTTAAATGTGCTTTAATAACTCTGGTTTTATGACGGTAATGTTTGTGCTGTGGTGGCCATTCGACCCGGTCTGTTTTGAAAAATAGATTTTAAAGTCTCAGTTAGCTCTAACTGGTTAAATAAAGGTTTAAACAATATTAAAATCCAGCATCCAAACAGAGCCCATGCTCTAACACGAGACAGAACCCACGACCTTGTTACTGTGTGTTTACAGTGCTAGCACATAGCTTAGCATAGCTAAGCTAACTACCACAGAGACGTGCTAAATCATGAATAGAGCAGTTCCAACACATATACAGTTATATTCCAACATTGTTCAGACATTGTTTCACAAAATGATTGATATAGAATTTTTTGTTTACTGGAGAAAATAAAGTGATTGGAGCAGATTCCTGACGTCTTCAAGGCAGATCCATGTGGGTGACTTTCCAAGCCATACTGTACGAAGTTCTGCATTTAGCTCCTTTGTGGTCCTTCGTATTTCCCGATTTGGAGGTTTAAGTGAAAACTGCGCTTTGCCGAGCCATCTGCCCGGTTGGAACATCCTCTCACACAGCAGAAACAACCATTGCAATTTAAATAAATAAATAAGTTAAATAAATATACTTGACAAAACTGACTAAACCATCTGCAGCTAGAGCCAGCCTACATCATGGATGGAGATAAAGCCGGATCCGCCTCGAATGTTACGTTACATGGGTTCGGCTTTTATTTTGATAGTCCACTTTCGCTTTTCAGCGAAGAATTTGCATATTAACTAAATATTTAGCTCTGACCTAAATATTTAGCTTGCAAGTTAAATATTTAGGCCTGATATAAATAATTAGTTAGCAAATTAAATATTTAGTTTAGGAATTAAATGTTAGCTTAGAAATTAAATGTTTAGTTTGGAAATTAAATGTTTAGTTTTGAAAATAAATATTTAGCTTGAAAATTAAATATTTAATGTACACCCAAATATGTAAATTACTGTTGAGAACTATGATATGTATAAATGTATGAATAACATGGTGAAAATCTGACTTTGAAAAAACTAAACAATTTTTTTCTTATTAATGGATAAATAAATCAAAATATTGATGTTGATTTTTGACTGTGTAACTTTACAAACGGCAGCCCATAGTTGTCCACAACAAAAATGGAAAACATAGACAAAGAGTCTGATTAAACCTTTAAACTAGTCCATCAGACTGAGAGTGGTAAAGAGATGTACAAGACTTGTGAATGTGCAGAAGCCTAAATAATTCCTTAAACAAAGTCAGTGGAAAGTTTTGACCCTGTCTGAATGAAGGCTATGGGGTGCCTCAAAATGAAACACCCACTCTTCTGTCAAAACATTAGCAATAGTTTTTATCTCCTGGTTAGGAAGAGGAAAGGTTTCTGTCCACTTCGAAAAATTTCTTGTTCTTTCTCTCTTTCTCGAGAAGGGGACCCAGAGGGTGCAAGGGTGCCCTCGGTTGCCCTCCTATGTTTTTACATGACCTATGGTCAACACATTCTCTGACCCAAGTTCTAACATCTTTAAACCACCCTGGACAATAAAACTGATCCTTAACATTCCCCTGGAATTTCTGTACTCCTAAATGATATCACACAGTCATGTGCATGACTGCCCATGGCGTCATGCACCCGACTCATATGTCCCCTCCTGCAATTGGTGGGCCCACAGGAAGGCAAACCCTTGTAACTCATTTAGGCTGAGCCCGACCGTGCCCCATGGGTAGAGACCCGGTCACCAGGCACTCGCCGACGAGCTCCTCGCCCAGGTCTGGCTCCAAGGTGGGGCCCCAGTAACCTACCTCCAGACTAGGAACACTGAGCTCCTTGCTTGTTTCTGTCAACGAGTCTTCTAAATGCCTTTATAAATGGACAAGAAAGCCACTAATACCAAATAAGAAAACCCATCTTTAAACAAATGACAGGTCTCAGATTTCAACTTTGAGAAATGAACAGTGCAGCATTCAACTAATTCCAAGTCAGTTCCACTCTAGTTCACACCTTCATGCACATGACCAAAACATCTTTAACAGTGATCCAGAATGCTGCTGCCAACGTTTTATTGAGTCAGTAGGAGAGATCATATTTCTCCAGTTTGGGCTTCTCTCCAATAACTCCCTGTCAAATTCAGAAAATAATTCACAATCTTACTTCTAACATACAAAGCTCTCAAAAACTTAGCTCCATCTTATATTACAGATCTTATTGTTCCATACTTTCCTAATAGAGCACTTCGCTCTCAGACTGCAGGTTTACTTGTGGTTCCTAGAGATTCCAAATGTAGAATGGGAGGCAGAGCTTTCAGTTATCAGGCTCCTCTTTTGTGGAACCAACTTCTAGTTTCTCTATGTAACGCTGTCACAATATCTACTTTAAAGATTTGGCTTAAGTTTTGCCTTTTTGATAAATCCTATAGTTAGGGCTGGCTTGGGTTTCCTGAGCTATCCCTTGGTTATGCTGCTATAGGCTTAGACTGGAGGACAAATGGACCACATTTCCTCACTCTGCTGCTGTCTTTACTTGCTCTACTCTGTTTGTATTTGTAATTATTTAGTCAGAGTCAGAGTTTCTTTATTGTCATTCTCACCTCATGTGGTACATGTGGTGGAGCAAAATTATGTACACAGGGTCCCAGTTACGAGCAGCACGGTGGCGCAACTGGTAAAGCTGCTGCCTCTCAGCGAGAAGGTCCTTGGTTCAAACCCCGGTCCAGGAGCCTTTCTGGGTGGAGTTTGCATGTTCTCTCCGTGCATGTGTGGGTTTTCTCCGGGTGCTCCGGTTTCCTCCCACAGACCAAAAACATGCATGTTAGGCTGATTGGTAACTCTAAATTGTCCCTAGGTGTGAGTGGGAGAGTGAATGGTTGTTTGTCTCGTTTGTCTCTATGTGGCCCTGTGATGGACTTGCGACCCGTCCAGGGTGTACCCCGCCCCTCGCACAGTGATTGCTGGACATGGGCACCAGCGACCCCCGTGACCCAAAATGGAATAAACGAGTAAAGATAATGGATGGATGGATGGATGGGTCCCAGTTACATCCAACAATAAAATGTAAAAGAAAAACAGTAATAACATCTAAGATATAAACTAAGAAAAACATCAACTAAATATACTAAGCACTCATAACATAAAAACATTACGTCGAACATCAGCACAAACATGAACATGAGTCTGTGTGAGCAGATGAACACACATGAACACATCAAAATTTCTATCCTTAACGTGTGTGTTTTTTTCTTCCAATAGAAAGTACACCTGGACCTGTCATTGTGCTTGTTTGTTTCTCCTTCCTGTCCTTGCTTCCTTAGATAGAAAACTTTTAATAACTGGCTTTTATAATGTAGGTGAATGTTTTTGTACATTGACCTGAGATGACTTCTGTTGTGACTTGGCGCTAATATCTAATATATATATATATATAAAACTGAATTCATCTGAATACAAAATATCACACTAATGCATTAAAGAGTGCATAGTTAAGGTTAGAAAGTCAAGGTTTAACCAAAATGGTTATAGCTCTATCATTACTTAGCATAAAATGAAATGCTTAGCCTGAACGTCTAGTATGAAAGATGGTGGGAAATATATGCATTCCTTCAAAGAATGTTAGGACCTTTGTACATTAAAGATGTAACAATTAGAAAACTTCTCTTGACATTTAAAAGTCACACCTTTTTTCATCAATTAGCTTTGATGGTCTGCTTTTTATACAGGGCATTTTTTTTTATTCTAACCCCTAAAGAAAAAAGAAAAAAATGAGAGTAAACAGTTGAAAACAGAAAGATGACAGCTTGTGAGAAGATTTTTTTTTTCAACTTCAGACTCCATGTGGTCTCCTGTGGCTCTTTTGGACCCATAAAAAAGTACTGTGCTATTTGGGGATGACTGTCCTCAAACTTTATAATTCAGTTTATTTAACATTCTTGCTTTCCTGGTATTCCTAAAGCTGCAGGCATGTCTAAACACAACTTTTGAGAAAATTGTGTTGATGTGGAAATCTCCAAAAACTAAACAGAATTTCAGCCCTTTTTTATTTATTTGTCTGTTACTGGTTTTGTCCATGGTACTGTGACCATAACAGCCACTGACGCCATGTGGGAAGAGTGTTTGTGCATGTGTGTGTGTGGGGGGGGGGGGGGGGGGCATGTGTATGTGTGTGTGTGTGTGTGTGTGTGTGTGTTTGATGACCCAGCATGACAACGTTGTGAGCACTGCAAATGGCTGCCAGCAGACCAAAAAAAAAAAAGATGAAAAAAGAAAATAAAACGAGACAGAGAGGAGAAGACAGAGAAAAAGTACAGGAGAAGTACAATTTTCACAAAAGTAAGAAAAAATGGTACAACAAATGGGATTTTTTTTTTTTTTTTTTTGCAGTATATCCATATAGAATATACAGCACACCTAAAAAGTAAGTCATAATAAAATGCGCAGACATTCAAGTAAATAAAAGCAAAGTTTCTAAACTGATCAGTAAGCACTTACTGGTATATGGTGTATATGTTTGGGATGGCTCTTAGCTACTGACACCAAATTTATGCTCAGTATCTGTAAAACTGAGTTTATAGCAATTTTCCCTTTTCTATGGTGGTCATTTTGAATTGGGTTGACTTCAAAATTTTATCAGTTTTAGAAATAGCGCTAATAATTTCTTTCTTAAAGTTTTATTAAAACCTGTTTTGTGTTTTATTATATGTTGTGGTAACAGTACAAAAGAATGCACGCATGCACACACATATACACACAAAGGCATAAACATTTTTGAATACTAGGATAATCAAATACTTTTTATTTTATGCACACATTTGTATAAATGCTGCTTTTGCATTAGGTAGCTATAGTTGTACGTATTACATACATACATACATATTATGCTTGTACCTAAAATTTTGCTGATCTTGCAACTAAGGCTGGGCAATATAGACCAAAATAATATCTCAATATTTTCAGATAAATCACGATATACTATGTATATTTAGAGATATATTTTTCTTTCCATAAAATAATAACAAAAATATATTGTGAGTCAAAGCTTTGTCCCAGTTGTCACACAGACACATACATTAAACAGCTATAACTGTACAAAATAAATGTCTAAAAAATAAACTATTTACATATATTAAATAATAATCCTCTTCAGCTGGGACAGCTGTGGCTGAGAGGCTCCAATGGGAGAGCTGGGGTTCAATTCCACCATCAGCCAAATGTTGAAGTGTCCCTGGGCAAGACACTGAACCCCTCATTGCCTCTGATGTTTGTCCCATTGGTGTATGAATGTGATAAAGTACTGATTAATCTTTGTGTAGATCTAGTAGAGTGCTGTATGAATGGGTAAATGAGGACACAGATTGTGTTGTAAAGAACTTTGAGTGTCGATAAGATGGAAAGGTGCTATATAAGCGCAGTCCATTCAGCTGCGTCGTCTTCACATTAGTAAGTGTGTGTGAACTAGAGCTGCAGGTCCGACAGACTTCAGTCTTCTTCCCTGAATCAAACCACAGGTCAAAACTCATTTAGCTGTGCTGTGCCATATGAGAGGAACAGTGAGAGCACGACATTAATAAATCAACAGCTTATCATATTGCTAAAGACACGTCCCAGTCTCAGCTTTGGAACAAGACGGCTAAAGTGTTAGCTGTCTTGTAAGCCACTAAGGACCGTGTCTTTAGTGATATGATAAACCGTTTACTGGTCTGTCTTTGTTCCCTCACCTATGATCAAGAGCTCAGGGTAGTGGCTGAAAGAACGAGATCATGGATACAAGCAAACAAAATGAGTTTTCTCTGCAGGGTAGCAGGACTCTCCCTTAGTGATCAGGTGAGAAGTTCAGTTATCTGGGAGAGATGTTAGTAGAACCGCTGCTCCTCCGCATCCAGATGAGCCAACTGAGGTGGTTCAGGCTCTGGTAAGAATGCTCCCTAGGCACCCTGGCACCTCCTAGGGAGGTTTTACGTACATCTCAAACTGGGATAGAGGCCACGGGGAAGACCCAAGTTAGGCTGAAGAGACTACATCTCTCGAATGGCCTGGGAATGCCATGGAATCCTCACAGAAAAACTACAAGAGGTGTTTGTAAATGGACTGTACTTATATAGCACCTTTCTATCTTATTTCAAGATACTCAAAGCGCTTTACACTACAATCTGTGTCCTCATTTACCCATTCATACAGCACTCTACTAGAGTAGATCTATACAAAGCTAATTGAACAAATCATTCTAATGAGACTAATCAGTGCTTTAGATCACATTCATACACTGATGGGACACACGTTGCAGACAATGAGAGGTTCAGTGTCTTGCTTAGGGACACTTTGGCATGTGACTTCTGGTGGATTCGAACCCCCAACTCTTGCATTGGAGGACGACTGCTCTAACCACTCAGCCACAGCCGCCCCATCTCTGTGAAAAGAGAAGTCTGGATCCCTGCTTAAGCTGCTGCCTCAAAGACCTGACTCTAGAACAAGTGAAATTTAATACAAAGTACATAGAGGTGCATTTTCTTCCTTTTTTTCAATTTATGTTAGTTTCAAAACACTTTTAATTTCTGCTTGAAAGCTCTGCTTCTCATTCAACTTTTAGAAACTTTAGGAACAACAAGTAAATAATCTGAGAGCAAAGTGCTCTCATAGGAAAATGTGTACCAAAAGCCTGAACCTTGGTGTTGAGAGCTTTGTATGTTATGTTATATTTTAAGTTCTATGAAGAATTTTACAAAACTAATGTAGTAAAACTAAAACTGGAGAAAAACGATTTATTCTTCTTACTCATTACATTTCGAGCAGCAACATTTTGGATAAGTTGAAGACTTTAAGTTTTTGAACACCCATATATTAAAAAAAAATACAATAGTTCATTCTAGAAATGAAAAATGCATGGACCAGTTTATAAGCATTATTTTTCATTATAATTTACATATAACATAATAAATATAAATAAGATATGTATAATGTTGGCATCTACAGGCCATGACATTTAACAAGCACTGGGGTGGTTTGTAGCCAAGTGTAAACCAGCTGGGATATGAATCAGCTATGCTAAATCCAAGATCATAGCTTTTAACTGAAAACAAGTGGTATGCAGATTTCCCCCATTGCTGATGGATTTGAAAAGTGAATGTTTATACCTTTTGAATGTTTTCTGGTCTCGAATTTAACAGAGAACACAAGTAAACCTTAACGTTTTTGGTGCATACTATTCAAGTGGGTAGGAGATATGCTGTGGAGACGAACAGATGTAGTTTTTTATTGGCAACAAATTCTGGCAAGCAGACTGAGCAGTTTTATCCACTTCAGTTGATATAAAAATGCAGCTGCCAGAGTTTTAATTAGAGTTGATAGGAGAGATCATGTCGCTCCAGTTTTAGTTTCTTTCCACTGGCTCCCTGTCAAATCCAGAATTGAATTCAAAATCCTACTTCTAACCTACAAAGCTCTCAACAACCTAGCTCCATCTTATATATTACAGAACTTATTGTTCCATATTTTCCTAACAAACCACTTCGCTCTCAGACTTCAGGCTTACTTGTGGTTCCTAGAGTTTTCAAATGCAGAATGGGTCAGGAATCAGGTTCCTATCTTGTGGAACCAACATCCAATCTCTGTCCGTGAGGCTAACACAATTTCCAGTTTTAAAACTAGGCTTAAGTCTTTCCTTTTTGGTAAATCCTATAGTTAGGGTCAGCTTGGGTTTCCTGAAATATCCCTTAGTTATGCTGCTATAGGCTTAAACTGCTGGAGGACAAATAGACCTCATTTAATCAAAAGAATAGTTACAAATTAATACAAATGAATAGCTTGTCTTTTTATTTATTTCTATCTTAACATGTGTGTTTTTTATTTTAATCTTTACTCATGGTGAGGACCTGCTCACCTTCATTACGGACCTACCATTCTGTGTCTGTTTCCCATCCTCTCAAACGCAGCAAGTGGAAGAAGATGGTCGCTTGTCCTGAGCTGGGTTCTGCTGGAGGTTTCTTCCTGTTATTAGGGAGCTTTTCCTTTCCACTGTACTCTCTTTGTGCTTGCTCAAGAAGGGAGACCGCGATGAAATGAAAACTCAACACAATCTGTGGGCTACCTTTCTTCCTTAGATAAACTTTACTAACTGACATTTATAATGTATGCAAATGTTTTTGTTAAGTGCCCCAAGATAACTTATGTTGTGACTTAGTGCTATATAAATAAACTGAACTGAATTGAAATCACTTGAATCAAATTGAACAATGGCAGATCCAGGGGGTGTCCATTGAAGGCCCTGGCCACCAGAGAATAATTGTCGGCGACAACACTGGCCACACCAATCATTTGAGGAAACTATAAGCAAAGTAAAATGTAGAAAGCATAGTTTCATCAAATGATGGGGTGGCCCATTTATATATGGTGTTGGCCATCTTGAATGTTGACGTGGCAACCCAATATTCAAAGGGACTCATTCTTACACCTAGGTGCAGTCATACACCAAGAAGGAAGTTTGCCCGTTGCTTATTTTTTAAGTTATGGAGCTCAGAAAGCTAACATATATGACAGCAGCCATCTTGGAAGTCTAGGGACCTTTTCCTTTCCCAAGTAACAACCCAACTCAACCCAACAACTCATGTATCTAGAAGTCTTGTTTTTGAGTGGTGAATGGAGCTGTAGATGGACCAACGGATCGGGGCAATAATAAGTGTGTTGTCCTAGTCTATCATGGTGAGGAAAAAGCTGATCTGAAAAGCAAAGCCATAGATTTACTCATTTGCATTTATTTCAACCCTCACTTAAGTAAATAAAAGGTAAATCAAGGTATCAGTTACAAAACCCCCAAAATCAATGCTGTAATGTCCTGAAGAAGTTGAAAGTTTTGATACCTGAATTGTTAAAACAACTGAAAGTGTAATTTAGTAGTTAGTAAAAAAAAAAAAAGAGCTAAAAACAGAACTGTGTAAATGTAGCACATTTTAATGTTTAAACAGTCACCAAAAAAGAAAGACGTGACTGAGAACCTCCTCATTCTACCTTTAATACAGTTCATGCCTCTAAACATACCATTTAAACACAGCAGGCTTTAAGAAACTAAAACATATAATAGAAAATGTTTTAAAACTAGTATTTTGGTATTGGTTTGGTCTCATCCAAAACCTCAAGTTAGAAACCATAAGAGCTCTGAGAAAGGTCCAGGTTTTAATTGCTACTTTCTTGAAGCCAATAGATGCACCAGAGCATAGAGGAACCTGAAACAGTTCAGTACAGCAGTTAAACTGACCTTTTTTTTCCTTTCAGTTAATGAAATGTTTGTGTTTAAGTGCCATTCTTGGTAAAACATAAGTTTATGCATCTAATAGATTTGAATAATACTTTTAGAAAATCACTGTAACTGACTAACTTTTGGAGTCAACCCAATTCTTCAAGATGGCTGTTGCAGCCAACTGACCTTAGAAAACAAAAAATGGCAGTAACTCTGTCAATCTTTCATCTTTCATTCCCAACACAAATTCTGAGCACTAATAGATTGCATAGGGCCCACTGAATGTACAACTTACTAACTTTCAGAATATATTCAATTTAAGATTATCACAAAATCTTATTCACCTTAGCCAGTGGCTATAGTGGGCTCCGGTGTTGCATAGAGGTGGGGCAGACGACTTGGGACCAGAAAGTCACAGGTTAAACGCCCTGCTATGCCCATGTCGTGGTGTTGTTGAGCAAGACACCTAATCTCTAATTGCTCCCTGGGCACTTAAATAGCTGCCCGGGGAGCACCTGGGTTTATCTCATGCGATGGGTTAAATGCAGAGCACAAATTTCATAACTGTATGGAAACATACAATGATGACAACACAAATCACTTAATAAAAAAATTGTGCATGTCCATTTCATAGATGTGATGTAGCTGGTGGGTTTTTTTGTTCTAGCAAAATGTAGTTTGCTTGATTTATTTAATAAAAATCAAACTTTCCATAGAATGCAGCAAAGTCCATGCTCAATAATCCAGGTATAAAATCCATAGAATGTTTCCAAAATTTCCACAGAATGCTTCTCATTACTACTATTACTAGGAAGTCACTACCTCACATATTTTTCAAGTGTTCATGCTCAAAGCATGCAAAGATGGATGGACAAACAGACAGAGTGTATTATAAATCCCCCCTCTTCGCTCTGTGACATGGGACAAAAAAAATCAGGCACCACTAAAGGAGTCTGAATGGAAAAACTTGGGGTTATAGATATTAGTCCGTTTTAGGAAGGACTGCCAAATGTTATGTCATGTGAGGTGAGCGAAGAGCCACCAAAATAATTAATATATTACTTATTGTAGCAGAAAAATATGAGAAAAGTATATTTTCTCTTACTACTATTCTAAGCTCTTGTTTAAAAAAGGGGGCACTAGATCTTATTTACAGATCAATAACAGATTGAACCGTGTATAATGAGGTGCCAAAAATAATCTATTTGTCAAAGCAGAGAAGTGAGAGTTCCACAAAACCACCACCTCATTCCTGGGCTTCATTATTTCACTTAATCAGATATCTATGGTTCTAGCCAAAGTCTCTGCAGTACTGGACTGGTCTACCCCTAAGAACAGAAAGCAGCTTCAGAGGTTTCTAGAGTTTGCCAATTTTTACTACAAATTCATCCGAAAATACAGTCAGGTCTTGGCCCTGCATGCTCTCAACTCAGTCAAAACCAGGTTTCTATGGAACGACCAACCTGAGGCCGAACTTAAATAAACTGTTCACTTCTGCTCCAGTTCTTTGCTCCCCTGACCCTAACCATCAGTTCATTGTGAAGATGGATGCCTCTAATACTGGGGTAGGTGCTGTCCTCTGCCAACATTTTTCTGATGGAAAGATTGCCTCATGCGCTTTTGTCTCCAGAAGTCTATCTGCTACAGAAAGCAACTACGTCAGGGAATGAGAACTTTTGGCTGTCAAGATGACTCTTGAGGAGTGGAGACACTGGCTGGAGGGGCCCAAAGAATCGTTTAGGGTCTGGACTGATCACATGAATCTGGAGTACTTAAAGACAGCCAGGAGATTAAACCCCAGGCAGGCCAGGTGGGCTCTCTGCCAGTTTGACTTTACCCTCTTTACAGACCCTCAACTAAAAATGACAAGCCTGACATTGTCTCTAGGATCCAGGATAAGATTGAGGGGGATCAAACCGGCAGAGAGGAGGAGTTCATTCTACCAGAGATGGTTCGGCTTTTGATCATGCAACTGGAGTAGCAGATCAGGCAGGCTCACCATGACCATCGACCACCTGCTGATCACCCCAGAGATTGTGTGTTCATCCCAGAGGATCATGTGGAAAATATACCCGAGTTCTGCTATGTCTCATCTATTCTGTCAACCAGGCATTAACAAGACACTGGCAGTAGTGAAGGCCCAGTGTTGGTGGAAGAATTTGGTAAAGGATGTTAAGGAGTTATCTCCTCTTGCTGTCATTGTTCCCAGGCCAAGATCTCCTGACAACCTCCTGCTGGGTTCCTGCAACCACTCCCCATCCCGTCCCAGCCCTGGTCTCATTTCTCTATGGATTTCATCACTGGGTTACCCTCTTCCTGTGTTAACACAGTCATCCTTGCCATTGTGGATAGGTTATTTAAGATGGTTCACCTCATCTCCTTAAAGAAACTCCCGTTCATCAAGGAAACAGTAGAGGTCCTGGTCCGAGAAGTGTTCTGCTTCCATGGTCTGCCTGCTGAAATTGTCTCTGGGGTAAACAGGTCATCTCTCAGTTTTGGAGGGAGTTCTGTAGTCTTCTGGGCATTTCTGTTAGCCTCTCCTGGTTTTCATCCACAGACTAATGAAAAATCTGAGAGAGCAAACCAGGAAGTAGAGACCAAGCTTCAGCTCCTGTGTGAGGAGGATCCAACTAAGTAGTTGTATAACCTTCCCTGGATGGAGCATGCATTGACCCATTCTCTGCTACTGGTCTGTCCCTGTTTTTTTATTGCCTACAGAGTCCAGCCCCCAGTGTTCACCATTCAGGAGAAAGCAGCTGAGGTCCCTTCTACTCATACGGTTGTCCACACATGTCAACGAGTTTGGAGAAAAGCCAGAATGACCCTCATCAAGATGTCCACGGTCTACTACAGGAGTGACAACTGATGTCATACCCCGACTCTGCTGAGTGGGTCAAAAGGTCTGGCTGTCGACCAAGGACCTTCCCCTCCATGTGGAGAACTGTAAACTGGCACCTCACTTTTTGTGCCCTTTCTCCATTTCTAAAGTGGTGAACCTGGTGGCAACCTGCCTACAGTTCCCTCATTCCTTGAGGATACACCAAACATTTCATGTGTCTCCGGTTAGGCCTCTGGTTCTGTCCCATTTTGGACCCTACTCCAGACGCCCTCATCTCGCCTGACTCATTGATGGTTCTTCTGCCTACACTGTCAGGAGATTCCTTTGCTCCAGATGTTGGGGTTGGGACCTCCATTATCTTGTGGTCTGAGAGGGTTACAGCCCAGAGGAATGTTCATGGGTTTCTGCCTGACACATACTGGACAAGACTCTGGTTCAGGATTTCCATTGCTCCCACCCGGAACAACCCAGATGTCCGTCAGGAGCCGGACCTTGAGGTGGGGTCTCTGTCATGATCTCTGCTTTAGAGCTGTCATTTCTAACCCAAACCCAAAACCTGGCCCGGACCGACCCGGATTGAGGCTGGTCCGGTCCATTAAAATGTGATTAATGTGCGGGCCGGGCCGGGCTGGTCTTGGGCTTTGATGCAGTTTTACAAATCATACAGCACAAATAAAATGAGATGATGAAGAAAGAAAGAACAGTACAGCAGTTAATCACTCTGTGGAAGAGATCGCTGGCGCATTGCGCAATAATTGCGCACGTGGGCTCAGGCTTCTGCGGTTTTGCGAATCATACAGCACAAAGGAAACTAAATGCACAATATAAAATTGTGTTAATCTACATACCCGATTCCAAAAAAGTTGGGACTCTAAACAAATTGTGAATAAAAACTGAATGCAATGATGTGGAGATGGCAAATGTCAATATTTTATTCATAATATAACATAGATGACAGATCACAAGTTTAATCTGAGTAAATGTAACATTTTAAAGGAAAAATATGTTGATTCAAAATTTCACAGTGTCAACAAATCCCAAAAAAGTTGGGACAAGTAGCAATAAATGGCTGGAAAAAGGAAATTGAGCATATAACGAACAGCTGGAAAACCAATCAACGCTAATTAGGTCAATTGACAACATGATTGGGTATAAAAAGAGCTTCTCAGAGTGTCAGTGTCTCTCAGAAGCCAAGATGGTAAGAGGATCACCAATTCCACCATTGTTGCACAGAAAGCTAGTGCAACAACACCAGAATGGTGTTACCCAGCGTAAAACAGCAAAGACTTTTAAGTTATCATCATCAACCGTGCATAACATCATCAAAAGATTCAGAGAATCTGGAACAATCGCTGTGTGTAAGGGTCAAGGCCGTAAAACTCCTGGATGCTCGTGATCTCCAGGCCCTTAAACATCACTGCACCTCAAACAGGAATGCCACTGTCAAGGAAATAGAATGGGCTCAGGAATACTTCCAGAAAGCATTGTCAGTGAACACAATCCGCCGTTGCCAGCTGAAACTCTACAGTGCAAAGAGGAAGCCATTTCTAAGCAAGCTCCACAAGCTCAGACGTTTGCACAGGGCCAGGGGTCATATAAAATGGAGTATGGCAAAATGGAAGTCTGTTCTGTGGTCAGATGAGTCACGATTTGAAGTTCTTTATGGAACACTGGGATGTCGTGTCATCCAGACCAGAGAGGACAAGGATAGCTCAAGTTGCTATCAACGCTCCATTCAGAAGCCTGCATCACTGATGGTATGGGGTTGCATGAGCTCTTGTGGCATGGGCAGCTTGTATGTCTGGAAAGGCACAATTAATGCAGAGAACCATGTTCAGGTTCTAGAACAACATATGCTCCCACCTAGACGTCATCTTTTTCAGGGAAGACCCTGCATTTTTCAACATGATAATGCCAGACCACATTCTGCAGCAATCACAACATCATGGCTACGTAGGAGAAGGATCCGGGTACTGAAATGGCCAGCCTGCAGCCCAGAGCTTTCACCTATAGAGAACATTTGGCACATCATAAAGGATTCCCCTTTGGATTAATTCTCTGACCTCAGCTTTCCCGTGTATTACCCTTGCTCCACCACATGGATCAAGATTGGAGTTTGCCCCTCTGTCGGGTCTACTCTCAGCATTAAAGCCTCCCTTTCCAGCTGTTTGCCCACCTCTTACAGTAATGTCATTGCCACCACTGACACTACTCCTCCAAGCTCTGGGAGTTGTCCCTGTGCTCATCAAACTCTCCTCACCTATCTGAGAAGGTTAGTGGCTAATCTCCTGCTATTCTGCATATTCTCAGAGACCTACAGCCAACGAACTGTGTTCTCTCTTTTAGACCAGTCCAGTTAGAGGATCCATACTCCCACCAGAAGTTTTAACCTAATAAAAATTGTTAAACATCCATTGTGTCTGGCTGAACTTGTGAATCCAAAATGTGGATTTTGTAAGTTCTGAACATTCCTTGCTGCACTGAACTGCATACACCACACCACACCACTCAGTTTGTGTATGGGTGTTTTATTCTTAGTGTGCACAAGCCTTTGTCTGAGAGTCCTGTTGGGTTTGAAATGTACTGGGGATGTTGTGTTTGGAGAAAATCCTTCTGAGTTTCTCAGATGGAGGAGGATGATTCACTGTGGCGACCCCTGAAGAGGAAAAGACAAAAGAAGAAGTTTTAAACCAACAGTAAACAGAGAAATAGGTCTCAGATTTTAGCTTTCAAAAACCTATAATGGAGCATTAGGCCTGATACCCAGTCAGTTTCATCCCAATCAAGACCTTCTTGTGACCATAGATGCTATTCTGTGAGTCATACCCACCCACCCAGCACACACACTTTTTGCCCCACTCCCCTCAGGAAGGAGGTTAAGGAGCATTAAGTGTAGAACCACTAGACTGAGGAACAGCTTCTACCCTGAGGCTGTTAGACTCATGAATCTCTAACTAGAATAATCACTGTGAAAAACCATATCATGTTGCTGCTGATCTGTTTCATGTTGCTGCTGATCTGTTTCAATGTTGATGTGTTCATGCGTGCACATCTGCTCACAGACTCATGTTCATGTTTGTGCTGATGTTCAATGTTTTATGTTATGAGTGCTTAGTGTATATTTAGTTGATGTTTTTCTTAGTTCATATCTTAGATGTTATTACTGTTTTTCTTATACATTTTATTGTTGGATGTAACTGGGACCCTGCGTACATAATTTCGCTCCACCACATGTACCACATGAGGTGCGAATGACAATAAAGAAACTCTGACTCTCTGACTCTGATACTAACAAAGACCATAACGAACCTCTATTGTGAGGAGAGTGAGAGCAATCTTCATGTGAATCTGGTTACAGAATAGCTCAGCTTTAAAATTTGAACTCCACATTCTGTTTTTTTATAACTCAGAAAGCTCCTCAGATGAGAAATGAAACCTCTTCAGCTACAGAATAAAAGTCTGATTGTTTTCGTCTTTAACCTTTTTTTTTTTTTGGATTTACCATGTCCTGGAAGACAGTGAATCTACACCAGCATAAAGTAATAATAACTTGTTAAGAGCCATCCTAATTCATTGGTAGGCCAGGGCTAAACAGCCCTTTGAATTCCCCCAATTTTATTTCTCCAACACACACACACACACACACACACACACACACACACACACACACACA
>NC_056508.1:16719235-16721704 GCF_014905685.2 Nematolebias whitei | reverse complement strand
ACACACACACACACACACACACACACACACACACACACACACACACAGTATTGCCTGCATATACAAATGAAAAAGTTCACACAAATTAATGAATTGACAGACTTATGAAACCAACTTATACAAACTAGCAATAGAGTCATGGTACAGATCCACCCTAGTGCAGATTCACCCTAAGCATGTCATGAAGCTCTGCAGAGGCTTGTTAGTGAGCCATTCATCAAAATCAGCTGTAAAACAGGTGACAATCACACAGAGGCAGATCGTCAAGATATGTGTAATAGCCCACTGTCGCCAGAAGATGACAGCAGCAGCGAACATGACTGCTGCAGCCAAAAACACTTGAAACAGAAGTTCACATCTTGATGCTGAGCATCAACAAACATCATTATTTCTTTCATTCCATTTCCTACCACCTCAGTTTAGTAGAGTTTCTCTCTATGCTATTTAACAAGGAGTCATTTTCAAGTTGTTTAAAAAAAATTGTATTCTGACTGCATCACTTCTCAAAGTCTGAGAGGCAGTTCTTTTGAGTGTACTTAATAAACAGAGCTCTTCGTCTGTTTTCTCTCATTACTTTGTTTGTACTATAGGCTGTTAAGATAATGGGGATGGGGAGTGGGTGTGTGCGTTTATTTTCATGTGGCATGACTCAACATTTGCTGTTAGCTTGGAGAAACAGATGCCATTGCCAATGACATGAGATTGTGTCCCCGCAAAGAGGAAATGGTTAGAATCACTCAGGACAGAGTCAGAGTGTGTTTTGTTCACTTATTGATACATCTAGTTTATTTATAGTGAACAAATCACAAGTCACATTTGTTCAGGTATCAATAACAGTCCCACCCAGCCTGATGGCACACACTGCTGTATCCAGCTGCTGTGTTCAAGTCACGAGTGAGACACAGGACATGGAAGATCCACTCCCGACCAGCACGCTCACACTGAGCTCAACTGAACTGAGAAAGGAACGAATCGGTTAATAAAGTGATTCAGTTCAGTTTGTTCACTCAAAAACAACAAGAACACACTACACTACAGACCATGCACATGGTTCTGCTAAAAGAGCTCAGTTATGTTTCCCAACTAAAATGTATGCATTTCATGCATCCAGCTTTGTTTTAGCTAAAACTGATGACGCTTATTTCTGCACTCTGATCTAAATTTTCATTCCTGCCCTGATTAATCATCAATAAATGTGTTATTTTTTCAAGAAAAAAACAATTTCCAAAAGAAACAGGAAGTTTATAGAAGCAAACAATAATTGATACAATTTTCATTGACACTGACAAGTAATTTACTGAGTGAGCACAACTAACATAAAATAAAATACTTAAGAAAGTCTGAAAAATGCTTACTCAAGACCTGCTTTGAAAACAGAAGAAAATCTGATATTGCAAAAGGCATGATCCAGATATTTTTTTCTTTCTTCTTCTTCTTCTTCTTCTTTCGGCTTTTCCCTCTTCAGGGGTATCCACAGCGTATCATCTTGCTCCATCTCATTCTGTCCTCTGCATCCTCTGTCCTCACTCGTACTACCTCCATGTCCTCTCTAATTGTATCCATATATCTCCTCTTTGATCTTCCTCTTTGTCTTTTTCCTGGCAGCTGCATTTCTAACATCCTTCTACCAATACAGTACAATACAATACAATAGTTTTCTGCTGTACCTGTCGCACCGCCCTATAAGTCACATAAGTCCAAATATGTCTAATAAAGTGGAAAAAGCCATAAATATGTTGCTTCGCCATGTACTTTGCATGCATTATGCATCACTGCTGACGCATTGCATTTGTTACACATCACTGCTGACAACCCGGGAATGTGGGCCGTGATCTGGTAGACGTGGTCGTTGTAGAGAAGGCAGAGGTCGTTACCATGAGCAGAGTAGATAATCCAAAGCAAGCAGGGGATGGTCAAGATGGGTTATCCGTAAGACAGGCATGAAGTCAGAACCAGGAAGACAAACAAAACTGTGGCATGGACGCTGGACATTTACTCACTGAGAGGCTTTCAGTAATCTGGCACTGAGTAGTGTGGCTGTGGGGTTTAAATACAGGTGACAACAGGTGAGCTGCATGAGGGCTGATATTGATGACTCAGCTGAGTGAGCATGGTTACATGAGCAGACTGAGGTGCAGGTTGACAGGAGCTGAGATGAAAACAAACATGAACAGGAACTATGGCAGGCAGAGCAGAAAACCTGACAACAATAACTTTATTTGGCTCCCTTAAATCAACACACGTGTGGCTTTCCACCATCTCTCCTTTGTGTCACGACTATGGGAGAAACACAAGGTGAAGCATCAATATGTTCAACGATGCCCTTATCTTAAAGATCTTTGAACCCCTTTGAAACAGCTTGTCTCACTGAAAATGGCTGTCTCGAGTTTTTGTTGCACTGGAATAGCATTTGGCAGTATATTGTAAGGATGGTACCTTTCTGTGGCCCGGTTTGTGTCTGTGTTCCCT
>NC_056508.1:16716937-16719225 GCF_014905685.2 Nematolebias whitei | reverse complement strand
TCACGTCTCGTCTTGTC
This sequence comes from Nematolebias whitei, assembly GCF_014905685.2. NCBI lineage: Eukaryota > Metazoa > Chordata > Actinopteri > Cyprinodontiformes > Rivulidae > Nematolebias > Nematolebias whitei. Next base: position 16,719,208 of record NC_056508.1, on the reverse strand, counting down.
CCTGTATATAAGCCGTCTGTCAGTCTTGTTCGTTGTCGCGTCGTACTCGTTGGGTCTCCTGTGTTCCCCCCTGAGTCTTCCTAGTTCCTCGAGTCTCCCGTGTCTCCTGAGTCCTCCTGAGTTTCCCGTGCCTTCTTCCTGTTTCATGTAAGTTTTGCTGCCCCGTCAGCTTGTTATTTTGTATCTTTATTTACCATTAAATTCCTATTTTTGTATTCTGCCGAGTTGAGTCCCTGTTCTGCACTCTGGGTTCGCTCCCTCCTAGCAAATCCTGACATATATATACTTTGTGTAGGAAGTTTTTGATGTAGCCTACTTCCTGAATTGACACTTCTGGAGCATTTTCTGGTACAGTCTTTGGCACAGCTGGTTGAACAGTAGAGGTAGGAGGAGAATAGTAATAACTATTCATCCTTCAAGTTTCATATGTAATGCCTGAAATAAATCTCAGCCAAGGAGAGCAGAACCTGACTCAACCACAACTAGAGTACCTACAGTAAAATGATTATCGTGAGAAAAAGTAGCTTTTAAGCACCCTTTTACAGCAAATTTCTCTTTTGCAATGGTAACAAGAGTAAATGTAGGTTCAGTTAGGGCACATTCTGAGAAAAAGGTGTGGTAAAAGTTATTTGGTTATCTGGGCACAGATGAGCCTATACCTACAATCAGCTCAACATCTTTACGTTGTCCATTAGCAGCCACTTGCACTGTGCAGAGGATCTTGTCTTGTACTGTATTGTTCACGTAAAGAACTGTGGGTACATTAATGACGACTTCACATACTTCCTTTTGGGTTGAACCAGAGCCCTGTAAAGAGAGAGTTGCGACACTCTTTGAACTCGCCGATACGCGGTCACGTGGTTCATGCAGCTCCCCATAGTTCCAAAAAGCTCATCGCTGTCAGTCAGTTTGAGCGGCTGCTGGCGCAACATAACACAAAAATCGACTTTTCTTACTTTACCTGACGTCTTTCAGTAATTATTGAGCAGTAACGAACTGATTACTTAACTGATTACTGATTATTTCACAGACTATGCATTTTATCAAAGCATTTTTAGAAGCAGCTGATACATTTATCATTAAATTTTAGAAGGAAACGAGACTGCAAACACATATTTGTTAGAAAAATAATGTATATGCAATACAATGATCAATATAGCCATGTCAGTGTTTTATAACGTTAAAAAAAGATCAGAGTAACTCCTGTTATAAAGCTGTTTCTGATGTTCTCTGCAGGATAATGCTCCACCTTGTCCTCCATGCAGTTCAGATCTGCTCCAGTTTACCTCAGATCATCTGGATGAATTATTGATTTCTATAGAAGATATTAATTCAACCTTTATTTAAACAGGTTCGTCCCATTGAGCCTTGAGGACTCATTTACAAGAGAGACTGAATATAATTGTTGTATTTGTCGGTTTTTATGGCAACCAAGTACCTGATAACTGAGTTGATTGTAGCCTGACAACTATTGTAAAACTGTAATTCATTGATTAAAATGTTAATTTAAATGAAACTGTTTCTAGTTAAAATCATAACAGATGACAAAACAAGTGTTAACTGTGCAAAAATAAATTTCCAAACAATTTATTATAAAATATGTAAAATGTAAAGCAAGCTTTAATAAAGTACTTTTACTGACATTTATACTGTTTATTAATGACATCATCTGAAGTCAGCAGCAGCACCATCATCATCATCATCACAACAACACAAAGTGAGAGCTGTAAATTTAATCTGCACAAACATTTTCAATCAGGGCTCAAAATGTTTAACTGTCAAGGAAATGTTCAAGAAAATAAACTAATGTCACTCTACAGACACATTTAGAGAGGACAGTTCACGGAGACACAGTGAGGACGAGTGAAACAGAGACACAGTGAGGACGTGTGAGACTGAAGGAGGTTCAACCAGTTGTTCATGGACCAGAACCAGATGAGAAGAACAGCAGAATTTCCACTGACCATTGATCTGACCAGTGATCTGACCAGTGATCTGACCAGTGATCACACATGTTGTTCTAAATTAAACTTTGGTACGAACAGTGTTAAATAAGACATGTCATATTTTTATTGAACAATAATCTTCATTCTAACAGTGACGTTGTAATTTCAGAGACTGAGGAAGAAACAGAAATGAGGCGAGTGAGATGAGGGACAGATGAAAATGTGTCCTCAGAGGACGGGGACATGTCAGGATCTGATGATCCAGGATCAACAGGACCAGGATGGATCAACAGGACCAGGAGGATGGATCAACAGGACCAGGAGG
>NC_056508.1:16713281-16716927 GCF_014905685.2 Nematolebias whitei | reverse complement strand
AGGACCAGGAGGATGGATCAACAGGACCAGGAGGATGGATCAACAGGCAGTCAGGGAACAGAGAAGAAAAACCTGAGGGAAGAATTAGAACACAAAAACATACATAAGCAGGACAGAAGAAACTCACAGACAAGAAAATTAACTCAGTCCTGAGAAGAAAAATGTTAACAATGGAAAATAAATTGACATATTTTTACAAAAGATCAGATGAAGACAACTGGCATGAAGAATAACTTCCAGCTCCATCTCAATGTACCTGTGATAGTTTAATAAGTGTTTTGTTATTGTCCTACAGTTTATTGATGCTGATATATTCTTGTAATAATTCTTATTTCTTGTTCTGTCTTGAAAGAGTCTCATCTCAACTTGACCCATGATTACCAAACACTAAACTAATAATATAAAACTAATGTAAATCAACAGTCCTGCAGTAAATACCAACTTTGTGAAGGTTATGGTGTTAAAGTAATTTTATTCAAACATCTTGATTCAGCTGTTATTGATTAATAGAAGACAGAAAATGAGAACTTGTACCTTTGTGATACTTTGAATGCAACATTCAGTTCATGAAGTCATTCTCCTCTGGTTCACCTGGAAAACATGAAAACATTGACTCATCTCCACAATCACGTTTTTCTTTAATGATAATGTCACAATTTATGCTGCAGTCTTTGACAAATGATCTATAACTTGAACTAAATGACGTCAGTCTTGTTGTCATGTTGTCATCATTCTTTGTTAAATCAGGTCTCTCTTGTAGATGAGTCCTCGAGGCTCAATGGGATTTACCTGTAGAAATAAAGCTTGAATGAATCTCTCAGGAAAAAAGACCAAATATTTTCTAGTTGAGTTCAGTAACTGGAATTATCATAAATTAAAAAAGACCACCTTTCAAAATGTAAGCAGTAATAGATATTTTAAAACGTTGAATTAGAAATAGACCTGTTTAAACTGTCATGTTGCAGAGCAGCTGCAGTTAAAACACAACTAGCAATTTAACATGTTTCATTAACTAAAACTGGCGACATGAAGTATTAATGTTGATAAATTGTGGTACAGAAGTCAGATAAAGCTTCACAATGGAGAAAAAGTGTCGCATTTGCATTAACTTACCGGGAAAACACGGAAAATGAACAACGTTCAATGCTGAACCCGCTGCTGTTTGGAACTCTTTGCCGCTTCATGACCCACGTGACTTCCGCATTCCATTCTTTCTATGGGAGTCTATGGGAGTGTCGCAACTCTCTCTTTACAGGGCTCTGGGTTGAACAGCATACTGGTGAAAAATATCCCACTTTACCACACTTGTTGCAGGTCACTTTAATAAGGTGACCAGATTTCTGAAGTGAAATCTGGGGACATTTTCAGCTCGAAGACCAAAAAGAATGAAATTTTATCAAGATGAAATAAAAAATGGGGACAGTAACAATTTCATTTATTTTTACATATTTATTCATATTTAAACAATAAAAATCAAATATAACAACAGGAATGTGTCTCTCCACAATGTTAACATTTCCTAAGAGTAATAAAATGAATAAAGTAATAGTAGTAGTAATAGAGTACTAAAACTGGGTGGGGAGGGTCAAGGGTATATACTAGTAAGTAAGCGTGCATACCTTGTGAGTGAATGAGAACATGTATGTACTTGCATAGGTATGTATAAGTACACCGTGTATGGTTACGTAGCTGATGTATATTTATATTTTGTGTATGTGTGAAGTGAGTGAAGGTCAGGTAGTCCACTGACATGAGCTCATCTCTGGTTCTGCGAGGCCTCCTCTGTCTGAAGAGCCAGCAGCCATGGTGGCCATGGAGGTCTGGAATAGAAGAAGAGCAGAAAAGATTACGGACCAAACTGAAAGAGCACAGATAATAGTAAAGAGAAATACTTAAAATGAGAAATGACAATTTAATAATAGGATTATATACCTATTATTTTCTTTTTATTTGTTCTTCCACTTATTTCATTGTCACTCAAACAACTGCCTCTTCACACTGATGTGGTTAGAGAAGAACAGTGAACCTGACACTCAGCTCAGAGGAAGAACTTCTATCCTCTCAACTCGAACAAGCCGTAACATCTCACCAAGTATACAGCTACTCTGTTATCACTCAATGTTACCAATCAAACCACTTCATCAGTTCATTGCTTGAACTTTTAATTGTAAATATTTTACATTATAAACATGTGACAGATAAATGAACATTAACTTAACAAAGACCCTTTATGATGAGTACAATCTATAGAAACAATGTTCCCTCGCCTGGACGTGGGTCACTGGGGCCCAACTCTGGAGCTGGGCCTGGAGGTGGGGCATGCTGGTGAGCGCCTGGTGGCGCCTTTACCCATGGAGCCCGGCAGGGCACAGCCCGAAGAGGCGACATGGGTCTCCCTTCCCATGTGCTCACCACCTGTGGGAGGGGCAAACGGGGTCAGGTGCAATGTGGGATGGGTGGTGGCCGTGGGCGGGGACCCTGGCAGTCCGATCCTCGGCTACAGAAGCTGGCTATTGGGACGTGGACTGTCACCTCTCTGGTGGGGAAGGAGCCTGACCTGGTGTGTGAGGTTGAGAGATTCCGGCTAGAAATAGTTGGACTCACCTCAAAGCATGGCTCTGGCTCTGGAACCAGTTTCCTTGAGAGGGGTTGGACACTCTTCCACTCTGGAGTTGCCCCTGGCGAGAGGCGCCGAGCAGGAGTGGGCATACTTGTTGCCCCCCATCTTGGTGCCTTTAAATTGGGGTTCACCCCGGTGAACTAGAGGGTAGCCTCCCTCCACCTACGTGTGGGAGGACGAGTTCTGACTGTTGTTTGTGCTTATGAGCTAAACAGCAGCTCAGATTACCCACACTTTTTGGAGTCCATGGAAGGGGTACTGGAGAGTGCACCTCCGGGGGACTCCCATGTTCTACTGGGGGACTTCAACGCTCATGTGGGCAACAACAGTGAGACCTGGAGGGGTGTGGTTAGGAGGAATGCCCCCCCTGATCTGAACCCGGGTGGTGTGTTGTTATTAGACTTCTGTGCTTGTCATGGATTGTCCATCACAAACACCATGTTCAAGCATAAGGGTGTCCATATATCAGAGTCAGAGAGTCAGAGATTCTTTATTGTCATTCGCACTTCATGTGGTACATGTGGTGGAGGGAAATTATGTACACAGGGTCCCAGTTACGTCCAACAATAAAATGTATAAGAAAAACAGTAATAACATCTAAGAAATGAACTAAGAAAAACACCAACTAAATATACACTAAGCACTCATAACATAAAAACATTGAACATCAGCACAAACATGAACATGAGTCTGTGTGAGCGGATGTGCACGCATGAACACATCAACATTTAAACAGATCAGCAGCAACATGATGTGGTTTTTCACAGTGATTATTCTAGTTAGAGATTCATGAGTCTAACAGCCTCAGGGTAGAAGCTGTTCCTCAGTCTAGTGGTTCTACACTTAATGCTCCTCCTCATCTCCTTTGTCTTCTTCACATTGATGTTAAGGTTATTCTCTTTGCACCAGGTCTCCAGGTGTTCCACCTCTTGCCTGTAGCTGGACTCATCATTGTTTGTGATGCATCCCACCACCGCTGTATCATCTGCAAACTTTACAATGTGACAGCCTGGATGGGTAGCTGCA
>NC_056508.1:16711895-16713181 GCF_014905685.2 Nematolebias whitei | reverse complement strand
TCACGTCTCGTCTTGTCCCTGTATATAAGCCGTCTGTCAGTCTTGTTGGTTGTCGCGTCGTACTCGTTGGGTCTCCTGTGTTCCGCCCTGAGTCTTCCTAGTTCCTCGAGTCTCCCGTGTCTCCTGAGTCCTCCTGAGTTTCCCGTGCCTTCTTCCTGTTTCATGTAAATTTAGCTGCCCCGCCAGCTTGTTATTTTGTATCTTTATTTACCATTAAATTCCTATTTTTGTATTCTGCCGAGTTGAGTCCCTGTTCTGCACTCTGGGTTCGCTCCCTCCTAGCAAATCCTGACATTACGACGTGACCAGACTAGAACCCAGCGGGCAGGGTCTCTCTCGGCAAACTCACCTTTTTTCCGAGATAAGATGGATGAGCTCCACTCCGTCCCTGTCCTTCTGCCGTCCCACTGCCGCCGTAGTGGCAGAAGACGGTTCCGGAGGCAGTCCGCAGCGACCGGCCCAGCCTCGTCGGCTGAGCAGAACTTTAGAGCTGGTTCCGGTGTTTCTGTGGGAGCGGGGTCCGCCACCTCACCTCCCAGGTTTTCGGTGGGGGCGAGATCCAGCGTCCCGCGGGAGCTCCGGTCCACTCCTGTTCGGTTCGGTGAGTCCGGTCCACTTGACGCCACAGGGGCGGGTTCCGTCGCCTCACCTTCCAGGTTCCTGGTGGGGGCGGAATCCGGCCTCTCACCGCCATTCCGCGCTGCGGCTGTCCGACCCAGCCTGGCCGTACCTCCGGAGCTTATTCCAGGTGACTCCGTGGGGGCGTGTTCCGCAGCCTCACCTTCCAGGGTTCTGGTGGGGGCGGTACCCGTCACCACACCCCCACATAGAGACATTTCCTTTTTTCATTCATTCTCACCTGAAGAGATTCTTCAAATTAACCAGACCCTATTAGAATTATTTCATTCTGCTAAAAGAAACCCGTCTTCCTTTGATATCATTTTGTCCCAGATGGAGGATTTTTTATTTTCTATCCCTGGTCTTTCTTTGCTCCCAGAGTATAATTTTTTATTATCTAAGATAGGGACTATTAAAACCCCTGTCACTGCCATCCCTGAGGTGGATTCCACGCTGCACACACCCCCTGAGGTGGATTCCACGCTACACGCAGCCCCTGAGGTGGATTCCACGCTGCACGCAGCCCCTGAGGTGGTTTCTCACCTCTCCTGGTCCGAGGGGGTCCCGGCAGACGCTCCTCATCTCTCCTGTTCCGAGGGGGTTCCGGCAGACGCTCCTCATCTCTCCTGTTCCGAGGGGGTCCCGGCAGACGCTCCTCATCTCTCCTG
>NC_056508.1:16711453-16711795 GCF_014905685.2 Nematolebias whitei | reverse complement strand
AGACGCTCCTCATCTCTCCTGTTCCGAGGGGGTCCCGGCAGACGCTCTTCATCTCTCCTGCTCCGAGGGGGTTCCGGCAGACGCTCCTCATCTCTCCTGTTCCGAGGGGGTCCCGGCAGACGCTCCTCATCTCTCCTGCTCCGAGGGGGTTCCGGCAGACTCTCCTCAGCTCGCCTGCTTCGTTCCTGCCGCCGCCGCAGAGAACTCCGTTCCTGTCGCCGCAGAGGGCTCCGTTCCTGCCGCCGCCGCCGCTGCAGAGGGCTCAGTTCCTGCCGCCGAGGGCTCCGTTCCTGTTTCCGTTCCTGCCGCAGAGGGTTCCGTTCCTGTTTCCGTTCCTGCCAC
>NC_056508.1:16705920-16711353 GCF_014905685.2 Nematolebias whitei | reverse complement strand
AGATATATGTGTGTGGGGGTGGGGGGGAGTGTTCAATACCCCACCCACCCCCTGTATAGATATATTGGTGTATATATGTTCATCAATGTGAATATGAAAATGATGAATCAAAATCATTTAAATGTGAACGTTAGTGCTCGTTATTCAGAAAACCCACATGTCACATCTACATTTCATTTGGTTATTATAGACACAGACTAAATGTTAATTATGAATATTTCTATATTTATCACCACATTAATTCTGTTACAAATGTTAATAGTAGTAAACATTCTTAAGAATGCATATGTTGGTTTAGTGCTTCCCTATAACCTAAATATTGAAAAAGTAATCATTTTTAATAATCATGTTAAAAGTTACAAATGTTGTCTTTGGTGCCTGTTTATTTTCCAAATATATTTGTCTGTGTGAATGACAGGGATTAACTTAAAACACTTTTTACAGTTCTTTATGAAGTTCAGTCCATTACCTTGTATTAGTTAACAGGCAGATTTGTTACATCAATAAGTTGGATGCTCTGATGTACCGCAGCAATGGGCATGTCCGCTCAACAAGGCTTCTACATAATGTTTATGACTAGACCCAAATAGACCTCCCTGTACCAGACTCATCTTACCATCTGAAGAGGAGTCCCTCAGCATGACCTCAGCAGAAGTAACGAGGACCTTCACAGGAGGATTAATCCTCACAAAGTCACTGGCCCAGACAACATCCCAGGGAGGGTATTGAGAGATTGTGCCAATCGGCGCTTTGAGGAATAAAAGAGTTCCCCGATCCCATTCCAGCAGGATCTGTCTCAAATTAAGCACTGCTTGGTGTCTACAAATAGATAATCTAGTTTAAGTCAGAGTCAGAAGATTTTTGTTTCCTGTGAGATATCAAAACTGGTTAGGTGACAAAAACGCATTAATTCGCTCTAAAGTTAAAACCCGGTCATATTACTCTTATGGTTTCATGGATCAGGAAACAATAGTTAATGAAAAAGTAATAAAATAAAATAAAACAACTGGACTCTGTAGTTGAACATGTTTTGCTTTTTATTTGAGGAGCTTTCTCAAGGTGCTAACTCGCTGTCTTAAAAAAAAAATCTTATTTTTAAACCCTTGGCTAAATTGTCTGTATGTTTCTAAAAAAGTAAAAGTAAAGTATTGTCTTTACTTTCAACTAAAATATCAACAGCTAAAGTATTCCAAGCTGTTAAGTAAACCTACACTCCATTCCTGTTTCTAATCACTTGCAGGATATGAACACTATCCTACTTCCTATTGAGACTGGAAAAAGGAAGTAGTGGGGGGGGGGGAAACAGACCCTTACATCCTGCAGCAGACAGGAAAAATAGCCCCCACCCACCCATCCACCTATTCCTACGCATTACATCATCTGTTAGATGTGGAGTCTCGCTTGTGAAGGTCCAGCAAAGTTTAAGTCTATTTACAGACCTGTGGCTCAAGTCATACAGTTTTGTTGTTCCAGCGATTGAAAGACTAAACATCAGTTTTCAGAAATCTTGCTCATTTTACCAGATGAATAGCTGAGTCTGTTCATTTTATATGTAACGTTGTATCATCAGCATGGTGGCACAGTTGGTAGAGCTGCTGCCTCTCAGCGAGCAGGTTGCCCCGGTTAAAATCCCAGCCAGGGGTCTTTCTGCGTGGAGTTTGCATGTTCTCTTTGTGCATGCATGGGTTTTCTCCCAGTACCCTGGTTTCTTCCCACAGACCAAAAACATGTTAGACTGATTGGTAACTCTAAATTGTCTCTAGGTGTGAGTGAGTGAATGGTTTGCCTCGTTTGTCTCTACGTGTCCCTGTGATGGACTGGAGACCTGTCCAGGGTGTACCTCGCCTCTCGTACAGCGATGGCTGGATTTGGGCACCAGTGACCCCGGTGACTCGAAAAAGAAGAAACGGGTAAAGATAACGGATGGATGGATGTTGTATAATAGTTAATAACAGTCAGTACCTTATCTTTTGTGATGTCAGTCATAGAGCACAACGTTTGGAGAAAGGGCAGATGTCTGTCCAAGTCTGCCTAACACAGGTCAGCTTTTTAAACTTTGGAAAAAATTAAGGGGAATAATCAGTCACACATTTAATTTTGACTGTAGTTTTATTTCTTTTGATGCAATTGATTTGACAATTAACATGTTCTTTTCTAACAAAGCCTAAAAATCCTTTTAATTTTAATAGTTTTATTTTATCAGCATATTTTCAAATGCTCTCATAACTAGGTTCTAGAATTGCGCCGCTCAAGGTGGCTGCATGTTGGAGCAGCTCTGTTACTTTCATGTAGAGATTTTGCTTTTGGGAACATTAATTCCTCTTTTTCTGGATGTAAATCACATTTTTTGGATGATTGTTTCCTCTGGTATCAGATGCTGTGCAGCTGGAAGAATTTTTACTGAAACTTTTTTTAGTTTTGGACATTTGTTATGATGCGTAACCATGGCAACAAGGCAGTTGTCTACAACCAGCAGCAGCTGACTAACATCTCAAAAGCTCAAATAATACCTCAACTACAGCCCCAAATCTCAAACGAGTTGAAAAGGATGTTCTGTGGACGCATTCTCATCTACCTGCCAGCTGTGCTCGAGTGCCTGATCACTGAGATCCTGGAACTAACAGGAAACACGGCTCATGACAACAGAAGGGCAGGATCGTCCCTCGGCCCCAACAGTTGTCTGTCTGCAGTGACGAGGAGCTTGGCAGACTACTGGGAGGAGTGGCCATCGCTCTGGGAGGAGTTCTGCCCAGCATTAGGGCGGTCCTACAGCCCGAAGGAACCGAGAGGCCAGCCGAGTCTGTGTGGACGGATCGGACGGCATCTGCAGCCAGTTTCTTAGGATCCACTGTGGGATGGACCTTTACAAGAGATCCTTCCTGTCTACAGCCATCAGTATCTTTAACATCTGTTAATGAAATGAGGATAACGCGTTACAACAAATAATTTCCCTTTGGGATTAATAAAGCGTTTTTGAATTTGAATTTGAATAACCCCCAGTAACTTTCCTACACTTTTGTGTTTTTTTGGAGACAAATTGACCATAGGGAAAAATCCACTAAAAAGTACTTTTTTTAAACCTATATTTTTTCATCCATTATCTTTGCCCGCTTCTTCGTTTTAGGGTCATGGGGGTTACTGGTGCCCATATCCTGCAGTCACTGTGCGAGAGGCAAGATCCTGGATCTGACCTGGACAGATCACAAGTCCATTACAGGGCACATAAACAACCATTCTCATTCTCACTCTCACTCACACAAAGGGACAATTTTAGAGTTACCAATCAGCCTAACATACATGTTTTTGGTCTGTGGGAGGAAACCGGAGTACCCAGAGAAAACCCATGTAGCACAGAGAGAACATGCAAACTCCACCCAGAAAGGCCCCCCAGATGGAATTTGATCTGGCAACCATCTCGCTGAGAGGTAACAGCTCTACCAACTGCACCAGCCTTCTGTATTTATGATATAATTAATTCTTGTATTGTCCTTTAACTTTATGAATGTTCATGTTCTATTTTATATAGGTTTCGCCCTTTAAAGTTATCACTAGTGGGTTTACCACTTGCGTGCAGCCCAGCACTGAAAACTTTAGTCTACGCCCACCTGCTGTGTGGACTCCACCCCAGTCTGTAAAAATTGCCCTGAGACCTTGGATCAACTCCCCTGTTGTCTTCAGCCAGCAATCGCATAAAAAAACCAAAAGAGCAGAAGATATCCAGCAGAGTCATTCACTGTGTCTAGCCTGAAAGATGGGATACATCCTCAGCTCCAATCTACACGCCATCTGCAAGGACTGCCTCAGAGCAGAACACGCAGATCAAGCCTTGACACTGCAGGCTTTCTGTCTGTCCTGCAAGCTTCTCCCGCTCGAGGAGAAATAACGCCGTACAACCATCTTCGCTTGAGGCAAAGGGCGTTTCCAGCTTCCAGAAAACTACCCGCTGGACAAGGCCCTCAATTTTTTTGATGCAAGGCAGGATTCAGACGTCTCTGCCTCTGACGAGGAGTCAGTTAGCTGCTTTGCTCCCCACTCCCAGAGAGTAGGGCTGGAGACAGAGCTGCCTTCGAGAAGTGGACTCTCAGGTATCCCAATATGAGCAACCCCCCACCCCCCAGCAATTGGTACAGTCGTACATGCCCGTCCTGAAATCATTCAGAGGATGCCAAGTTAAGTAAAATTATTCCATGTTAGTTGAGCGCCATTTTCTAGTTTTCAAGTATGTAACTCAGAATTGAACCAAGGAGCAAGTTTCCTCTGATTATGTTGTCAGGTCATCAGTGACCTGACTGAACGTTGTTGGATTTTTTTTACCTGGATGGACTTTGACGTTTCCTCTGATTAATTACTTTCCTTTACAGTGGAGCAGTTTTATCGTGAAGTTTGCATTGAAGATGTAAATTTATCCAGAGGAGTCACTGTTCTCTACTCCATTACTCTGCAAGACAGAGGAAAATATCAATAGAAGAGATTCTTAAAATTTAGTTACTGCATTCTCTGATAAACACCTACTATAATGAAATTTACTCTCAGTGGCTGCATAGTCAGTTAATGTAAACTCAAAGGTTATTAAAAAACAGTCAGACAGAACAGGACTTTGAGGATGTATTAATAAGTACAGTAGTCCTTCGTTTATTGTGGGGGATCCGTAACCAGACTCAGCTCCAGAAGAATTTAGCTGGGGGGGCTGAGGAAGTTTATTTTATTTATTTATTTATTTACTTATTTACTTACTTATTTATTTATTTATTTATTTATTTATTTATTTATTTATTTATTTATTGGGGGAGTAGTAATTAATAATTTTGTTTTATATAAATACACAAATAAACGTTTACATAACCTTGCAACTCAAATAACCGAATGTTGTTTATTAACACAAAACAAATACCTTAAACAGTGAAATGTAGTCACTAGAAAATGCTGAGAAATTGTGCTCAAGTTTGCATGAAGAATTTTTGGATAAATCTTAGAAACTAGCACTGCATTAATCATTGTGTTTGAAACACATTAACACCAGAAACATGAAGGTAACTGTACATGAACTCCTAAAGAGAGGTGAAAATGTTTAAAAAATACTTAACATTTTTAACAAATCCACTCTTGTGTTGAACAAACCTGACATGCAAATTTCAAAAAAGGTGGAAAATGTTTGTTAAGCCAAGTTTTTATGTCCATTTTGGCATATTAACTTATCAAAGTGTCTTCTTCACCTTCTTCTTGTGATATTATTAGCGGATGGAAAGCAAGCAACATTTCACCTACTGTAGGTTTCCTTAATTTAATTCCACACATTTAAAACGTTTCTCACCAACACAAAGTTTGTTTTCTCAGTCATCCAGGTATAGAACAACAAAAAAGGTTGAATCATGTCATCTGGACTTCGTTTTTTTGTTAAAAAGAAACGTTTCGCCCCTCATCCAAGAGGCTTCG
>NC_056508.1:16702763-16705820 GCF_014905685.2 Nematolebias whitei | reverse complement strand
ATCTTGAAATACTTATTCTTTCAAATTCATTCTGCTGCACCATTATATTCTACCATGTTGTTGTTCATTATCTCTCTTTAGGACATTGTAAATATTATATTTACTTTTTCACTTTTTGGTACTATTTTTGGTGCACCCTTTTTGCATGCTTTTAGTAATTCTTGTTGGTTTGTTTTTTGATTTTTTTTTTTTTTTTGGCCTGTCAAATCGGTTCTTCTCGTCCTAAGCATTTTATTGTTCTGTTAACCCTGTGTTAACCTGCATATGACAAATAAACACAACTTGAACTTGAACTTGAAAATGACTCAGTGTAAAGAACTGCTGGCAACAGGGGAACACAGAGATAAAGACAAGGATCACAGAACACAAAGTATATAGAAACCAAACACTCAAATCATAACACAGGAAGAGACATCTTAAGACATTTTGTTTAAAATTGACCAGTTTTCTTCTACACTCAGGAAAGATTTTAAACCTATATGAGAACATTTATTTACATTAATATTGAGACACTAAATGTCCTTTCAGGTAGCTGTCGCCCATGACAGCTGAATACAATACTACTTAAGACTGAGTGAAACCATGACTCTTCGCTGGCTTGTTGACTGCCAAGTGGTAATTAGCTTCAGCCTCTGCTCTTACAGATTTATCTTTATCTACATACTGTATATATGTGTTACTCGCCTGTTGTCTGCAGCTTCCTTGTTTTCTCAACCATTGATCTAGCCGCCTTGCAGTTTCAGAAAACAAAAACGCATTGGTCTGGATCATGGAAAATCATCCACGACTGATGGACCATGACCATGTAATGAAAAAGACAAATACACGTTGGGGCGGCTGTGGCTGAGTGGTTAGAACAGTCGTCCTCCAATGGGAGAGTTGGAGGTTTGATTCCACCAGCAGTTGCATGCTGAAGTGCCCCTGGGCAAGACACTGAACCCCTCACTGCCTCCGATGTGTATCCCATCAGTGTATGAATGTGATCTAAAGCACTGATGAGTCTTTGTATAGATCTAGTAGAGTGCTGTATGAATGGGTAAATGAGGGCACGGATTCTAGTGTAAAGAGCTTTGAGTGTCTTGATTAGAAAGAAAGGCGCTATATATGCACAGTCCATTTACCATTTACACTTTGACAGCTCTGTAGTGGTTTTAATTTAGATTTTCATATCCTTTTGTCTTTTGGTATGGTATGGTATGGTATATAGTTTATTCATTTTAAAAAAGTACAAAACAATTCCATAACAATATAAAAAAGGATACAAAAGATTTAAAATGAAAGGCAGCAGAAAGAAGAGAAAATCTTATTATATCTGCCCCTTTTTTCAAACAATTATTTCAGACATAATAATCTTCAAGTAACAAAGAGAAAGAGAAAAATCAAAGAGAAAAAACTCACTGATTTACAGTTTTAATCTAATCCTTCTACTGAACAGTTGATCTATATAAATCATATTTGATCTATATCTGTCTGTCATGTATCCATCTTTCTCTATCCAACAGTACAACAACCTCTACATTTAAGCTAAACATCTGTAAATTTGACTGTGTTGCAGTTATGTGTTTTCTAAAGTCAGTTGGCTGTAATGGCTATCTGAAATAAGGTTGTCTCCAAAGTTTAATCAGCTGGAAATATGCATATATTATTTTCTGAATTTCATTAAAATGTGTTCAGTGGTTCATATTTTGCTTACAGGCAGATAGAGGTCAATCCAGTACGTAGTGCCAAAGTTTTAAGCAAGTATATCTGTAAAACTTATTGAACTTTGACTAAAGCAGACATCTGTAATCTGGTTTACTCTAAAAGTTGATCAATAATGTTCATTCAGTGATTACTGTCCAAGAGATTCATTTAAAAATAATAGTGCTCGCCTCTCACGTAGTAATTAGGGGGAAGTGGAAAGAGGCTTGATACAATGGCAAAAACTTGTAGCCTTACACTGAAACATTGCCCTGTTACTTCCTTGTATGTGAAGAACCATTAAATTGAAGTACATTTATTGTGGCTATACTGGTGTAGATTTTCAATCTTATAGGACGTGACAAATCATATCAGCTAGCTTAAACAAAGCATGTCATGTAATTGTCACCCGTCGCAGAGTGAAGAGTGGGAATTGGAAATGCTTCCAATGTACAGAAAGACAGATGTCTTTCAGTACATGTGAGCGTAACTTGAAAAATAGGTGAGGTACAGACTTCCATTTTGGAGTGTGACTACATCTAGGCATAAGAAAGTTTCTTTTCTAAAATTGGGTTGCCATGTCAAAATCCAGATAAGCCACCTGAAAACAGAAGTGATGGTGTTTGGTCCTAGTGGCTCTTGTGAACCTGTTGATTTGGATCCTTTGGCACCACATGTAAAGAAAAGTTTTTATCACTTGGGTTTTAAAATGAAATGATTTTAAATTAGATTCCCAGATTGGAGCAGTGGTCAAGACCAGTTTTTATCACCTCAGACAGCTGGCTAAGGTAAAGCCCATCCTCACAAAACAGCAGCTGGAAACAGTAATCCATGCCTCTGTCACCTCTCGGCTGGATTACTGCAACACTCTTTACCTTGGAGTCAGCCAGTCCTCCCTCAGACGCCTCCAGTTGGTCCAGAACGCTGCTGCTCGGCTTCTAACTGGAGTTCATAAGAGGGAGCATATCACCCCCACTCTGGCTTCACTCCACCAGCTGCCTGTTCATTTTAGAGTTCATTTTAAGATTATTTGATTTGTTTTTAAAAGGTTAAATTGTCTTGCTCCATCCTACCTCTCTGAGTTGCTTCACCCATACTCTCCAAGCCCCTTCACTGTCCAGTTTTAAAACTCTTTTAAAAACACATTTTTACTCCCTGGCTTTTTGCACACACTGAATTTTGCTCTGCATGTTTTTATTGATCTTAATATTTTAACAACTGTTTTATGTGTTTAATGTTCTTGATTTTATGTGTACAGCACTTTGTGGCAGCTGTGGTTGCTCTAAAGGGCTTTATAAATAAAGTTTTATTATATTATTATTATTATATATTTACACACATATACAGTATTTACACACACACACACACACACACACA
>NC_056508.1:16699500-16702663 GCF_014905685.2 Nematolebias whitei | reverse complement strand
TTGAACCAAGGACCTGCTCGCTGAGAGGCAGCAGCTCTACCAGTTGCGCCACCGTGCTGCCCTCCACTTGCATTCGCTGTTCAATTCCAGTCCAGAAAAACACTCATCTCTAAAGCTACAAACATTCCCGATTCAGTACATCGATGTACTGCTCGTTATCACAGCTTGGAACTCCACACTCTACATTTTTAAATTGATCAAGTTACTCAAATCAAAACATATAGGACTACAACATAGAAATCCAGTTGCTTTGTTTTTCTGTCTTTTTTTTAAAGAATGTGTGTCCTGAGTGTGTGTGTGTGTGTGTGTTTGTGTGTTAGAGAGAGACAGTGTCATAGCACCACACCTCTGCCACAAAGAATATTTGGCAGTAACTGCAGACTTTGTGGCGAGAAAGAGAAAAGACAAGAGAGGGGAGGACATGGTGGAGGGACAGTGTCCCTCAGCCTCTGATGACACACACACACATATTGGACACGGAGCCAAGACACAATGGCATTGTAAGGGGTGTGTATACCAGTGTGTGTGAGTGTATGTGTGGGAGAGGTCATGTTCACACAACGTTCTATTTTCAAACACGCTGAAGGAGGGAAATGTGTGTGATGATGGATGGGAAACACACACACATACACACAATTAACATGAGTCACTGCGGGAATCCCCTACCTTTATCTCTCTCTCTCTGTCTGTCACACACACACACGCGCACGTGCGCGCACACACATGCACGTGCGCATGCGCACACACACACACACAGCTAAGCTCCACTTAAGGAACAACAAGGTAGTTAAATTTCTCCTGACTTTTACATATAACATTTAGCATTGAACATTTTTTTAAAAAGCAGAACCACAGTTTACAGTTTGTTTGTTTAGTTTTTTTGTTTTTTTTTACAATCTTTTACTTTAAACTCTTCTGTATAGATAATAGAGTAACAATAAAATAAAAAATCAAGTAAATCCATCAGCAACTTTGTACTTTCTCCATCTCTCCCCTCCTCTGAACCTCCTCCCATGAGACAGACATTCTTTCAGTTTCCTTCTGCCTCTGAAATTGCCGACCTATATCCAGAAATTCAACTGCTCCAAATGCTCACTTGATCCTCTCTCAACAACTCTTGTAAAGTCTTGCCTTTTTTCTCTTCTTCCTTTAATTTCTGCATCATTCGCTCGTCTTTCTCTGCTGGGATTGTTCAAAACTGCAGTCATCATCCCTATCCTAAAAAAACCTGGATCTGATCCTAAAAACTTCAATAATCTCTGCCCTATCTCTAACCTTCCATACATCTCCACAGTTTGTGAAAAAATGTCACCTCTCAACTCCATTCCCATTTAATCAAAGACAGTCTTTATGAACAATTACATTCTGGTTTCTACCCTGGTCATTACACAGAATCTGCTTTCTTGAGAATCGCCAATGCTCTTCTCAAGTCACCAGATTCTGATCTGCTTTTCTTCCTCATCCTCCTTGACCTGAGTGTGGCTTGTGACACCATCTCCTGCAATGCCCATCTTCATAGACTTTAATCTACTGGCATCACCCACAATCCCCTCGCTTGGTTTCAGTCATATTTCTCTGGCCACCTTCAGTTCATCCAGATCCTTCAGATACCACCACTTCTTTGTCACTTCAGGTGTGCCCCAAAGCGCTGTCCTGGGTCCACTTCCATTGCTTTGCAAATGACATCCAGCTCTTCTTATCCACCTCACCCAATTATTTGCTTCCACCCTCCTCTCTCACTTCCTGCTTAACTGAAATAAAAAAATATCTGGTTCACATCAAACTTCCTTAAATGAAACAGTGACAAAACAGAGTTTCTACTCATTGCCACTAAATACTCCTTATCCAAAGTCAACAGTTTTCCCCTCACCATTGCCAGCTCCTTGATTCCTCCTTCTCCTCAGGTTGAGTCTGGGTGCCCTTCTTGACAACACTTGTTCATTTCACTCCCATATAAACAGCTGGTCAGCACATTTCCACCTACGAAACATTAACCAACTTCATCCTTCCCTTTTGCTGCACTCTGCTTCCATCCTAGTTCATAGTCTCATTTCCCAAATAGATTATTGCAACTTTCTACTCTTCAGTCTGTATAAAAAAAATTGAAAGCTTTAAATCAGGGGTCACTAGCGTGGTGCCCACGGGCACCTGGTAGCCCTCAAGGACCACATGAGTTGCCCACTGGACATGTTCTAAAAATAGCACTCATGATCGTGGAGCACCACCTAAAAATTGTCATTAATTATATTTTTAAATTTAAGAAATATAATTTGCAAGGATGTATATTTGAAATGAAAATGATCTTTACAAATTTTAAAAATAAATAGTTTTATGTATACAGTTTAGCAATCTTGTCTGGGGTCAAAGTTCAGAATCATGCATAGACCACTCCCATCTCTGCAGCGGTGCAGCTACAAGCTAGTTTTACCTTCAAGAGGTTGAAATGGCAGAAAAACATAAGAAAACATCCAACATTTTTCAGTCAGGTCATCTGGACAGTTGCTTTTTTTGTGCTGAAACGTTTCGCCTTCGATCCGGAAGGCTTCATCAGTCAAGGAAACACACAACAAAACCGATTCTTCCTCCAACAGCTTACGCCAAAGTGGAACAAACCAGTTCTGCTTGTGATTAGATGGTTTCTTTGGTGCGCCCCTCCATTGCCGGCTCTCTTCCTTGTTGAGCCGGCAAACAAATTTTGCAATGTTAAGTGCATATATTGTTTATTTAAATTCATACTGGAAGTTGAGAAAAATTCCCAATTGCATTTGATCTTTAATGAATCCTAAGAAAAGATTACTAGAATCTGCTCAACTGTTATTATGTTATAAATCTTTTGGTTCTAGGATGAAGTGAGACAAAAACAGTCAAAAATTCAGAAAAGACAGTTATCATTTATCAGTTATCATTTATCAGTTATCATTTATCAGTTATCATTTATCAGTTATCGGCCGTACAACTGTGGCCTGAGAGATTCAGCTGAAAGTCCTGGTGCACCTTTTATTTGAACCTGCAGAGATTTGAACAGCTGATCTGAAGCAAACAGGCAGGTGTTCACCTGAACTGACCACTCCTGCTGTTTGATGGTCTCCTCCTTCACCATCCATCCATCCATCCAGCCATCCATCCATCCATCCATCCATCCATCCATCCATCCATCCATCCA
>NC_056508.1:16693587-16699490 GCF_014905685.2 Nematolebias whitei | reverse complement strand
ATCCATCCATCCATCCATCCATCCATCCATCCATCCATCCATCCATCATCTTCTGCTTCTGGGTTGTGGGAGCAGCATCTTCACCAGGGAGGCACAGACATCAACAGCCACCTCTTCAACTCTTCTAGGACCCCATGGCGTTCGCAAACCAACTGACTATTTATTAAGTAATATCCTGATGCATGCGCAATAATTCAGGTAGAAAAATCTAAAAAAGTTAAGTCTGTTCCTCTGGACATTCACAAAACAAACAAACATTACCTTTTGTAATGAATAAACAATAAATGTTTTTTGTTTGTTTGTTTTGTTTTTTGAATGTCCAGAGGACCAGACTTAACTTTTTTAGATTAATAATACATTTATGTTTTTAAATTTAATGAAAGACAAACCTTTAAAGTTTAAGGACAAAATTTAACCTAATTGTTTTCAAGTCTGTAGCTTATTGTAAAAGCAGTTTCAAAGATTACAGCACAGTGTGATGTTTTGTAATTTTAACATGAACCTTGTGCATATCTGTAAATATTAAAAGTGAATATATTTTTAATACATCTTTATTGTAAAAATCTATACTAAAATGGAAAACACAAGGGTTTAAAGCAGGCAGGGAAGGCAGTAAGGTAGGATTATGAATAAGTTTTAAAAGTTATAGCTCATGAGGTACTCCATTAGAACATGACATCTCTTCCACAACATAGGGTGACAAAACCTTCTGGGTGTTCTTCTTCTAATACGTTTAGTGGTGGCTAATAAATAGCTTAAGGAAGCACTACCGCCACCAGGTGGTAAGACGAGTTGGATTCTAGTCCCCGCCTACAGAGCCGGTCCAGAAGTGTAAATGAAAACACAACGACACACGAGCCGATCTGAGCTGACCCAAACTGACCCAATCCGCACTGTAACAGTGAAAAAGGGGCATGTTTGCTGCCACGTCAGCTTATGAGTTTGTATCATTAAAGTGCTTCTAATTTCCTCCCTGGTCTTGAGTCCTGCCTGCACCACTGGGTTCTGCTCCTGAAAACACAAATCCTAACAGAGCCAGTGACAAGAATAATAAAATCATAAAATAAAAATACTAATGCAAATACACCATTTTTCAGATCAGATGCCTTAAATGAAACTATCACAGGTGGAAATAAATTATGAAATCAAACCAACCAGGGTAAAATAATCTGGGGAAGAAGGTGATAAACTGATTAGGAGAAATACAGCCAGCAAAGGGGTAAATGGAAAATAGTAACAGGAACAGCTAGAATAACATACATCCATAAAGGTTAAAGAAATGCATACATATATAACATCCACAGGAAAAGATGAGACAAAAAAAGGAGTATTAAAACATCCCCAGTCTGTGATCCTAAAGAGCCAATCAAACAGTCAAAATTAACCAAATTTCCTAATCAGATGTACAAGGAGAGGTCTAATAAACAGGATAATAATTCATCCATCCATCCATCCATCCATTATCTTCTGCTTATTCTGAAGACGGGTCGGTCTCTCCCGAATAACTGAACTTCTCACCCTATCTCTAAGGTAGAGTCCAGCTACCCTGTGGAGAAAACTCATTTCAACCACCAGTATCCGCAATCTCATTCTTTTGGTCACTAACCAGAGCTCATGACCATAGGTGACGGTAGGAACGTAGACCGACCGGTAAACAGAGAGCTTTGCCTTACAGCTCAGCTCTCTCTTCACCACAACGGACCGGTACAGAGTCTGCAATACTGAAGATGCTGCACCATTCTGTCTGTCAACCTCACGCTCCATTCTTCCCTGACTCGTAAACAAAACCCTGAGATACTTGAACTCTTTCACTTGAGGCAGAACCTCACCCTCGACCTGAAGAGAGAAATCCACCCTTTTCCGGTTGAGGACCATAGCCTCAGATTTAGAGGTGCTGACTCTCATCCCAGCCGCTTCACACTCTGCGAACCGCTCCAGTGAGAGCTGAAGATCATGGTACAATGATGCCAACAGGACCACATCATCTGCAAAGAGCAGAGATGGAATCCTGAGGCCACCGAACTGGAAACCCACCGCCAGCTGGCTGCACCGAGAAATTCTGTCCATAAAAGTTATGAACAGAATCGGTGACAATGGGCAGCCCTGGCGGAGTCCAACTCCCACCCAGAAGGGGTCTGACTTACTGCCGGCAATGCGAACCAAACTCTCGCACCGCTTGTATAGGGACTGAACAGCCCATAACAATGGGCCTCCAATCCCATACTCACGGAGCACCCCCCACAGTGTACCCCGAGGAACACGGTTGAATGCCTTTTCCAAGTCCACAAAACACATGTAGACTGCATGGGCAGACTTCCTTGACCCCTCAAGGATCCTAGTGAGGGTAAAGAGCTGATCCAGTGTTCCACGGCCAGGACGGAACCCACATTGTTCCTCCTGGATTTGAGGTTCGACCAATGATCGGACTCGCTTCTCCAGTACCCCTGAATAGACCTTACCAGGGAGGCTAAGGAGAGTGATGCCCCTATAATTGGAGCACACTCTCTGGTCCCCCTTTTTGAAGAGGGGACCCACCACCCCAGTCTGCCAATCCAGTGGCACTGCCCCCAATGTCCACGTGACGTTGCAAAAGTGTGTCAGCCAAGACAGCCCCACAACATCCAGAGTCTTAAGGAAATCAGGGTGAATCTCATCCACTCCCAGAGAGCTGCCGCATCTGAGCTTTTTAACTACATCAGCGACCTCAGCCACAGTTATGGACGGATCAACCCCAAAGTCCCCCGACTCAGCTTCCTCCATGGAAGACGTGCTGGTGGGATTGAAAAGGTTCGAGAAGTATTCCTTCCACCTCCCGATGACATAACTGGTTGAGGTCAACAGCACCCCACCTTCACTGAACAGTGTTAGTAAAGAGCTGCTTTCCTCCCTCAGCCACCTGATGGTTTGCCAGAATCTCCTCAGAGTTGACCGAGAGTCTCTATCCAAGGTCTCACCAAACTCGTCCCACATCCGAGCTTTTGCCTCAGCAACAGCCAAGGCTGCACACTGTTTGGCCCTCCGGTATTCCTCAACTACCTCCAGAGTTCCACTGGTCAACAAGGCCCGATAGGACTCCTTCTTCAGTTTCACAACCTCCCTAACCCAGGGTGTCCACCACCGAGTTTGTGGATGACCACCGCGAGAAGCACCGACAACCTTGCGGCCACAGCTCAAGGCAGCTATCTCAACAAGCGAGGTGAGGAACATGGCCCACTCAGATTCAATGTCCCCCACCTCAGCTGGGATGCGGTTAAAGCTCTCCCAGAGGTGTGAGTTGAAGATCTCTCTGATGGGTTCTTCTGCCAGGCATTCTCAGCAAACCCTCACTACATGTTTGGATCTACCGGGTCTGTCTGGCATCTTCCCCCGTCATTTGATCTAACTCACTACCAGGTGGTGATCAGTTAACAGCTCAGCTCCTCTTTTTACCCGAGTGTACAAAACAAACGGCCGCAAATCAGATGACATGACTATAAAGTCTATCATCTATCTACGACCTAGGGTGTCCTGGTGCCAAGTGCACTTATGGACACCCTTATGTTCGAACATGGTGTTTGTGATGGACAAACTATGACTAGCACAGAAGTCCAACAACAGAACACCACTCGGGTTCAGATCAGAGAGGATAATAATGATGATAATAAAATACTGAATTTGATCACTTATAATTCCCTCCCTTATGCAGATAACACTTTTAAAAAATAGGGAATGTTATTATTATTAGTAGTAGTAGTACTACTATTATTAATTAGAATTTAAGGTTCACTGATTCAGGGGTCTTTATTTGGCATACACACTACATGTGATACAGGTGGTGGAACGAAATTGTGTACACAGGGTCCCAGTTACATCCAGCAAAATTATAAAATGTAAAAGAAAAACAGTAATAAGGTCTAAAATATGAACTAAGAAAAACATTAACTAGAATACACTAAGCATCAGTAGCATAAAAACAATTCTTATAGGGCTCCCTGCAGGGAGAACAAAATTCAAGACGAGGATAAGTTTCAGATTGGAGAAGAAATTTTAGATAGTTAAATAACTGGTGGGATGGGAAGTCATACAAAATACTGAGTATATATTAGTTGAACACACTAGTAAACAGGAGATTATGATATAATATGATTAATATTATAACATAAGGTGATACATATGACTGATTTTTTTTCTAATAAGGATTCATTATATGATTACTATTATTATTGTTGTTATTATTATTATTATTACTGACTTTGTGGTGTCTCCAGTAAAAACAGGAATAATGGGTATGTTTAGGCATTTTTCTAAATACTTCACAAATTTCCACTTTTTCGTTTAGACATAAAGTTGCAGATGGGTGAAAATATTCAGCCATTTGAAGAAAAAAGAGTTTGCAGGGCTTCATGAGATATACCTTCAGGTTTGACCTTGCATTTTCAGATTAGGTCATGTGCATATAAGACATCTTTCATGGTACCTTTTATTTATCTGTGTCAATACTAACCATTTTTGATTATTTCAGTGGGACAGATCGGATGCAGGATGTCCAGATCCATCCTGGCGCCAGATTAAAACTGATAACTGTTTGCTTTCACAGTAAATTATGCTTCATAAATTAGGAGACTAAATGCTTTCTAAGCTGTTTGTGTACGCCAAATTGAAAAAAATTGATCTTTGGAACAAAATTCTAACAGAGGGGGTCAGTTCCTGGATACTCCTTAATATATAAGTTATATGATAATTACAGGATGCACTACGTGTGACTCTCAGAAGACGTCCTGATCTCTCGAATGAAAACAGTTTAATTCTCTCGTTTTTTCCAGGTCTGTGTTTTTCTTCTTTCTCTTTTAGATTTTCCCTCTTCAGGGGTGGTCACAGCGAGTCATCCTCCTCAACCTAACTCTGTCGTCTGGATTTTCTGTCCTCACTCTAACTAGAGGTTAGAGGGAGGTGAGGTGAAGACAATAATATCTAAACATTTAAATTACTCATTAACGTTACATAGATAACAGTTTAATATTATTCGGCTTAAACAACACTGATACATGCGAGATTTGGGGGCGTAGCTGTGTACATTCTAAATATATTTTACTGTTTTATAACATTTGTTGCAGTGTGATAGCTTTGTACAGTTTGTTTATTTAAGAAAAAATCTAGAAAAGGAGTGCAATGAAGAGATAATTTTTATTTTATTAGCAAAGTTTCTGAACACAATGTTTTAATTAATTCTTGAGTGATCATTTTGTGTACTTTGTTTAAGGAAAAAAATCCAGCCATCACAAGATACGGGGAAAATTGCTTTCTTACCATTCTATTTTTTCAGAACAAAACTTTTATTATAATAAAGTATTTTTTATTTACTTATATGTTTGCCTAATTCTATCATGTGTTTTAACTAATAAATGATCCAAAGGAAAAAAAATCACAAAACACTTAAACGTCATGAAAATTCACCATAATTATTTAAAAGTATTACTATCGATATCCGTATCAGTATTGGCGATACTGCACCTGTATTTATTTGGTATTGGATCAAGAACAAATTTTGCAGTATCGCACACCACTAGTTGGCAATCGTCTTTCTTCCTCTAAGTTTCTTTTATGATTTGTTCTTTGTTCGACTCCCACTAGTGGTTTGTAGCACTTCCGTTTTGTGGAGCGAGTTTACATTTGTTTTCACTGTTTGCATCGTTTTTCTGTTGCATGCGTTTTTTGGGTTTGCATTTGATTTTTGTTTCCATTTGTTATTTTGAGTTTGCTTCATACATATGTTTGCTGTGCATTTAGCCATTTGCTTCGCGTTTGCACCTGTTGACCACTGTACTAACCTCATTAATTGGACTTCACATCCGCCTTCAACACCATGATCCCCCAAAACCTGATGGACAAACTATCCACACTAGGACTAAGCCCCTCCATCTGCA
>NC_056508.1:16689622-16693577 GCF_014905685.2 Nematolebias whitei | reverse complement strand
ATTACTGTTTTTCTTATACATTTTATTGTTGGATGTAACTGGGACCCTGCGTACATAATTTCGCTCCACCACATGTACCACATGAGGTGCGAATGACAATAAAGAAACTCTGACTCTGACTCTCTGATACATGTAACTTGATTGAAAGTCATCAGTTAGACAAAGGTGATCTGTAATAAACTGAAAATGCAAATGGCAGGAACGAGTTCCTGTAGTCTTGCTCTTGCATATATGTTCACTGTGGCAGTGGAACTGAATGAGGCTGTCTCATTAGCATTTAAAACAGCAGAAACACAAAGCATGTTTAATTTTACTTACACGCCTATTTACATCTAAATACAGACATATATAGATATATAGACATATTTTGAGGCTTTTTTTTTAAAGATCAGTTGGCTATCCAAAAAAGTTCAATCTGGTCCTCTGGACATTCAAAAAAAACAAAACAAAGCAAAACAACAAAAAATGTAGAAACGTTTCGTCTCTCATCCGAGAGACTTCCTCAGTCTGAGGTGCTGTATTCAGCTCAGTCTCTTAAATAGCACCATCTCAGAGTGGATCAACCAGTTTGCTGCTGACAACCAAAACCAGCTGATCACATGCTCAAGAAGGACCATCAGCATAACAATGGCTCATTAGCACACTGATGGCTGTTTACTACTCACAGAGGGCTGAGTGATACTAGCAATCAATTGTCTGACTTTAATTGAAAAACATAAATTGAGGACAAGCAGTCCTCCTGAGCAATTTTAAACCTGCCAGCAGAATCAGAAAATGCTTTAAAATAAACAAAAAATAATATGTCAGTCTATGAAAATGGTAACACCTCGTTTGCTGGAAAAGAACAAATAGTACAAGTCTTTGTCAGCTCCTTTTCAGTCTGGTGTGGCCTATCTCTCAAATGGGTCTCTTGCAGGTTGTCATGGAGCTATGGCTGCTCAGCTTTGGCCACCATCCTAAATCAAATTTACTCCAAAACTTTAGAGGTTCCATTAATGATTATTTTCTCAGAGTTTTATTAAAATCCATTCAGGGGTTCATGAGATATTTTGCTAAGACAAACAACTGCATGCACAGGCAAGAGCAAAACCATTATCACTCCCCCTCACTTTTGGACAATAAGGAAGTTTTTTCTCTTAACAGGGAAACAGCAGCAGATTTTCAGAATCAAAGTCCTGCAAAGTGCTCAAATACAACCAAAGTCCCACAGCAAAACTGCTAATTTAAAACTTAATTGCTATCCTCTATTCCTCCTTTCATTCGAGAAGCTGAAGCTCTCGGCTGTAGTCTGGAGAGCAGAAGATGATTTAAATGTTAAGTGAAAATTATAATGTTTCTTCTAGTGATTAGTGGTTTACCATCAGCATTAATTAAAGCCCAGCTGAGCATCAGTGACTATGAAATAAATAGAACTGTGCTCCACAGGATGCCTTTTGTCTGCTGAGAATTAAAACACTTTCTTCATCATATGGAGTTAAAGCTAGACACCATCTTTTCTCGCATTGTCTGCTTTGATAGAGAGAGAAGGCTTTAATGCTGAAATGTGTTTTGCAAACCATTAGGGTGTTGTTGTTTTTTTTTTTCCCAGTCCTGAATATAGACCCAAAAGTTTTTG
Source organism: Nematolebias whitei (assembly GCF_014905685.2). Taxonomy (NCBI): domain Eukaryota; kingdom Metazoa; phylum Chordata; class Actinopteri; order Cyprinodontiformes; family Rivulidae; genus Nematolebias; species Nematolebias whitei. The sequence continues at coordinate 16,691,962 of NC_056508.1, read as the reverse complement.
TCAGTGCCTGTTTTTGCTTCACTTATCAAAAATACTGGTATAGTGGGAATGGTGGCGCAGAGGTTAAAGGAGGTGAGCCTGTGATTGGACGATCGCTGGTTCAACTCCCGGTACAGACAGCATCAAAATGTGGGTGAGATAGGTGAAACACCCACACCTGTCTCCACCCTCATTTGCTCCACTCTGGGCCTTTGAGCAAGGCCCTTAACTCCCACCATCTGCTCCCCCGGGCGCCCTAGATGGCAGCTCTCTGCTCCACACAGAGGGCTGTGGTAGTTCGTGGGCTGTGATTGTGTCAGATACAAGGTTCACATACTTTTACCATCACAAATATGTAATATTGGATAATTTTCCTCAATAAATAAATGACAAAGTATAATATTTTGTCTCATTTGTTTTTCTGGGTTCTCTTTATCTACTTTTAGGACTTGTGTGAAAATCTGATGATGTTTTAGATAATTTTTATGCAGAAATACAGAAAATTATAAAGCATTCAAGAATTTTCAAGCAGCACTGTGAATATAAAGATAATAATAACCCAGAGAACTGACTGAGACAAAAGAGACCAAAAAATAGAGGTATGAGGCCAGTGTATTTAAAAAAGTGGATCTCATGGACGGCAGCACGGTGGCGCAACTGGTAGAGCTGCTGCCTCTCAGCGAGCAGGTTCTTGGTTCAAACCCCGGTCCAGGGGCCTTTCTGGGTGGAGTTTGTATGTTCTCTCCGTGCATGCGTGGGTTTTCTCCGGGTACTCCGGTTTCCTCCCACAGACCAAAAACATGCATGTTAGGCTGATTGGTAACTCTAAATTGTCCCTAGGTGTGAGTGAGAGAGTGAATGGTTGTTTGTCTCGTTTGTCTCTATGTGTCCCTGTGATGGACTTGCGACCCATCCAGGGTGTACCCCGCCTCTCGCACAGTGATTGCTGGACATGGGCACCAGCGACCCCCGTGACCCAAAATGGAATAAGCGGGTAAAAGATAATGGATGGATGGATGGATGGATCTCATGGACACTGGAGGGAGCTGCAGGAGAGAAGATATGATGAGTATGGCTTTGAAGAGATTTGGTTGTAGTCCAAAGCCGTTATTGTTAAGCTTATATCTGTTTTTCTTTCACATGTTATGAGCAACCAGGGGATTCCAGGATGATAAGGAAGACCATGGAGATCAGGTGAGTGGGGGACAAAGGTGGAGAACGGCAGGACGGACCATAGGGCTCGATGGTAATATGTTTTGCCTTATGGAAATCTTCTAGGTGACAGTTCCAAGGAGAGATCCATGGAGGCTCCAAGAATACAGGTCAGAAGATAACTTGAATGTAAAAGCTCCAAGTGTCTGTTCATGTCAACAATCTTTTGTTTCAACCCAGCATTCACCAGTTTGAATACATACATGTTATTGTCATCAGTGACTTTCAGTCAATATTGAAATGACATCTGAAAAATAATTCATAACTATCAACGGCACAAAAGAAACGAGCACTGAGTCTCTGAATGAAACCAGACGGTTCCTGTTTTCCTTTAACTGTTTTGGTTCTCAGTGATTAATGTTCAGTTTTGATTTTGATTCTAAACTGTGAAATGCTTCAATAAAAGAAGTCATGCTCTCAGATTGCTGCTGGGTGAGTGTAAAATGAGTTCAGAGACAGCTAAGACAAAAATAGGTTGTTACAAGAGAGGATCGAGTCGTTTTCTGTCAGACGTCAGAAACCAGTGTCAAATTCCTGCCAACAAATGGAACCATAATTATATTTGCCCATCACTCATTGGCCTCATCTGCCATGCTGTAATCACAGATTGTCTGGCTTGATTTAAATTAGCATGTTTTGCCTCCAAATTACTAGAATAAACATCATCATTATCTCATTTCACCTCTAAATCACTTTCTCTTACCCAAACCACACTCAAAACAGCTGTTGCCTCTAGAAAGTGGTAAAACAGTACTTAGGTTTTAAATTAGCAGCTTCACTGGAGGAGTGAGTTTGTGTTGTTCTAACTAATGGATATGCCAACAGTTTGGTGTGACAAGTAGTTGAGGACAAATAGATCTGCTGTGTTAGCCCATGTACAGAAATAAAGAAAAAGGTTTTAATGTTTTCTATTAACAGTAAATAATCATAAACATTTCAACTGAAAAAGTTTATTTTGGTCTCATCCATCCACAAAACATTCTTCCAAAAGTCTTCTGGCTTGTCCATGTGAACGTTAGCAAACTGCAGATGCGCAGCAGTGTTCTTGTTGGAGGGCAGTGGCTTCTTCCTTCAACCCTGCCATGACACCATTGTTGTTCAAAGTTCTCCTGATGGTGGACTCATGAACATGAACATCAGTCAATGTGA
>NC_056508.1:16684642-16689522 GCF_014905685.2 Nematolebias whitei | reverse complement strand
TGCAGATGGAGGGGCTTAGTCCTAGTGTGGATAGTTTGTCCATCAGGGTTTGGTGTATATGTATGTATGTGTATATGTATACACAACTTCTGTAAAAATGTTATGTACTGTATACACAGTACTACTGTAAATATGTAAAATATGTATATCCTGCCATCATACTGCTGTCTTAGCTTGTTTTCATCGGTTAATTTTTTTGTTTGTTTATGATGAATTGTGTTTTTAATTATTTAAAATTTAAAATGGTCTGCTTCTGTGACAAACCACATTTCCTCATAAATCAGTAAAGTATCTTTGTAATCTAAAAAAAGTCCATGCTTAATAATCCTTGTAATCTTCAGGAATTTTCTAAAGGAAGAAAAATGTATGGTGACATGAATTATACTAACAAAAGATGAGCGGGCTCCAAATAGCCAAAATCTCAGCTTCATATGTCGCCATAACTGAAGTTTTCTAGTAGTTTTGTGATGTTTCTAATCACAACACCACATGATCATGCCATGTTAAGAGACTGCATTTTATTTAAAAAACTGAAATGATGTAATGTTACTAAATGAAGACTACTAGTTAAATAGATTTTTCCCATAAGTTTTGTCATAAAAAATATTTATTCTATCTTCTTTAACTAACCACTCAGGGTGCTATTCATGCTAAAACAACTTCTGGTGACCTGGCAGGATCTGATACTTGGAAGTATGATGTCATGAAACAAAACCTTAAACATATTTTAACGCATGTCCATTGTGATCATCTGACACGTCATCAGAGATCAAGCAGTTTGTTGACAGAGGAGGAATATTAAATAATCAGAGCAGGACTCATGGTTTGAACTGAGGTCAAATCTTGTGCTTATCTTCCAGAAATGCATTTATTTGTCTGATTGTGTCGCCTTTGCCTTCACTTAGTTTGGTATCAAGATCCAATTCAATGCAGTGACTCATGACCATGACCCATCTTGGTCCTTATTGTCCCCATTCCTTCCCACCAAACTCTGGTGTTTGAGTGTGTTCAAGGCTGATAGCATTGATTTCAGGAATCACTCCATCTCATCCAGAAGTTCCCATAGGCTCAACATGAAATAGTAAAAAAAAAAAAAAAACACTTTACAAGCACAACAAAGGGAAAAAATAATAATTTCACTCACCACACACAAAAAAATGAACGTTATCACCTGCCTAAACACTTTCATTTCCCCAAACAATCCTAAATTCCACTCTTTCAATCTGATCTTTCTGTAAATTCTTTTTGTGTACATTACAGCTTTTTCTTTTGTTCACAAATACATTTCTGCTCCCGGAAATGAACGCATGTTGGGAAAAATGTGGGGAGTTCACAAAGTTTTTGTTAAAGGCTTAAAAAAAAGAGAAAAAGGGAAAATCAGATGTGAAAATGTTCGATCTAAATAGGCTCTGTGTGCACTGCCAAAACAATAAATGAATACGTGATATGTTGCACAAACTCGCTGTGTGAAAACTCTGCTAAACATTTTTGAACTAGAAAAACCTGCACTTATTTATTTTCAACTGTATTAAACATTTTAAAGTTGGAATTCATTATGAAACAGCAGACACCAATATGTAATCTTTAACCTGTAAATAGAGAGGAATTTATATTCAGCCAAAAATAAATAAATAAAACCAAATCAAAATAATAATAAATCCTCCCGCATATTATCCACATTTTTGTTTTTTGCTGTATTTACCAAAAACCTAAGACAAGTGAAGACAAAGACAAATACAGGGGTGTTTGCATGTTTGTGAACTCTTTAGAAATGCCTATATTTGGATATACATACTGTATTACAAACTATCTCACAGAGATCACAAAATGTCAGGATCAGGGACTGCATCTCCAACACAGTGGTTACCAGTATAGGAGCACTGCAGGGGACCGTGCTCTCTCCAGTTCTGTTCACCCTGTACACATCTGATTTCAGTTATAGCTTGGAGACTTGCCACATGCAGAAGTACTCAGATGACACTGCAATCCTTGGGTATGTGCAGGATGGACAGGAGAGGGAGTACAGGACCCTGGCTGAGGACTTTGTAGTGTGGTGCAAATCAAATCATCTACAGCTGACCACCAGTAAAACAAAGGAAATGGTAGTGGACTTCAGAAGGTCTGGGCCAACCCTGCCAGTCTCAGTTGAGGGGGTTGATGTGGAGATGATCAGGACCTACAAATATCTGAGCATACAACTGGATGACAGGAACACAGTCTCCCTCTACAGGAAGGGTCAGAGCAGGCTCTGCTTGAGGAGGCTTGGGTCCTTCAGTATCTGCAGGAAACTACTGCTGATGTTCTACCAGTCTGTGGTAGCCAGTGTCCTCTTCTGTGCTGTTGTGTGTTGGGGAGGCAGTTTTAAGAAGAGAGCTGTAGGGTTACTTGACAGTTTGGCGAGGAAAGCTGGTTCTGTGCTGGGAACAGAGCTGGAGTCCCTTAAACTGGTGGCAGAATAAAGGGCCCTCAGTAAGCTGCTATCTATCATGAAGAATGCTGACCATCCTCTGCACGGTGCCTTCATGAAGCAGAGGGGTTCCTTTAGTGGTAGACTACTGTCCCATACCTGCTCCACAGACAGATTCAGGAAGTCCTTTGTCCCTCAAGCCATCAGACTCTTCAACTCCTCCCCGTTCATTAAAAATAGAGCCTTGTAAATCTGCAGCATCCCGGACTGTTATGTACAGTATGTATATGTACAGGGGTGGACTGGCCATCAGGAGCACCAGGACATTTCCCGGTGGCCTGGCCCGCTCAATGATCGCTAAGGTGCTGAACTAAAGACTTGGTTTGAGTCATGCTTGATTAAATAAACAAGTCACTGTTGCCCAGGCTCACTCAGATTTCACTGAAGCTGCAGTAGTATGGGAAAGACAGACATGCCCCCCACCCCTCCCTTCCTTTTCTGAGGCTGTCTGTGACAGCAAAGCAGAGACACAAACAGGCTGTGCCTGCCCCACAATGACTCGTACTCGTTAGTGTTATATGTTAGCACGTGCATCTCTGTACGTCCATCTTTTCCCAAGTTTGGGTCATGTAGCTTGTAGAATGGAGCGAGAAAGAGACAGCCAAAGAGAAAAGGTGGAGAAGAGATGGAGGATAAAAAAGAGAAAAGCACTGGCCGCTGATGCAAAATGCAGTAAATGAATTCATTAATTCAATCAACCTTTATTTATACAAGTTAGTCTCATTGAGCCACGAGGACTCATTTACAAGAGAAACCTGTTTTAGACAAAGAACAGAAGAGGTACAAACAATAATAGACAATCATATAAAAACATATAAAATGAAACGTAAATAGAGGAAATTAAATAAAAATGAAACAAAAAACAGCAAAAGTAAACAAAACAAAAAACAGAGACGAAACAGCTACATTATAAAGCGGTGTAAAATACTAAAAACAGGAACAATGTTTGTTCATAAGGGAGCAGGTAAGACAAAAACATCCTGATTCATGCTCAATAATCAACATAGAAAAATGCAACAAAGTTAAGTCAGGTCCACTGGATGGTTTCTACTTTCAGAAACCATCCAGTGGACCTGACTTAATTTTGTTGGATAAGACAGAAACACTTGTGGTGAAAAGTGAAAACTCTTTCATAGCCTATCACAGCTAGCTTAATCAGAGTCAGAGTCAGAGTCAGAGTTTCTTTATTGTCATTCGCACCTCATGTGGTACATGTGGTGGAGCGAAATTATGTACACGGGGTCCCAGTTACATCCAACAATAAAATGTATAAGAAAAACAGTAATAACATCTAAGATATGAACTAAGAAAAACATAAACTAAATATACACTAAGCACTCATAACATAAAACATTGAACATCAGCACAAACATGAACATGAGTCTGTGAGCAGATGTGCACGCATGAACACATCAACATTGAAACAGATCAGCAGCAACATGAAACAGATCAGCAGCAACATGAAACAGATCAGCAGCAACATGATATGGTTTTTCACAGTGATTATTCTAGTTAGAGATTCATGAGTCTAACAGCCTCAGGGTAGAAGCTGTTCCTCAGTCTAGTGGTTCTACACTTAATGCTCCTTAACCTCCTTCCTGAGGGGAGTGGGGCAAAAAGTGTGTGTGCTGGGTGGGTGGGGTCCTTCATGATGCAGGTGGCCCTCTTCCTGCATCTGGAGGTGTAGATGTCTGTGATGGTGGGGAGACTGATTCCAACAGATTTCTGTGCAGCCTTCACCACTCTCTGCAAAGCTTTTCTTTCTGCAGCTGTGCAGCCTCCATGCCACACATTGATGCTCGAGCACAGGATGCTCTCCACTGCACACCTGTAGAAGGAGGTGAGGACTGAGCTTCCCAGACCAGCTCGCCTCAGCCGTCTGAGGAAGTAGAGTCTCTGATGAGCTTTCTTGATCAGGCTGGTGGTGTTGTTGCTCCAGCTGAGGTTGTCATTCATGTGTACACCCAAGTACTTGTAGCTGGAGACCACTTCCACCGCAGATCCTCTTATGTTCAGGGGGGTGTAGGTGTTTTTGTTCCTTCTGAAGTCCACAATCATCTCCTTTGTCTTCTTCACATTGATGTGAAGGTTATTCTCTCTGCACCAGCTCTCCAGGTGTTCCACCTCTTGCCTGTAGCTGGACTCATCATTGTTTGTGATGCATCCCACCACCGCTGTATCATCTGCAAACTTTACAATGTGACAGCCTGGATGGGTAGCTGCACAATCATATGTGAGCAGAGTAAACAGAAGGGGGCTCAACACACATCCCTGAGGAGAGCCAGTGCTGAGGGTTATGGTGGAGGAGGAGAGGTTGTGGATCCTCACTAACTGTGGTCTGTTTGTTAAAAAGTCTAGTACCCAGTTGCAGATGGAGGGGCTTAGTCCTAGTGTGGATAGTTTGTCCATCAGG
>NC_056508.1:16680776-16684542 GCF_014905685.2 Nematolebias whitei | reverse complement strand
GAGAGACGAAACGTTTCTACATTTTTTTGTTGATTTGCTTTGTTTTGATTTTTTTGAATGTCCAGAGGACCAGATTTAACTTTTTTAGATTTTTCTACCTGGATTATTGAGCATGCATCAGGATATTCATACTTTATAGTTTCCTCAAATGATTGGGGTGGTCAAAAATCTATACATGGTGGCCAAGGCCACCAATGGCCACCCTCTAACTCCTCTATTGTATCTGGTGGTGTGTAAAATTGCTTCTTCCAATAGCCAAGATCTGTCACTCTGTGCTGCCTCACACAAGAAAAAAAAGCACTGTTCTTCTTCACAGTGTAACTCCAACCCACTTGAATACCTCTCATCAAAAACATTAAGGTTTACTTGCAATCTCTGTTTAATTCCAGTTCAGAAAACACTCATCTCTAATTACAAACATTTACTTTTCAAATCCCTCAGTGATGGGAACTTCAGTGTAGCATTTGTATAAGTGGGAAGGAAGGCTTCAATTGATTGTTACACCTCATATCCAAGAGGAGCAATGTGGCTTTCGTCCAGGCCATGGAGCAGCGGATAATGTATTTACGCTTGTGGAGTTGCAAACAGGGTCATGGATGTTTGAAGGTGGTCAACATGTGTTTTGGATCTGCTGAAGGCATGAGACATTCAGTGATGTGTGCTGTGGGAGTAGGGGGTGCCAGTCTTGTTTTTAAAACTATCCAGTACTGTATTTTCCGCCGTAAACGTCGCTCCGCCCTATAAGTCGCATCAGTTCAAATATGTCTAATAAAGTGGATCACTTCAGTGGTCAAATCAGCTGCATTTCGCCGGAGCATTGAAATTAAGCTGATTTGACGGTTGCTCCAGGCAGACGACAATGTCAGGCAGGGCTTAATTTGTAAACTGACTGATGTCGGAACAGAGGGCAGGCGGTGGTGGTACTTATTCAATGATACAACAGTATGCCATACTACTCTGGTGCCATCTATTGGTTGAAAATGGTAGTGTTCACTATTTCAGTCAGAATGAATGAAAACGGTCATAACTCAGCACAAATTTTGTTTATAAATATAGGAAAAAACTCAAATAAGTTGCTTTGGCGTATAAGTCGCAGGGCATGAAAATTATGAAAAAACTGCGACTTATAGGCTAAAAATACGGTAACTGAATTCTCAGGACAAAGTTGATCTCTTTCTCGGTGCAGATGGACTCCACCAGGGGTGAAATGAGAAAATGATGATGCTCATTTTAGTAATTTCTGAGGCAAAACAAAAAAGCATTCCAAGGTGTTCATGAACTCCTCTAATCTAGTCTGTGGAGTTGCAGATGTGGAGAAGAGGGTGTCTGTGAACTAACTACTGATAACCCCTGATACCCCTGACTACTGATAATAATAATAATAAAATAAATAAATTTAAATAAAAGAAACTGTCCAGATGATCTGACTGAAAAATGTTGGATTTTATACCTGGATTATTGAGCATGGACTTTGTTGTTAACTACTGATACCTTTTTGACAAAACCAATAATCCGAAGACAAGTCTTTAAGCATGGATACTTGTTATAGGCAGAGATAAGTGCATTATGACCTCAGCAAACAAATCTACACAAGCATCATGTAGCCACACTGAGTCAAGAATGGAAGTTTTGTTAGATTTGAAATTATTGTTAGAAATTATTAGAATATTTAGAGTTACCCAACACAGTGTGTTTACTCAACATACAATATTGTAGGTACCAAAGAATCAAATGGCCTGAGTATGAGTTTTTTTTTCTGTTCTTTGTGAAGCAGTCTGGTCCAGGGTTCTGGGTTTCAGTGGCTGGTTTGAGATGATTTAGATGTGAAGTGGGACAGTGCGGTGAAGTTCTGGAGGAGAGGGGTGGAGATGGCTGCTGAGTGGAGAGCTTTAAACACTGTAATTCAGCAGAGTCTCCAGTCTTTGCTGGGATGCAGCAGAGACAGCAGGAATGTGCCTCATCTCAGTGTGTTGGGTTTTTTGCGAATACATTTGTTTTGTTTAATTGCTGAGTTCTGTTCGGTGGAGTAATTTTCTCATTGGACTTTGTCCTGGAGTTTAATTTCAAAGAATTTTTAGGAAACTGTATATATATATATATATATATATATATATATATATATATATATATATTTTTTTATTTTTTTTTTTTTTTTTTTTTTTTTTTCTATCATTAAAATCCCAAGTAGTTTAGGTTACTTTAAAAATATGTAGCTCTTGATTTTTCAGACGGTGTGTTCTGTCAGTTATTTATTAAAATCAATTTGCATAAAGTTGTTACTGATACAAACAGCAAACACATCATTTGTTTAAAACATGTCTTTATATCCAAAACTATTTGACTCTGTTTTCATCTTACTGTAGGCGTCAAATTGAGAATGACAACGATCACAAACGCCATGCGCTCAAACAAAAAACACATTTATATTGTTGGGACAAGAAAAAAGCATCCAACTCTGACATCTTGGCAAATCATGTTCAAGCTGCTGTTTAATTCACAGTATTATATTACTTTATTAGTGTTTAACGTGTATCTTAGATCCTTTTACACTGTTTCTTTTTATACTTTTTATTTTTGCTATTTCTGCCTGGGACCTTGAGTGCACAGTTTCGTTCCACCTCATGTACCACATGTGATGTGATTGACAATAAAGAACCTTGGAAACCTCGGTTTGCATCAATATGTTTTAGTTTGCCTCACTTCTTTATGTTTATTATTTTATTTGTGTTTCCTCCAATGTTCAGTGAGAAAAGACGCTTTAGAGAAAACCAACACAACTTCCTGCTCAGGCTGTTAAACTTGTTAATGAAGTTAGCATCATGCTGAAACACTGGCTTTAATGATGTACAAACTTTTACTGGAATATTTACCAGAAGGTGCATATTAAAATAAAACCCATTAATCAACACCCTATGGTATGTACGCTTCCCTCCTCGTCTCTCTCGCTCAAACACACACACGCAGACACACACACAAACACCCAAAGTGCCAAACGTGATCCCATCCCTCCATCAAAAATATTCTGAATAGTTGCACTGACCACAAAATACTTTCCCAACTTCTGCGGCTGACTTGACTCCAATTGCTGACTTTGAGTTTCTTCCCTTCACCTCTTTTTATTCCTCTTCTTCTCTGTCTCTCTTTCCTTGACCTTCACTATATTTATCTTTTTTCTCCAAGTGCCCTCAGATATAACTTCACCCCCACTCCCTAAGTTTTTTCACATATTTGTGGTTGTCCTTCTCTACAGACCAATAATCTGTTTATATATTATTTATTGTATCTGATTGTGTAACTGAGCTCAAGGGTAGTAGCTGATACTCATCCCCAACACATGCTCTGAACATAAAATCTTTACGTATCTCATGGGATCATGCAAAACATTATTTTCAAGGTTTGACCGAAACAAAAACAACTCCGTCCTCCCCCAACATGAGATGATCTGAGCCTAAATCTCTGGCATAAAGGGCAGCAAGCAATATTCATATCTTCAGAGAAGATCTGGAGCATTAGATTCTGATGAAACTTTATCTGAGAGCTGTCTGTGAAAGATCTAATAAATCTGAGAATCTTCACCAGCATGTCTGTGAAAGTGTGTGTTGACCCTATTCAGGTCAAGTTGAGGTATTATTGGATAAATGACGAATGCATGCATAAACACACAAACACTGAAGAAATGTGTTGGCATTTGCTCCAACAAATACCACACAAGTTTCCCAAAAGACACACCTACACTGTGTGTGTGTGTGTGTGTGTGTGTGTGTGT
>NC_056508.1:16674960-16680676 GCF_014905685.2 Nematolebias whitei | reverse complement strand
TGTGTGTGTGTGTGTGTGGGTGTGCGTGCATGCACATTTGTGTGTGTGTGAGGGCAGTTTCTGGGAATTGTGCTGCTGCCGTAGTGTAAAGATGCTTAAGAGCAGCGGGAGGGTGGAGTGTGTGTCTGTGTGTATGTGCTCATTGTTTTCCTTTGTTAAAAATTAGAACTCTTTTTCAGCACTAAAAAGTACACACACACACACACACAGCCATGCATACTCCCAGTCTTTAACACTCAAAGAAAGACAAACCCTGTTACTTTATAACAACACTGATGGAAAATGACAGTCTGGTTTATTGTATTATGGTATGGTATGGTATAAAGTTTATTCAAATTTAAAAAGTACAAAACAGTTCCATAACAATATAAAAAATACAAGAGATTTAAAATGAAAGGCAGCAGAAAGAAGAAAAAAACTTATTATATCTGCCCCTTTTTTCAAACAATTATTTCAATCATAATAATTGTCAAGTAACAGAACAAAATGAATAACTTTCTAATTTTTCTAATTCTAATACAAAACACACACTAAGCTACTTCATATATATTTTTTTAACAATCCAGCTTTGATCTTTTTCTTAAATGTACACATTGACTTGACATTTTTCACATCACTCTCTAGACCATTCCACAATCCAACTCCTTGGATTGAGGTAGACCTTCCCTTCAGACTAGTTCTGAATTTTGGTTTGACAAATATTTCTATCCCCTTAAGATTATAACAACTTTGTCTTTTAACAAAATTTCTTTGGATATTTAACGGTAATGTGTTATTTTGAGCCCTATACATAACTGATAAAATACTGTAATCTACCAAATCATGGAACTTCAATAACTTCAGTTGATAAAATAATGTGCTTGATGGGTGACTGTAATGCTTTCTGGTGATAATTCTTACAGCTCTTTTCTGTTAAATAAAAATAGGTTTTGTAAATGTTTTACACGCTTTCCCCCAAACATCAATGCAATAGATTAAATGTGGAACAATGATTGTGTTATACAACATGTACAGAGCTTTATCATTTAATAATTCCCTGACTTTGTATAGTACTGCAATAGATTTAGCTATTTTTGTTCTTACAGAATTTATGTGATTTTTCCATGTTAGCTGTTCATCAATGATTACACCCAAAAATTTCATCTCATTAACTCTACAAATCTCAACACCCTCAATTTTACATGGATCATCAAAAGTTCTCTTTTTGTTACTAAATATCATGTAATTAGTTTTATCTAAATTTAATGATAATTTATTAAGTTTGAACCAAGTTTGTATTTTATCAAATTCTGTCTTCATCAATTCCAACATCCGTTTTACATCTTTACCCAAACAAAAATATGTGGTGTCATCTGCAAAAAGGACACATTTGAGGAGTCCTGATACATTCACTAAGTCATTCACATATAAAATAAATAACTTTGGTCCAAGTACAGAGCCTTGAGGAACTCCACAAGTGATATTGCACAGGTCAGATCTTACACCATTTATTTGTACAAACTGTTTCCTATCTTTTAAATAACTAAATACCCAGTGTAATGCTGGTCCTCTTATACCATATTTATTTAATTTTTCAAGGAGAATAGTGTGGTCAATAGTATCGAATGCTTTTTTTAAATCAACAAAAATACTAACAATACTGTTTTTGATCGACAGCAGTAGTTATTTGTTCTATTAATTCCATGAGAGCCATTGATGTAGAGTTTTTTGCTCTAAACCCATACTGACTGCTACTTAGAATGTTTTGTTTAGTAATAAATTTATCTAATCTGGTCACAAATTGTTTTTCTAGAATTTTTGAGAACTGTGGTAATAAGGATATTGGTCTATAATTATAGAACATACATTTATCACCATTTTTAAATGGTATTAAACAACATGTGACCTACAACAGATCAGCCTGTCACACTGCATGATTTATTTGGGCTGAAAATAAATATTTGTGCACCTCTGCATTCAAAAAATATTCAGTATAAACCAAGTGTGTGATGTCCATTTCTGATCTAAAGGGGTGTTTCCTGCACAGTCGGGTGTAAAACAGTTCAGTTGCACATTTATCTTCATTTTTGCACTGCAGACATCCTGTACTTCTTGTAACGTCAAAACTTATATGTTTTTAATTGTTCGGTACATCAGCATGTTTAAAAATGTTCTCACACGAGGAACAAGAAGCTTAGAACTTTTGCACAGCTTTTAAACATTACCCAGTAGGGGGGTGTTATTATGCTAGCAAACCATAAAGAGTGAAAACTTTAGGCAGCCGTAACTCAGGACCGAAGGAGGAAGAAATGTATAAAAATATTGGGAAAAATATAGAATTAGATTAAAATATGTGACAGTGACTGCGGAGCCAACCAGCTGTGAAACGTGGAGTCTGTTCTCTGAAAACTGGCTATAACTTCATCAAGTTTACAGCTACTGATATAAATTATGATGATGTGATCCTCAACACACCGATCTTACAATATTAAATTAGATTGTGCATAACCTCGTTTTACAGCTCTGTTTCTTCTTAGCACAAGATCATCTTATATGTTAAATGTTGGCATGAAGGGCAGTGGAGGATCTTTAAGCTTTAATGAATTCTAGACTTTTACTTTACAGTTTCCTTGTTTTTTCAGGACGCTCAGGAAAAACAGAATAATTTGCACTTAAGTTTAGACTCAGTGACAGAAAATCTAATAAGATCTCAGCAATGCTCAGATGACCTTATCTAGTCTTCATTTCTTGGATATGTTCAATAATACAAACTGTTTCTTTAACTTTCCAGTCTCCATCATAATGGCCAGTGACAGCAGGAGCAGTTTTCAACACTTTGTAACAATGCTGCCATCTGCTGGAGAATATGTGTAAATACATACAAGGATAGATGCATTTTTTTTCCATTCAACCTTTATTTATACAGGTTAATCATTAACATTGGTCACACATGGTGGTCTAAACACCTGATGTAGGACTGTGCATCCAAACAATTCGGTTATGAACTATAAACCAGTCTGCTGTGATTCCAGTGGTTGAACCATGCTATCTTCTTGTCATGTGAAGCTCTTTTGGTTGACTGTCACGTTCATACTGTTGTCACCTTGTGAAACATCTCACACAATGTCCAAACATCATGACTGAAATCCTCCCATCTTCACACATTGTTTCCTGATCTTCAACAGCTTCTCAACTAGTCTAGCACAATCCATTAAATCCCATATTCTTTTCTTTGTATTAAATAATATTTCATGATTACTGTGTCAAATGGTTTTTGATCAATGAATACAGAGTACTTCTTTTTATCCATAGATTTTGTCATTTCCACAATGAGTTCAATTAAAGCTTGTCATGTTGAATTGTTACTTCTGAATCTGTACTGACTGTTGGAGAGGAAACTGTTTCCTACAAAATTGTCAAGGTCTTCTGTATTGTCATGTGCATCTCATGTGGTACATTTGGTGGAACGAAATTGTGTACACAGGGTCCCAATTACATCCAATAAAAGTATAAAATGTAAAAGAAAAATAGTAATAAGATCAAAGACATGAACTAAGAAATATGCTAAACTAAGAATATACTAAGCACTGAGTACAAAAACAATACGCCGGACAACAGCAGCACAAACATGAGTCTGTGTGGGTGAGTATAGACCTATATCTAATCTAAGTTTCATCTCAAAAATTCTAGAGAAAATAGTTGCAGGTCAGTTGCGTGAACATCTACAAAGAAATAATCTGTTTGAAGAGTTTCAGTCAGGGTTTAGAGCTCATCATAGCACAGAAACAGCACTAGTAAAAGTCACTAATGATATTCTCATGGCCTCAGACAATGGACTTGTGTCTATACTGGTCCTGTTAGACCTCAGTGCTGCATTTGATACAGTTGATCACAATATTTTACTACAGAGGCTTGAATATGATGTTGGGATTACAGGAACGGCTCTAAAATGGTTTAAATCATATCTATCTGATAGATTCCAGTTTGTAAATGTAAATAATACATCTTCTTATTACACCAAAGTTAGTCATGGAGTTCCTCAGGGCTCAGTGCTTGGCCAATATTCTTTACTTTATATTTGCTTCCATTAGGTAAATTTATTAAACAGCATGGGATAAATTTTCATTGTTATGCTGATGACACACACTTATATTTGTCCATTAAACCCAATGAATCCAATCAGCTACTAATGCCCCTTTTCCATTAGTACCGGTACGGGCCGGTACAGCACGGCTCTACTCTACTCGGTACGGTACAGGTTGTGTTTCCATTATGCTTTCAGTACCGGTTCCAGTGGGCGGGGTTCAAATTGACGTCACCACCTCTCACCAGCTGGTGGCGCTGAGACGCAGAAACTGTTTTCAGTACAGGTTGAGAATTTATGTTATTTTGAAGTTGTGTGTATGTATGTATGCATGTCTGTACATGTGTATAAATATATATATATATATTGTAGATGAACATATGCTGATATATATTCATAAATTAAACGGATTCTTTCATTTTTCTGGACTGTATAATGTGCGTGCATTGAATTTAATAAAATGTGGACGGAAACGTTAATTATCTTTGACTCACCAACGACAGTGGGTCATTTATTAACAGAATCAAGTTTAACACATCACACATTTACATTAATTGACAAAAATTGAAAATAACAACAGCTAATTTAGCAAGTTTTACAAGGAGTAAACAATACAGCGATTGTTTTCTCACTTCCAGCAGTACAACAGACATTAACCATACGGCGATGGTTGAAAAACTTCACAACAGACATTTCTGGAAATATCTGGATTAATTTGCTAGCAGATAGAAGAGTTTAAAGATTGAAGTTTAGAGGGAGGGAGATGGTGTGTGTGTGAGTGAAAAGTGTTGAACAGAACGGCACCCTCCATTCGACCCAGCTTTCCTCGGTACGCTCGGTAGTGAACTCGACTCATTACCTCTCTGACGATGAATCAGTGGAAGCGGAGCTCCAGTTAAGCTACCGGTCCAGCGTCTCCGTAGGATGGCAGAGAACCGTCCGGAGTGGTGGCGGGACTTCATCAACAACAGTTCACCTCACGAGTGGACTTCACATGAGTGGAGTCCTTCAGAAGTTCCACTCAGAGGTGGAAGATGTCATAATTCCCACAAGACCCGGAAGAGCTCTGGATTATGCTGGACTTCTGTTCTCCCAAACGACTGGAGCTGCAAACTCTCCACCCGACTCCAACTGGGTTGAACTAGGAAGTACCGACATTTAAAGAGCTCTGTTTCCGGTTCATTTGGGAGTTTCTGATTGGTCGATGGACCAAAACAGTGGTGTGTTTTGTGATGTAAGGTGTTATTAAAAAGACAAGGAAAAAGATTAAAATTGTTTAAGAACAGACAGAAGATATTATGAAGAACTCAGACTTCGTGGAGTCAATTCTCTAGTATCTTGCTGTAAAAGTTAAACATGACATTTCTTTTTCAATAAACTTGCAGTTGACCGAAACTTGAACTTTGACCAACTTACACAACTTGCTCATTTCAAACAGACGATCAAGAAATTGAATCATTACTCTGTAACATATTCCAACTTGATTTTCACTTTGAATGAGGATTAAAAATCGTTATTACTGTTTCACAGTTGATTTAAAAATGAGTAGTTCACCAACATTTAAACATTGTTTGAACTAAACAGAATTTGATTATCAAAACATTTGTAAAATAGTAATGATAATAGAAAAGAGAGTGTTCTTTCACTTGATTA
>NC_056508.1:16663339-16674860 GCF_014905685.2 Nematolebias whitei | reverse complement strand
ATATATGTATATATACACATATGTATTTATATACATATATATGTATTTATATATATTCATATATATTTATATACATATATATGTATTTATATATATTCATATATATTTATATACATATATATGTATTTATATATATACATATATATTTATCTATATATATTTATAGATATAATATATATATGTATATAAATTAAAACTCCGATGAACCAGATTCTACAAAAACATTACATTTAAATTTTTATAGGTTTTCATCATCATTTGATGTATTTGCACACATTGTGTCTACTTTTAATGTTCATTTTAAATGTGTGGTTTCCTTTCTTGTTCACATATATACATTTTATTTTTAGCTTTGCTTTAAAGTTCTTGTTTTGTGATTTGTACATTTGTGAGTTAAAATAAAGTTGAACTGAAGGTCGTCTCTTCTTTAAACATGTTTGAGGGAAATATTCCTGAGATCCAATAGTCTTGTGTCTTTTTATGATTTTCAGCTGAGTTAACAGTCATTAAAGTGAAAACAGGATTTCACGATGAAGCTGGCACCGTTTTTTTATTTATTTTTTTAATCTTCAACGCTCTGCTGGTCTCACTGATCCTCTCCTCCGGAGATGAGGAGGCTGGGAGGCTCATCCTCCCAGCTCCGAGCTCAGCTGGTGACTCGCAGAGGCTGTTCCAAGACCCCAGCCGTGCGTAATCATGAAGACCTGACCCGCGCAGACAGGCGGACAGAGACGGGTCTGTGACGAACGGTGGAAGCGATTTTAAAAAACATTTTACGTGTAAAAAAAAAAAAAAAAAATTTTAAATCGCTTCAGCAATTTTTTTAAACATTTTTTGTATAAAAACAAAATATTATTTTTATTAAAAAATCGCTTCCAGCGTCCGTCCTAGACTGTCAAGTCCGCCTGACTGCCGGGTGGGATCGGGATTCAGCCTTCATGATTACGCGCGGCCGGGGTCTGGCAACGGCCATCTGTGAGTCCCCATCTCCAGCTTCGCAGTGACCTGCGGAGCTCTGAGCACACAAGGCTGGTATCCGGAACCCGAGCCTCCGAGTCGGCACATCGAAGGATCTTCCGCGGTGACCAGCTGAACTTGGAGCCGGGGAGATGACGCCCTGCCCGGTCTGGCGCTCGGAGGCTCCGGAGGGAGGATCGGGGTACACCAGCAGAGCTCCATCCAGCTTGCTCTGAATTATGTTGTCGGCCACCAAGCACAAAAAATGCCAGCACATCAACATTAGACCAAGATGTTGTCAGTATTGTTTTTAAAATCTTTAAAATAAGTCCAGCCGCTCCAGTCCGAGAAATTGCAAATGGCGGATTATTGTTTTGAAACATTTCTGAAGGATCCAGTGATTCCGCCCCCGACCAATCAGTGACCGACAGTGTTCTGACGTCACGTTTTTGTACCTCTTCGTACCGGTTAGAACCACAGAGCCAAGGGTACTGAAAATAGTAACAGGTGCTAAGTACCGGTACTAATGGAAAAGCCTCAGAACCGGGCCAAGTAGGGTCGAGTCGGCCCGTACCGGTACTAATGGAAAAGGGGCATAAGTGGATCCGTTCAACGGCCAGACCCACAGATGCTGGCCTATTTCTGGGTAACTCCTAGTCGCTCCTCCTGCCTGGAGGAGAGCGTCCTCCCTCCACGGCAGTTTCCACGGGCACCCCGACAGCAGGCGTTGCAGGACTGGGAACCATGGTGCGCTCACGCGTTCGGGGTCACCAGAAGAGCTGTCAATCCCTCCTCCTGAACTTGGTTCAAGAACCATAAAATCAGAGGAGGTGGAGAAAAAACGCGTACAGAAGCATTTTGGGCCAGAATCTGTGGGCAAACGCATCCACCCCAGCGGTGGTTCGTCTCGTGGGCTCAGAGAAACACATAATTGACACTGAGCGTTTCTCGTGTCACAAACAGGCCCACAGCTACTATATCAATCTGAGACAAAATGCTCCGTAAGAGGATGATTAAAGGTTGTTCTGTCTCTGACAACTTTGAGACAAGAAGAAAACATGGCTGCATCATACGATAATTGTGCTGGACACCAGATTTCTGTCCATCGACTGTTGCAGAAAAGGACAGCATGTCGTCCAGTGGACATGAAGTGGCCTCTACGCCTTTCTCTGTACAGCAGCGTTGAAAAAACTGACCACTTGATGTGAACAGCACTGTGGTGGTTGCAGCACGTGAATCCTGAATCGTATGCACTACACCTTGAGAGAGAGCCATCCTCTCAAAAAGATCCACACAGCGGCCAGACCACAGGTGCTGGCCTATTCTGATTAATTCCTGATCGTCCCTCCCGCCTGGAGGAGAGCATCCTCCTTCCACGGCAGGTTTCACGAGTGTCCTGATAACAAATGTCGTAGGCCTGGGAACCATGATGCGTTCACGCACTTGGGGCAGAGGAGCTGCCAGTCCCTCCTCCTGAGCTCGGTTCAGAAAACCGTGATATCAGAGGGAAAGAGGAAGGTGAAAAAGCATTACGACCACAGGCTGTGAGCAGGCACGTCCACCCAGCGGTGGATCGTCCCGTGGCTCCACGATAATTATAATTGACATTGAGCGTTCTCTCGTGTTGCTACACGTCCACAGGCGCTGGCAGGATTTCTGCCGTGTCTGAGCCATAGCTCTAGGTGGAAGGTCCCAGGTCCCTGTGCCGCAAAGGACCGTCTTGGACATCACATCTGCCCCCTGTTCGGAATACATGAGATGTACCCACTCCAATGGAGAGCAGATTGGGTGTGCCCCACACAGCATCTGTCTCACAATGTGGCACATGGGTTGAACGCATACATCTCCTGCCAGTATGTATGCAACAGTCACTTGCTGTCTGTGTGAATCAAAAAACCCTGATGATTCTGCAGTTCAAGGACAGTGTTGAGTCACATTCAAAGAGCCCCTGCGACGTGCCAAAAAGATTTAAATGAGCTGCTGTGTAGAGAACTACAGCGGCCCCACAGCTTGTTAAATGTGTGTGCCTCTGTGAAAAACTGACATGTGTGACGTAGGTCTGCTGACGGAAAACAGCTGATGTCACTCAACCGATTCACGTGAGTTGCACTGCTGCCATCTGTCTGTACAAACTGTTCAACAGCAGCAGGTGTCCAGATAAAGCAGAGTTAAGGCGGCTCGGGCGCATAATGGAATGTTGTTTCTCACAGTTCAGAGATTGACAATCTAGAATAAATCTCATCTTCCAGTTCGTTGGGACCAGGAAGTGATGAGAGAGGGACCTTGCGTTTTCCTCTCCTTTTGCGACTCCAGAAATTACATTTAAAACAGAATTTCCTGAGCTTCTGCGAGAGGGGACGAGATCTGTTCATAAATGACAGAAAAACCGTCACAGAGTTCCTCCACACCGGGTTTTGAGCTGGACTGTAGCGTGAATCCCCGGATGAAAACGGTTCGCCCATCCGTCTGGAGCGCGCGCTCATAGCCACCCGTTTATAAGTTATAAAGCGGGCACGCATTTATGCTGTGAAACTCACATGCATGCTGATGTGAGCTGGAGCACGCTGAGTGAGAAAGAAAAAACACGCGCATCCCTGAGCATGCAAGACGTTGTGTAGAAGCAGCTCATCTGTGTTGTGCTCACGTTGTGTGCAGCTGCTCCGTGTAAACGCTCGGGAAGCGGGTGCACGTATGAGCCGACGTGCCCTGAAGGGTCATGTGTGTGCGTCCTCATTCATGCGACGCCTTAAGCCAGGATTGCCGCGGGGGCACGCGTTGGCACTGGTGTGGTCAGGAAGTAGCGCACAGCATCGGTGGAGCGAGGTTACCACTGGCTCGGTCTTCTTCGAGGATGCTGGAGCCGAGCCGCTGTGAAGTCTTGTGCAACTGCTGATGCCGCGGGAGCACGCGTTGGCACTGGTGCGGTCAGGAAGCAGCGCGCGGCATAGGTGGAGCTAGGCTACCACTGGCTCGGTCTGCAGAAACACGTTCATTCTTGGCTGCAAGTCACGTGAACTTTTGAGTGATTCCACGAGCTGCAGTATTAATTCAGAAAACCTTCTTCGAGGAAGCCAGAGCCGAGCGCTAAGAGGCTTGTGAAAGCTGCTGACGCCGCGGGAGCGCGCGTTTGACACCACTGCGATGAAAAAACGTGTGTCGCTCCTGCCGAGAGCGAGGTACGTTGCTGAGCTCATACCGCGGACTCACGTTAACGTTGTCGTGAACGGCGGGCGCTGAGAGCTGCGTGTGCGCTTTCATGCCGCGGGAGCGTGTATCGGCACCGCTGACAGTGAATGAAAAACAACCTTAAAAAGGCTCATCCGTGATGAGTGTGGGTGATGGGGCCGCTTGTCAGATAAACCATGCTGCCAGCCTGGCTAAAGGACACTTCATCATAAAATGATGTTATTTCACATCGTGTCATCAACACACCTCCAGCAACCCGACACCTGGTTACCTTCCCTTGAGCTCTGTTTGTTGTCCTGGAGGGCCCCCTGTTGGCGAAGTCCGGGAAAAAAAATGAACTTCCGGATGCCGGGGACGTCTGACGGGAGGAGCTGGCGTAGCAGAGCTGGGGAGGCATTGTGCAGCCATGGAGCATCTTGAAATGATCTCTCGCTGATGAAAAGAGGACCTCCAACAAAAACTCCTGCAGCTCTCCTGAGAGGAAGGTGGAGTGACAAGCCAGGAGAACCTCTGGGACCTCGTACTCCGACTGCGATGCGGGGCGGCAGACAGCAAAAGAGGCGCACCGGTTGAGGATGACGTCAGCTGTCCTGTAGACGGAGCGGACTGCAGGGGCCGGCAGCGTCGTTAGCAAGCAGCCACTACGAGAGCGGAGCGAGCCAAAGGACAGAGGGGCACGTCTCTTCCCACCTCTGAACGTGTACGCCAACAGCGTAACGTGTTGTTCGCTGCGGCCGTGTGGAACGCATGCTGGTGAGCTTAGTTGGAGAGCGGTGTCACCGTCTCGGTTATGCTAACCGGAGGCACGGGACGCTGGTCCACCTCGACATCTTGCTCCAATGAAGCCTCCATCAGGCTCGGCTCCAGGGGGCACGGAGGGACTTTCCGCTCAGTGAACCCCTGCTCTGGAGATGGGTGCGGACTGTGGAGACCGACTCCCCCAATCTACCAGGAAAGAACCGTCTGTGGCCTCGCCCGTAGGACGTCCTGTTGGAACATGAGGCCATATGGATCAAGACAGTGTGCCGGAATGGAACCCAGTAAACAACCTTCCCGCCGGATCATCCGAACTGGCGGGAAAAGGCGTGGGACGTAGAAAAGGGGTCCCTTCATGTCAGCCGCCCCCTGAGTTATGCCGGGCAACCCCTCAGTGCGCCGTCTGCCTGGAGCAGTGTGATCGCCGATGCGAAACGAGGTGGGATGGGGTGAGCATTTACTCAGCCCCCCTCCACCGACACTACGCTCTCCAGGAGGGAATGAGCAGCGGGGGGCTGCAGCTGATTGCTGCCTGTCCCGGAGGAACCATCCGATTCACTCCGAGGGTCGGCGATGAGGAAAATTACAAGATGGCGTTGTCCAGAGTGTAGTGACCTGTCATAAGACTGCTTGTCAGCTTCTCCTCGGGGAGGAGAACTCACCGGACGACCGGAGGTCGACTGCCCGGCCAAGCATCCTTAACAAAGGTTGGTCATCTACACAACTTTCCTTCTTCGTTCTTCTGACAGTGCTATTAGCTCGCTGAAGAAAAAATGGGAGCCGATTTCCCGCTCTTAACGTAATTTATACGGACCGGGTGGGGCCCACACAGCAGGTGGGCGTGGACTAAATTTTTTCAGTGCAATGCTGCGCATAACGGGATAAACCCATTAAGCGACAGCCTTAAAGGGCGAAGCATATACAAAATAGAACTCCGCACCCAAACCACCAGATGGCTCAAAACGTTCACACGAGAAACGAGCGGACCCGTCAGCAAGCGTTTAGTCCTGAAAGAACACTGACTGAAAATTAGACGTGCAGATGTGGATCAGTTCTTGAAGGTTTTATGATGAAACAGACCTCCTGAGACCACC
Source organism: Nematolebias whitei (assembly GCF_014905685.2). Classification (NCBI taxonomy): domain Eukaryota; kingdom Metazoa; phylum Chordata; class Actinopteri; order Cyprinodontiformes; family Rivulidae; genus Nematolebias; species Nematolebias whitei. Next base: position 16,668,867 of record NC_056508.1, on the reverse strand, counting down.
TGAGACCACCTGAGAGCACCTGAGACCACCAAGTCTCCAACCAGCACCTCCCTGAAGTGTGGCTCTTGAACATCAGTTGGACCTCCTCCCTGTGGTCTGAACTCCTTCACACACGCTCTGGAGGAGAATAAAGAAAAGGTGACGACGTCCAGCACAGAGCATGCTACACCATGATGATGCAAACGATGAAGGACAGGAGGAAGGTCAGGTTACCTGCGAGGTTAAAGGTCAACAAACGAAGAAGAAGAAGAAATCAAAGGGAAACAAATGAGTTGATTCTCTTCTCTTCTTTCTATGGGGTTGGAGGGGGGGTGGGACATGATCAAGGAGGGGTGCAGGGAAATGTGACTTCATCGGTTCCTTTCAGGCCATGCATGCTCGTCCCTCCCCCCCATGGCTCTCGTTGGATCGCCTCTTTCTTTCATCTGTCTGAGGTGGAGCAGGGAAGCAGGCAGGACCCCCCAGGTTGGGACTGATGGGGGGAGGTGTGTTAGTTGAAGCCGGTGTTGGTGTGGCTGACAGGGGGTGGGTTAGTTGAAGCCGGTGTCGGTGTGGTAGGTGTAATGTCCGTCTGATGTTAGCTGGGTTGTCTCTGTAGCTGACGGCTGCAGCACTATGGGCTCGCCCCTGGCCTCTGCTCGACACAGAAACACACGTTAAGGCGCCGATGACATCACTGGATGACATCACTGACCTGCGAGCAACGGGAGCGACACCAGCCGCTCGGCCTCACCTCTCTCATCAGACTGGAGCTGAGCCTCCAGGTCCTTGGGGGACACGTAGAAGTCCTGGTCCGGGCTCTCGCGGCCCGCAGCAGCAGTTGCAGCAGCAGCACAGGCAGCAGCAGAAGTAGCATCCAGTGGCCAGGCCGCAGAAGATGAACAGCGCCTGCAGGAGCAAACACAAGCTCGTGTTGAGAGAGGAGCGTTAACCAAACCAAAGACTCCTCCGTGTCCCTCACCTTCGCCCACCAGCTGGAGAGCACAAAGTATGTGTTAACGTTCTCTTCTCCAAACTGCTTGGCCACGTACAGCCCCAGAGAGCCGTACTTATCGTAGATGTTACGCTTGGTGGCGTCGTTCAGAATGGCGTGGGCGTTGTTTATCTCCTTGAACTTGTCCGCCGCCTCTGGATTGTCAGGGTTCTTGTCGAGGTGAAACTTCAGCGCCAGTTTCCTGTTGAGGAGGAGGCAGAGCATGAAGTGATGAAGGCGGCAGCGGGGGTGAGACCTCCTACTGGCCTGCAGAGCCTCACCTGTAAGATCTCTTGATGTCGTCGTTTGTGGCCAGCTTGTCCACTCCCAGCACGTGGTAGAGACTCCCCTGCAGTGGGCAGAGAGAATTTGGCTCCCGCACTCAGCCTTGATTTGGCCAGCTATCTCAAACTTCTCCTGGTTGTTTACATGAATAAGAAGCTCTGCTCCCCCCCATCCTTCCCCTCCCGAGGACATCTGTAGATCTGTGTCAGAGTTGAGCAGGCTGATATACACTATGTTATCTCTTATCAGGACCATGGAACTTTCTGGCAGTCCACGGACAACTCACTGCCCTCATCAGCCTCCTCATGCATAAATGTATTATGAGGTCATTATATTGCTGTTTATGCATGAGGTCTTTTTTATCAACTCTTACACTGTGCCCCAGCCAGGACACGGTGTGAGATACAATTTTTTTACCTCCCCTCTCCTTGTGTTTTGTCTTTTCCTTACTTTTGTCTGTCTAAAACAGGTCTCACTTGTAAATGAGTCTCTGAGGATCAATGTGATCAATCTGTATAAATAAAGGTTGAATGAAAAAAGACGTCTCTCACTCTTCCGAGAAGGTCTAGGAGGATGCTTCTCACTCTCCGTCTTCATCACCTGTGGTCCCCAAGTCTTCTGTGGTTCCCAAGTCTCCTGTTCTTGAGTCTCCTTTGGGTCCTGAGTCTCCAGAGATTCCCATGTCTCCAGAGGGTCCAACTTCTTCAAAGTTTACCACATCTACAGAGGTTCCCACTTCTTCAGAGGTTCCCACGTCTAAAGAGGATTCAACACCTCCTGAACACTCCACACTTCCTGAGAGTTCCATGTATCCTGAAACTTCCACGCCTCCTGCAGTCCCTGAGGTAGCTATGCCTGCTGCAGTCCCTTAGGTAGCCACTTCTGCTGCAGTCCCTGAGGTAGCTATGCCCACTGTAGTCCCTGAGGTAGCCACTTCTGCTGCAGTCCCTGAGGTAACTGTGTCCACTGTAGTTCCTGAGGTAACTACACCCACTGCAGTCCCTGAGGTAGCTATGCCCACTGCAGTCCCTGAGGTAGCCACTCCTGCTGCAGTCCCTGAGGTAACTGTGTCCACTGTAGTTCCTGAGGTAACTACACCCACTGCAGTACCTGAAGTAGCTATGCCAGCTGCAACCTCCCTAGTCTCGATACCAATTGCAGCCTCCTTGGTCTCTATGCCAGCTGCAGCCTTCCTGGTCTCTATGCTAGCTACAGCCTCCTTTGTCTCTAAGCCAGCTGCAGCCTGCTTGGTCTCTATACCAATTGCAGCCTCCTTGGTCTCTATGCCAGTTGCAGCCTTCCTGGTCTCTATGCCAGCTGTAACCTCTCTTGTCTCTATGTCAGCTGCAGACTCGCCGGTCTCTACGCGCGCTATAGATTCTCTGGCCTCTTTGCTTGCTGTAGATCCCCTGAACCCTTCACTTGCTGCAGATCCCCTGGTCCCTTCACCTGCTGCAGATCCCCTGGTCCCTTGGCCTGCTACAGAGCTGCTGGTCCCTTCGCCTACTGCTGAGCTGCTAATCTCTTTGCCTATTGCAGAGCTGATGGTCCTACCTGCAGCTCTTCTGGGTTCATCAACAGCCACAGTTCTCTTGTCAGACTCGCCAGCTGCAGCTCTCTCACCAGACTTATCGCCGCCGCCGGTCCTCATTCCAGGTTCAACATCTGTGGCTCTCCTTCCTGCTGCAGCTCTCTTCATAGGTTTACTGGCAGCCACAGCCTTTCCAGTGGTCTCTTCACCGTCATCAACCGCCTCTCCACTGGTCTTTTCCCCTGCTGTTGTGGCCTCTCCAGTGGTGTCTTCGTCTGCTGTCACAGCATCTCCAGTGGTCTCTTAGTCTGCCACCACTAGGGCTTTAACAGACTACTCGAGTAATCTACACATCGATTCCTAGGACACCTATCGAGGTTTTTAATTTCACGTCGAGTATTTGTGTTGACGTCATTACACCGCCGTTACGTCATTACGTCACGTGTCACATGATCCGCACCGGGTGCGGGTTACAAAATGGATTCCTCCAAGCAGACGGATGGAGCAGAGCAGGTCCAGTCTTGACAAACAGGTAGAAATGCATCAATAGTCTGGAAATATTTCACTAAAGATGAATCTTCTGGTTCAACTACCATAAGGAAACAGCAAATGAAACAACTTCCTGACTGTTTGGAGCTCGTTTCAAACCGGCGTTACACCATATTTTGTGACCACCGTATATTGTGACCGTAGGGGGCTGTGTTGCATGCACTGTTGCAGGTCACAGAATATGGTGTAACACCGGGTCCAATCGACCGAACCAGAACCAGCTTCTGAGGATATTCTTGGGTTTACTCCTCCACACAAACAGGATAATCTCAGAGAACTGAGGAGGAAACAAAGATGTGACACATGCTCATCCACATGCTGTGAAGAAAGTTACAGGCAGCGACACAAAACGCTTTAAAGTAGAGGCGATTCTAGATTCTGACCTTTGGGGGTGCTCAGCCGCCAGTGCTGTGACTCTTGGCTTGAACAACCAGAGCCCCATAAAGAGAGAGTCCCGACACTCCCATAGACTCCCATAGAAAGAATGGAATGCGGAAGTCACGTGGGTCATGCAGCGGTAAATAGTTCCAAACAGCAGCGGTTCAGCATTGAACGTAGTTCATTCTCCGTGTTTTCTCCGGTAAGTTGATGAAAATACGACACTTTTTTTTTGCCATTGTGAAGCGTTATCTGACTGTTCTGTACCACAATTTATCAACATTAATACTTCATGTCTCCAGTTTTAGTTAATGAAACATGTTAAATTACTAGTTGTATTTTAACTGCAGCTGCTCTGCAACATGACGGTTTAAACGGGTCTATTTCTAATTCAGCGTTTTAAAATATCTATTACTGCTTAAAGTTTGAAAGGTGGTCTTTTTTAAATTTATGGTTATTCCAGTTACTGAACTCAACTAGAAGATATTTGGCCTTTTTTTTCTGAGATTCATTCAACCTTTATTTCTACAGGTAAATCCCATTGAGCCTCGAGGACTCATCTACAAGAGAGACCTGATTTAACAAAGAATGATGACAACATGACAACAAGATTGATGTAATTTAGTTAAAGTTATAGATCATTTGTCAAAGACTGCAGCATAAATTGTGACATTATCATTAAAGTAAAACGTGATTGTGGAGATGAGTCAATTTTTTTCATGTTTTCCAGGTAAACCACAGGAGAATGACTTCATGAACTGAATGTTGCATTCAAAGTATCACAAAGGTACAAGATCTCATTTTCTGTCTTCCAAAACAATAACAGCTTAATCAAGATGTTTGAATAAAATTACTTTAACACCATAACCTTCACAAAGTTGGTATTTACTGCAGGACTGTTGATTTACATTAGTTTTATATTATTAGTTTAGTGTATGATAATCATGGGTCAAGCTGAGATGAGACTCTTTCAAGACAGAACAAGAAATAAGAATTATTACAAGAATATATCAGCATCAATAAACTGTAGAACAGTAACAAAACAACTTATTAAACTATCACAGGTACATTGAGATGGAGCTGGAAGTTATTCTTCATGACAGTTGTCTTCATCTGATCTTTTGTAAAAATATGTCAATTTATTTTCCATTAACATTTTTCTTCACAGGACTGAGTTAATTTTCTTGTCTGTGAGTTTCTTCTGTCCTGCTTATGTATTTTTTGTGTTCTAATTGTTCCTCAGGATGTTCATCTCTGTTCCCTGACTGCCTGTTGATCCATCCTCCTGGTCCTGTTGATCCTGGATCATTAGATCCTGACATGTCCCCGTCCTCTGAGGACACATTTTCATCTTTCCCTCATCTCACTCGCCTCATTTCTGTTTCTTCCTCAGTCTCTGAAATTACAACGTCAGTGTTAGAATGAAGATTATTGTTCAATAAAAAATATGACATGTCTTATTGTAACACTGTTCGCACCAAAGTTTAATTTAGAACAACATGTGTCTCTTTATAGGGCTCTGGCAGCAACTAGATCCCACAGTGGCTGCTGGGGCGCAGGAAATACGAACAGGTGTTCTGTGACCACCATAGATATAAACAGTAAACATTGTACACAAAGTTTGTTTTCTCAGTCATCCAGGTATATAACAACAAAAAAGGTTGAATCATGTCATCTGGACTTCGTTTTTTTTGTTAAAAAGAAACGTTTCGCCCCTCATCCAAGAGGCTTCGTCAGTCTGAGGCCTAGCCATCTGGTATTACCCAGAAGCCACCCTGACTCTTGTGTTTCAAGCCTGCCTCAGATACCCCT
>NC_056508.1:16658335-16663239 GCF_014905685.2 Nematolebias whitei | reverse complement strand
TTAACAAAAAAACGAAGTCCAGATGACATGATTCAACCTTTTTTGTTAATACTGAGGGTTGCAATTCTAAATGTGGGGACAATGACAGGCAAAGGAAGAGAGCAGGCTGACATGATTATGTGTCCAAGAGACCAAGTGGAAGGGCAGCAAGGCTCGCAGCATTGGAGCAGGGTTCAAACTGTTTTTATCATGGTGAGGATAGAAAGAGAAATGGAGTAGGGGTGGTACTGAAGGAGGAGTTGGCAAATAATGTAGTAGAGGTGAAAGAGAGTGTCAGATAGGGTGATGTGCCTGAAGGTATAAGTAGATCTGATGCTACACGTTGTCAGTGGTTATGCTCCACATGTTGGATGTGATGAGGAGGAGAAATATACATTTTGGAAAGATCTGGATGAAGTGATAGAGAGTATTCCCAGAGAGGAGAGAGTGGTGATCGGAGCAGACCTGAATGGACATGTTGTTGAAGGAAACAGGGGATGAGGAAGTGATGGGTAGGTTTGGTGTCAAGTAAATAAACCAGGAAGGACAGATGGTGGTGGATCTTGCCTAGAGAATAGAAATGGCTATAGTCAATACCTATTTCCAAAGGAGGGAGGAACATAGAGTGACCTATAAGAGTGGAGGAAGGAGTATGCAGGTCTACTACATTCTGTGTAGAAGAGGAAACCTGAGGGAGATTGGAGACTGTAAGTTTGTGGCAGGGGAGAGCGTGGCCAGACAGCATCAGATGGTTGTGTGTAGAATGACTGTTGTGAAGAAGAGAAAAAGAGTAAAATCAGAGAATAAGACCAAATGGTGGAAGATGAAGAAGGAAGAATGTTGTGAGAAACTCAGAGAGGAGCTGTTAAAGGTTATGGGTGGTAAGAAAGAGCTTCCAAATGACTGGGACATGTAGGAAGGTACTTGGTGTGTCATCTGGACAAAGAATGGATGATAAGGAAACCTGGTGGTGGAATAGTGAAGTGCAGGATGCCGTTCAAAGAAAGAGGTTAGCCAAGAAGAAATATGACAGCAAGAGGACTCAAGAGAGAAGACAGGAATATAAGGAGATCGGACATTGAGCAAAGAGAGAAGTAGCTAAGGCAAAGCAGAGGGCATACGATGAGTTGTATGAGAGACTGGACACTAAAGAGGGCGAGAAGGACTTGTACCGATTGGTGAGACAGAGGGAACGGGCTGGAAAGGATGTGCAGCAGGTTAGGCTTGTTAAAGATAGGAATGGTAATGTTCTAACAAGTGAGGAGAGTGTGACGGGAAGATGGAAGGAGTACTTTGAGGAGCTAATGAATGAAGAGAATGAAAGAGAAAGAAGAGTAGAGGTCATAGAAACTGTGGACCAGAAAGTGGGAAAGATTAGTGAGGGTGAAGTCTGGAAAGCTTTGAAAAGAATGAAGATGGGGAAGGCAGTAGGATCTGATGACATACCAGTGGAGGTTTGGAAATGTCTTGGAGAGATGGCAGTGAGGTTTTTGACTCAAATATTCAATGGCATATTTGAGGGTGAGAGAATGCCTAAGGAATGGAGAAGAAGTGTGCTGGTGCCCATTTTCAAGAACAAAGGTGATGTACAGAATTGTAGCAACTACAGGGGAATTAAGTTGATGAGCCACACGATGAAGATTTGGGAGGGAGTTGTGGAAGCAAGACTTAGATGAGAGGTGACCATCTGTGAGCAGCAGTATGGTTTCATGCCAAGAAAGAGCACCACAGATGCATCTTTGCTTTGAGAATTTCATTTAGCCTTTATTTATTCAGGTAGTCTCATTGAGCCACGAGAACTTATTTTCAAAAGAGACCTGTTTAGGGAGCAGATGGGGGTTAAGGGCCTTGCTCATGGGCCCCGAGTGGGACTAATGAGGGTGAGGGGCAGGTGTGGGTGATTCACCTACCCCACCCACATTTTTGATGTTGTCAGTACCGGGGCTTGAACCGGCGATCTTCCGATAACAGGCCCACCTTCTCTAACCTCTGCGCCACCACTCCCCCAAATGCTGATGGAGAAGTACAGAGAGGATCAGAAAGAACTCCATTGTGTCTTCGTGGATTTAGAAAAAGCATATGAGAAGGTGCCAAGAGAGGAGGTGTAGTATTGCATGAGGAAATCTGGAGTGCCAGAAAAGTATGTTAGACTAGTACAGGACATGTATGAGGACAGCAGGACAGTGGTGAGATGTGTTGTAGGAGTGACAGATAGCTTCAAGGTGGAGGTGGGATTGCATCAAGGATCTGCTCTGAGCCCCTTCTTGTTTGCTCTGGTGATGGACCGACTAACAGATCAGGTCAGGCAGGAATCCCTGTGATGTTTGCAGAGGACATTGTGATCTGTGGTGAGAACAGGGAACAGGTGGAAGAGAACTTAGAAAGGTGGAGGTATGTACTTGAAAGAGAAGGAATGAAAGTCAGCCATAGTAAGACAGAGTACGCATGTAAATGAGAGGGAGGCTGGTGGAACAGTGAGGCTACAAGGAGCAGAGGTCACAAAGGTGCAGGACTTCAAGTATTTGGGGTCCACTGTCCAGGAAAATGGGGAATTTGGTAAAGAGGTGAAAAAGAGAGTCCAGGCAGGATGGAGTGGATGGAGAAAAGTTTCAGGAGTGATTTGTGACAAAAAGATGTCAGCAAATGTCAAAGGAAATGTTTACAAGACAGTGGTGAGACCAGCTATATTGTAGGGTCTGGAGACAGTGGCATTGACAAAAAGACAGGGGACAGAACTGGAAGTGGCAGAAATGAAGATGTTGAGGTTCTTCTTAGGAGTGACAAGGATGAATAAGATTAGCAATGAGATCATCAGAGGTACAGCACAGGTTGAACAACTGGGAGATAAAGTTAGAGAGACCAGACTGAGATGGTTTGGACATGTCCAGAGGAGGGACAGTGGGTATACTGGTAGAAGGATGTTAGAAATGCAGCTGCCAGGAAAAAGAAAGAGGATTTATGGATGCAGTTAGAGAGGACATGGAGATAGTTGGAGTGAGGACAGAGGATGCAGAGGACAGAGTGAGGTGGAGGATGAGGACTCACTGTGGCGACCCCTGAAGAGGGAAAAGCCGAAAGAAGAAGAAGATGTGTAAATGTTTTCAGTCCTCCATTTCTCAACCAGCCATACTTTCTTACTAATTTTTAAAGTGATCTTTTGCAATGTTTATTCAATTTGAATTTACTTTAGTTTTGTATATTTGCACATTTGTTAGACACCTTTATGTTTTTTGTTTTTTATTGTTGTTGGTTTTCCTTAGTCATAAAAAAGGCTCCTAAACTCAAAGAACAAACCAGAAATGTGTCAAAACATGAGAACTTGGCAAAGAATCAATTCTGATGTGGAAACGAAGACATAGTTTGTTTCCATTTCTTTACCAGATTTTATGAAAAACTAACACAGATTAACACATAAACAGTATTTCAGCACCACCAAGGTGATTTCCACAAAGTTATTATCTGAGAATATGGCATACAGTAAATGATCAACTAAAGATGAAAACGTCTTCTCCTCCTGTGTCAGGTGTTTATATTTTCTTGTTTCCTAAAAGAATGACTTTCAGATACTGTTCATCTGCTGTATTTCCCACTTCCCTTATAAAACACACACACACACACACACACACACACTGCCCAATATGTTGTCATGGTCAGGTATAATGACATATGCAAAAACTATTTAAAAATGAAAGCAGCCACGGTTCATATAAAAACATTAGTTCAAAAGACTAAAGATTAAAGAGTAGATTAAAAGATTAAAAGACAAAAGATTAAAAAATCTAACAAAGTTAAGTCAGGTCCTCTGGACAGATAAAAAAAATCATCAGAGGTTGAATTTCAGGTGGTTCCTGTAGTCCTCTGTGGGGTTATTTTTTCAACCTGGATTATTGAGCGTGCACCAGAATATTTTGAACCACTTTGGCCAGGATTGCCTAAAACTAGTTTGAGAGTTTGAGCAAACAGCAAGGAAGAGAGCGGACTACAGGAACCACCTGAGATCCAACCTTTGATTACTTTTTTGAATCCGCCCAGAGGGCCTGATTAAACTCTGTTAGATTATTCTACCTGGATTATTGAGCATGCAGCACGTTGGCGCAACTGGTAGAGCTGCTGCCTCTCAGCGAGCAGGTCCTTGGTTCAAACCCCGGTCCGGGGGCCTTTCTGGGTGGAGTTTGCATGTTCTCTCCGTGCATGCGTGGGTTTTCTCCGGGTGCTCCGGTTTCCTCCCACAGACCAAAAACATGCATGTTAGGCTGATTGGTAACTCTAAATTGTCTCTAGGTGTGAATGAGAAAGTGAATGGTTGTTTGTCTCGTTTGTCTCTATGTGGCCCTGTGATGGACTTGCGACCCGTCCAGGGTGTACCCCGCCCCTCGCACAGTGATTGCTGGACATGGGCACCGGCGACCCCCGTGACCCAAAATGGAATAAACGGGTAAAGAAAACGGATGGATGGATGGATGGATGGATTATTGAGCATGCAACAGGATATGTAGATTAAAAAATTACAAGAAAGTGTGGCTCCTTGAAGATTTAAAACTTTACAGTACACTAATTAACAACATGTACATTTGACCAACCAAACCCAAACTTTACAGCAGTCACATGGTCCCAGTCCACAGCTCTTCTTGAATGAATACTTTTCTGAATGTTTCCTTTACATTGAACCGACATGTAGAAGCCTTTGAATTTTCTGCCTAAAATCAGATTTTTTGTTTGTTTTGAGTTAACAAAAACAACAATTTTGTGAGTTTTTAAGGAATTCATTTATATTCAGTTCAATTCATTTATATAGCACCAAGTCACAACAGAAGTCATCTCAGGGCACTGAACAGAAACAATCACATACATTATAAATGTCAATTAATAAATTTATCTAAGGAAGGAAGGAAGGAAGGAAGGAAGGAAGGAAGGAAGGAAGGAAG
>NC_056508.1:16653966-16658325 GCF_014905685.2 Nematolebias whitei | reverse complement strand
AAGGAAGGAAGGAAGGAAGGAAGGAAGGAAGGAAGGAAGGAAGGAAGAAGGAAGGAAGGAAGGAAGGAAGGAAGGAATGAAATGAAGAAGGAAGGAAGGAAGGAAGGAAGCCATCAGATTGCATTGAGTCTTCATGTCGTCACAGTCTCCCATCCGGAGCTAGCTCAAAGGCAACAGTGGAAAGGAACAACTTCCCCAGAACAAGAAGAAACCTCCAGCACACTCAGGCTCAGGACAAGCAGCCATCTGCTCTAGGCTCATAATTAGACATGATTAGTCGAGAATGATCAAAGTGGAAACCATTTAACAGAAAAATGCATCGTTGGAGTTGCCTCCACAAATTTGTCAAGTACTTCTCCAATATAGAGGAAGTGAAGAGGAGATAAAGTTTCCAACATGTCCCTGTTAATGAGGAGGTGGGACCAACAGAGAGCAGAGGACGATGGATTAAGCTCCTGGTGGATGTTACTGGGAATTCAGAAGAAAGGATTTGCACCCATCTGCTCAGCAGTATGGATCGTCTCCTGTAGTAATGGTGATCCATGACGGTCCCTTCATTTATAGTTCAAACATTTAAAAAAAACTTTTCTTTATTTTTCCATAGGCGCTTGTATGAAAATTAAATCTACTGCTATAAATCTTAGAAGAATTAGACTAGAACATTTCTAAAGGCAGAAACGTCTGGCTGCTGTGTTTGAGGAGCGTCAGCTACAGATGGACAGCTGATTGAAGTGTGCCTGTTAGACAGACTCCTGTAACACCAGCAGGACTGGACAGCCTTGTTGTGTAACACAGGACATGAAATGATTGGCCACAGAGAGAAAAACAACTGTGGCACAGAAAAATAAGGGAGTTGTTGCCACATGACCAGATCAAGAAAGACAAACTGAGAAACAACAATTTCAGTCTCAATGATCTGATTCAGCTCACCTCTGTTCATAGTCAACATTAATGCCTGCTGTTGGAGGTGAAAGGTCAATGACATGTCTGTTTTAATTTGTCTGCTGTGTTAGCAAAAGATCTCATGCAACACTAGACCAATTTTAATGACAATCTACTCATTCAGTTTACATCTATACTTGTTCTCCTTTTAGGGTCAGTTCATTTCCAGATGTTTGCCACAACTAAAACTTTGGAAACTCAAATATGGCTGTCTCTCAGTCAGTTTTAACCATGTTGAGGTAAAATTTGGTGGATTTGTAGCTGAGCTGCACCTCCAACTTATGTATGAAATATAACCGGTTGTACAAGATAGGTTTTTAAAACTTTGCCTCAAATTTATGGAAAGAACACTGTCTGTCTCTTAGCAAAATATCTCTAGAACCAATCGCTGCATTTTAATGATACTTTCAAAAAGTCACCATTAAATGCTTATCTATAACTGTTTATCTTTTGGAGCCACTTAAAAATCAAGATGGCTGCAGAAGCCAACCGATCTTAGAAAACCCATAAATACCTATAACTCAGTCACTTTTACATTTACTGAATTAAAACTGGGTGTAGTGAAAGCTGAAACACATCCAGACACATACTCTGAGCATTAACAAATTCTGGGCGATCTCACAACACTGCATCATAATGCTCATTACATCATTCCCAACATTTGATCCACATGGCTATAACTCCATTCCTTCTCATCATAAGATATAAGGTGTGGTACAACATGTACCACTTGCTCTTGACGAGGTTGGACGTTTTTCTCCTCCTCTCCCTCTCCGCTTCACTTTGTTCTGTTCTGTCTGTGAAACTGCTTCTGAGCCTCTCTTGCATTTCTTCCGAACCATAATTATGGACTTGATTTGATCAATTGGTTCCTCAACACAGTTGATAAAATTTCTTCGAAGAGAAGACAGGCTTTAGGTGAGCTGATTTGCCTTGTTGGCATGCACGCAGCTGGATATCTCATCAACTTGGAAGACTTGGTGATGGGTCTATCTTTGCTGCCATCTGTGGATTTCACGGACGCATATTTAATTGGATTTATGATAACTGGTTCCTGATTTTTGGATTTGGCTCTTTGCTGGTTTTATCTACAATCAAGGAAGTTGTCGGCAGGAAATTTGGACCCGATCACACTGCTTGCCTTTGTGATGGCTTGGTTTGTGCCTCGAGCACCCAGACTCAAATGCTTTGGGCAGGATGGATCAGATCTCAGGGATTATTCTCAGGTACGTTCCATCGGTGTGACCATTTAATTTGGATGTTTTGGAACCGAGTCGACCAACACAGACACAAGGTAGATGTCATTAAGTTCTGCCTGTCCCCAAAACAACTGTGTGTTTATCTGAATTTGGCTCCCTTGGCTGGTCTTGCAGGCCATCTTATCTAAATTCACTTAGAGGACATGTGATCGGACACTCTGCCCCTCCCCCTCCCATCGAGGAATTTCCAACATATCAACCAGAGGAAATCAGCTGAATAAACATTATGTCATCATTTCAGGACTCTTGGATTCCCATAGGCGTTGTCCTTGGCCATTCCACGACATCCCTCGAGAATGTTTACGGATCTCACTGGAGGAAAATTATTGATTATTCCATCCTTATCAGAACTCTTACAGTGCCCTGAAGATCATCCTTGGACATGCTCACTGCTCTTGTCGTCTCACCCCCTCTGCGGAATGTCTACGTCACCATCTGCTTGTATGTGCTAGGTGTTTTTTTTTAATATCCAGTCTTTCTTTTCAGTCAAGAAGAAAGAGTTTGATAGGATTTTTTTTTTTTTTGCCTCACTTTTCACTTGTAAATGAGTCTTCTAGGCTCAATGTGATTTATCTGTTTAAATAAAGGTTGAATTGAACTGAATTGAAAAAGGTTTTCTTCAAGGCAGGCTAGGCCATATTTTTAGATGTTTTACATTTCCACCACAGAAAAAAAATCAGAGGATATTAAGGAGGAATGTCGTCCTTATTCTATGGCTGAAATGACGAGAGAATTAAGACTCAAATAACTCGATTTAGTTCCTTTATAATTCCATCACTTTCTTCTTTTATACACATCTGGTGAAATTCTCATACTCTGCTTGTTAGCTATGTTTTTGCGTTACACAGCTCTGATGTATATGCTAACACCTCCTTCCCTGAGGTTCAGCTCCTGATCACTCCTCATCACACTGTCAAACTGTGCATTCTTTATTTTCCATGTCTCACTTGTACATGTCTGCCGCTGTTACCTTTTGCACCGCTCTGACATCAAATACACACATAAAGCCATTTGTGGCTATAAATGGTTCAGTCGTCCTTGACGCAAGGCTCTCTAAATAATTCATTCCCACAGCATGCTGACACAAGATGGAAAGTTTTTTAAAAATCACAGCGAGAATGAAAAGCACAGATGTTTACATTTGAACCTATTAGTTTGTTGTGTGGATAAGAATCTGAGCAGGAAGGGACGCATCAATCATGCATTAGTGGCATGAAAGATTTCTATCAGGCAATAAAAGGAACTAGATGCACGCACACGTGCTTAAATAATTCTCTGGGCGTGCTGATTATTTCTAACAAGGTATCACAAAGCTCCATTTTTAACTCCTCTCTGCAATAAAAAGCTAGCAGCTTTACAGAGAACATTATACGTAAGTGATTAAAGTTCAATCTCATTAATATTTATTGCTTTCACTATTTCACTATGGATGTGTATCCAAATAGCATGTGCTTCCTTTGGGAGTCACATGCAAATGAGATCAATATTTAAAACCACTGTTAAAAATGTTGAAGCTACAGTTTTTCATACAATACATAAAATGTACATTATGGTTGTGAAAATAATCACTCACCACATGTAAAAAGGGTCAAGTCAAGCAAAGAGTTCAAATGTTTTGAATGGAGGTTCTGTTAAAAAGGTATGAACAATTAATATTTTACTTGCTCCTCTTTGAACAGCTTCAGTTTGAAGAGTTACAGATTGATGCACAAACAGCTGAGTGAGACTAAGACTAACACAGATTGCTGCCATCTTTAAACAACTTTAATCTCAAACTCTAACCAGGTTGAGTCAGCTGCTCTGGACAGATTCTTCTTGTTGAAACGTTTCGTCTTTTGTCCAAAAGACTTTTTCAGTCTTTGAAGTTATTAGATTTATCTGCCTGGATTATTGAGCAGCATCAGGACATTTTGCTCATCTCTAACATTTTGTAATAGTTCTTTTAATCCCTGTAGATGAACAGATGCTGGGATATATTCATCGTTTAACGCGAGTTCCTCATTTTTCTGGACTGAATAAAACGTGCACTGAATTTAAGGAAATGCAAAGTGAGACGTCATTTAAATTTGACCCATCAAAATGAATGCGGTCATTTATTTACAGAATCAAATTTAACATCAAACATTTACATTAATTTGGCAAATTATGAAAATAACAA
>NC_056508.1:16648164-16653866 GCF_014905685.2 Nematolebias whitei | reverse complement strand
TGTCCCACAGATGGGAAATTCAAGTGTAACAGCAGCAACAGATTAAAACATTTCACACAAAAGTTCCTAAATGTTAAAAACAATATATGAAGAACTAAGACGAACAATAGCAATAATAATGTTCAATTGAACATTGATAAAAACAGACTATTTACAGTACAGTATTACAGGCAGAGTGTGTGTTTCAGCAGAGGTCAGCATGTATTTAATCCTTGTTGAGTTTGTTGGGAGCAGTGATGGTTGTAGAGTCTAACAGCTGCTGGGAGGAAGGACCTGCGGTGACGCTCCTTTGTGCATTTAGGATGCAGTAATCTGTCACTGAACGAGCTCTCCAGTTCAGCAACAGCGTCATGCGCGGGGTGGGAGACGTTGTCCAGCAATGATGTTATTTTAGCTGGAGTCCTTGTGTCTCCCACCACCTGCACTGGGTCGAGGGGGCGTCCAAGCACCGAGCTGGTCTTCTTGATGAGCTCATCTAGCTGCTTCTTCTCAGCTGATGATAAGCTGCTGCTCCAACACACAACACCATAGAAGATGGCTGATGCCACTACCGAGTCAAAGAAGGTCTTCAGGAGCACCCCCTGCACTCCAAAAGACCTCAGTCTCCTCAGCAGGTAGAGTGTCTGCTCTGACCCTTCCTGTAACGTGCATATATATATATATATATATATATATATATATATATATATATATAATCCAACAAAGATGGCTGTGCCTAAAAACAGAGCCTCCATTTTCCCTTTCCTTGAGTTGCAGGGTTGGAGTCTGCATGTGCCGCGCAGCAGAGAGTGATTTGCTCGTTGAAACCCTGCAATTCTATTTCAGGCCATCCCACACACAGTGGGAGAGCAGCACAAATGTGTCACCCTTTAATTGTAGCTTTTCAGGTCTTGTGGAAATGTGCACATCTGTAGGTAAAAAAAAGAGTCCTACTTTGGATTTTAGGAACACACCTCCAGCAATTATCACATCAGAAACACACATGGTGGTGTGTACGTGTGTGTGTGTGTGTGTGTGTGTTTATATCTGTATGTGTTTTTAATTTGTCTGATTTAAGCCTTTCAGCTTAGCTTCTTATACATTTGAGAGCAGAACACTGAAATTATGTCCTTGCTACTTGCAATGCTTGCTTGGTATGTTCCAAACGTTATCGTCAGCATTGTCACTTGCTGTGAGCGCTTCTCTGTCACTTCTGCCGGCTGAGCTGCAGAGATTTATTCCTGTGAAGGGTCAACCCCTTTCAATTAATTTCTTGTTAGTTCTGATCCGAATAAGCTGCAGTAAGAATTTAATCCTCATAACTGGATTATGAGCTGATTGTCGCCACAAAATGGGAAATGGGTGTTTGCTGTTGAATTGAAGAGTTATATAATTGTTGATGGATGTTGTATCGACAGCCAATCAGAACCCATACGGTGCCGAGCAGCTGTGTTGGTAACACGTTTCACTTGTTTTTAGTAGCTGATTTCTAAGAAAGAGTTAAATAAGGCAAAACTAAAAGAACGCATTATTGATTAAAAATAAAGGTCGTCTCCTGCTACCTGTTTCATGCCAGAATCTTAGACTGGGATCCTCTTATGTTGAGAAATGTTGGTCAAACATCAAGATGTCTTGTCCAGAGCATGAGTTTTGAAAACTCTCAGCAACAACCACACCAAATATTTGGACAATATCTGTCAAATTCCAACAAGGTTCAGACAGGTCATCTGGATGTTTTTTTGTTATTGTTGTTGTTGAGATGTTTCATCCTTCATCCAAAGGGCTTCATCAGTCTGAGGAGCCACAACAAACTCAGGTCCACAAGCAGCACCATCACATAGTGGACCAACCAGTTTGATGGTGATAAGATGGTTTCTGGAGTCCGCCCTCTCCCCTGTCGACTCCTCTGAGGCAGCCATGGTTAAAGTGGCTCAAAACATCAAAGTTCATGCACAATAATCCAGGTAATAATCCAACAAAGTTCAGTCAGGTCATCTTATCACCATCAAACATGTTGGTCCACTACGTGATGGTGCTGCTTGTGGAACTGAGTTTGTTGTGGCTCCTTGGACTGATGAAGTCCTTTGGATAAAGGATGAAACATCTCAACAACAAAAAAAGAACCTGTCCAGACGACCTGACTGAACTTTGTTGGATGTTTTATGTGGATTATTGGGCATGAGCTTTGATATCTGTCAAATTGTTTCCATTTCAACATATCTGCGTTTTCTATGGTCATTAACCTGTGGCCACCATTTTGACATGAATTGATTTAAAAAAAATACTAATTTATAAATGTACAGCCAGTGATTACTCTCTGCAAGTTTCGTCAGAACTTCTCAAGTGGTTCATGAAATATTTTAGTAACAGACCAACTCACAAAACATACAAACACTTAACTTTTAGCATCGAGCAATAAAACTCTTTCAGGTGGAATTTAATCTGATCAATATTTGTTTAACTTGGCTGATGTCTTTGCCACTTTTCCCATGCAGTTAGATGATTTGAATAAAACATTAATATTCTTGTTGTTTTTCCATTTCAGTGCATGAATGTACACCTCTGTGAGTTGAGATACTTTCTATATGTACTTATTACAGCCAGCTCCATGCCTCCATCCTGTATAGAATGATGGCTGCTGTGTGGAACGACTCCCTCCTCACTGTGTGTCCACAAGCCTTTATTATTAATCAGGGATAACAGTGAGGTCAGCAGGGGAAGGGAAAGGGGTCAAAGGTTGACATTTTGAGCTGCTGTTGGTCCCACAGTGAGGCTCCCACACCGGCGTCAGAGGAACACCGGGTCGCTGTTTCAGTTCCGTCAACAGAACTTTGCTCAGTCATCAGGAGTTTGTGTGAACGCTCTGTGGGTGATAATGTTTTTGTCCTTGTCTGCATGCGCTTGTGTTCATTTGTCCATCTTCTCAGAGGAAGACTACATAAATAACGGGACAGACTTTGATGAAACTCACAGGAAGTAATCACCAGATGTAC
Source organism: Nematolebias whitei (assembly GCF_014905685.2). Lineage (NCBI taxonomy): Eukaryota > Metazoa > Chordata > Actinopteri > Cyprinodontiformes > Rivulidae > Nematolebias > Nematolebias whitei. The sequence continues at coordinate 16,650,894 of NC_056508.1, read as the reverse complement.
ATTTGATTATTTTTGGGGGTCAGCATGTTTGAAGATGGCCGACCACGACGCCCTTCCAGTTATTTTCGTTCCCAGGTGGAGAGGAAACTCACACGAACTCATTAAAAACAAGAGAGATCAATTCTTTTTACCTTTTAATGTAGATAAGGCAGGAAAAGTTTTGTAACTTTTACATTAAAAGCGCTGAGGCGGAGTCCGACCCATCGCAACACGGAACCGGAAGCGGAGGCCCCGAGCAACAGAACGCCCCAACTTATGTTGGAACATGGCTCCGTCTTCACATTCAAGATTCAAGATTCTTTATTTGTCATTTGCACCACATGTGGTACATGTGTTGGAATGAAATTGTGTACACAGGGTCCCATTTACATGAAACAGATCAGCAGCGACATGAAACAGATCGGCAGCGACATGAAACAGATCGGCAGCGACATGAAACAGATCAGCAGCGACATGAAACAGATCGGCAGCGACATGAAACAGATCAGCAGCGACATGAAACAGATCAGCAGCGACATGAAACAGATCGGCAGCGACATGAAACAGATCAGCAGCGACTTGAAACAGATCAGCAGTGACATGAAACAGATCGGCAGCGACATGAAACAGATCAGCAGCGACATGAAACAGATCGGCAGTAACATGAAACAGATCAGCAGCAACATGAAACAGATCGGCAGCAATATGAAACAGATCAGCAGCAACATGAAACAGATCAGCAGCAACATGATATGGTTTTTCACAGTGATTATTCTAGTTAGAGATTCATGAGTCTAACAGCCTCAGGGTAGAAGCTGTTCCTCAGTCTAGTGGTTCTACACTTAATGCTCCTTAACCTCCTTCCTGAGGGGAGCGAGGAAAAAACGTGTGTGTGCTGGGTGAGTGGGGTCCTTCATGACGCAGGTGGCCCTCTTCCTTTATCTGGAGGTGTACAGCCAATCAGAATGTATCAGTGGGGTGACTATGTTTGACCTCTTTGGTCTTATCTGTTTCTGATGGTGGATAATGGGCAGAGTGCAAATCTATCTTGTGTTGGAAGCAAGCAAAAATAAAAATGAGTCCTTATCGGGTGTTGACCCTGGGATCGTTCATTGTGGGCAGCTGAGACTGAGCTGATCTGTTCCGAACCAGGTTATGAGTCAGAGTAGACCAGACTGGGCCTCCAGCAAGATTAAACTTCTAACAATATTGGGCTAAAATTTGCTGTGGTTGTTGCTGAGAGTCACTCCTGACCACTCTTAGTGCTCACTGATCCTGAGAGCAGAGCTTGAATCTTTGACAATAATTACTGAAGTCATGTAATGAGCATGGGCGTTGTAAAAATGACTGTATTTTAAATAATTTTACAGATTTTCAGCTATAATTTGGTGTGGTAGTGGCTGAGAGTCATCTACAACAGACATTTACAGTAGATCTACACATAAAGTGAAATCCCATGTTTATGTTCAAGCTTTGACCAGAACAGTTTTAATTTAATGCTTAGTCTTTAATTTTAAAATATTGCATGTGAGTTAAATGTTATCGGTTGTTGTTAAACTTTTAGATTTGCTTCCGTGCACGGCCACCTCTGTTGGGTTCCCGGGGGTGCTGTCAAACACTTTCAGTCCACAAGGCCAAAGCGAGCTGTACCCACGGAGCCATTTGAAAGTCATTTGCATCAGGAATCTGTCCGAGGCGAAGAGGATGATACCAGATTTCACCCATCTGCAGTCCTGTAAAATTGATTATATCAGCTGGTTATGTAAGCGGGGGAATGAGATGAGCCAATTAGTTCCAGAGTCGCACCGAGTGCCAGCATGAAGGGTGCCAGTGTTGCCTGATGAAAGCAAAGTTTGTAAATCAGTTCAATTATATTTTCTTTTAAAGGCAAATCTGCATGTTCCTTTACTACAGCTCTGTGATTCACATAGACGGATCCAATGGGGACAGTTAGCACTGTTCAGTTGAGCTGCAGGGATGAGAAGGACAACTCTGGATGTTTGCAGAGCGGTGAAGTTATTCTTCATGGTCCACTTTCAGGAAGAACACGTTGATGTTATGATCCACATTATTGGATATGTATTTGTCTTTACAGCTTCTGATGATGGTTATTATATTTTCACTACTTGGCAAAGATCCACGTATTGTATGAAGTATTTTACAAGATTAAAGCTCTAGTCTGATGATTCGTTTTCAGCTTTTTAAGATTACTCTTCTTATGGATGAAGAACACCAAGTTTTTAACAGCTGTCTTAACTCTTTGTGCTTCTTAGAATGTTCTATTTGTGAGGCACAGTTGTGGGTTGTTGCTGGTCTTTCATATTATGCAAAAAGGGATAAATACACACATAAACCAGCGACATGCTGCACTCTTGACTCCATATCTCCTCAGAGTCTTTGGGACAGTGATGTTATGAAGAACTGCTTTTATGAACAACAACAAAAATAATGTAATGAATGTTGAATTTGATTTGAGCAGATTTCCAGCAGAATCAAAAACTAGCACTCCTTGGAGAAATGTGCATCTCTTATATTCTCACAGGCCAAACTTTTAAACAACCTCGTGTTATTAGTTGGGATTCAGAGTGTGTGTTAGGTTTGACTCGACCTCACTTTAGATCAGTGTATGTAAAAATAATAGGGAGGTGGCTATTGTTGTACTTGTTAAGGTGGAATGGCTGTGGTGGCCATATGTATGTATGTGAGTATATATATATACTGTATATATATATATACGTATATATATATATA
>NC_056508.1:16644415-16648064 GCF_014905685.2 Nematolebias whitei | reverse complement strand
TTTGTAATAATTATGGAGATTGTCTATGTTGTTAATCCCGTGTGAATCAGCCATGTCAGTAGTTTGTAAAGTAAAAAATTCCCCCGCAGATTACCTACTATATTTTATTGAACTCCGAGGTCCTGTGATAATACTCATCCAATGCGAATAGGCATCTCTGTGATTTGGACAGAAATGGGCGGGATCCGATACGTAATGAGGAGTTTTTTTGTTTCCTGTGTGTATTTTTATTTGCTTTTGGCTGCATTGGAGTGCATAAATAACCTTTTGTGTCCCGGACCAGCAAAAGCCTATCGACCCGTAATTTTTTCATTCATTCAAACTTTATTTAGACAGATTAATCCTATTGAGCCTCAGGGACTCATTTACAAGAGAGACCTGATTTCTTTAACAAAGAGTGATGACAACAGTGGACAACAACGACAACAATAGACAGTCACAAAAGAGGCATACAAATTTACATTTATTTTTTTATTTTTTTATTTTTTATAGATCAAAACAAAAAATCAACCAAAAGTCAAGTCAAGTCACATTTATTTATATAGCACATTTAAAGGACAGTTAAAAGAAAAAGTAGCAAAAAAAACAACAGCTAGATTATAAGACGGTGTAGAAAACTAAAAACAGGAGCATGTCTGCATTGGTTTTTGCCATGAACTTAACAGATGTTTAAAGACACTTAGAGAGGTCAAGGTCTAGAGCTTCAGTTCTTTTTGAAAGATATTCCAGGAAACAGGAGCAGAGTAGGAGAAGGTCCTTTCTCCTAATTCAGTCCTCACTGAGGGAACACTGCAGGTAATAATGTCCTGAGAGCGCACGCTGTAGCTGCACTCACACAGAGACATGTAGGAGGAGATGTATGAAGGCAGCAGACCAAGAAGTGATTTAAAGATGAAAATGTACCAGTGAGAGAGTCTGTGTGAAGTTAATGATGTCCAGTTAACCAGTGAACACAGGGTGCAGTGGTGGGTACGATAATCACAGCCAGATATGAATCTTAGTGCATCATGATAGACAGCATCCAACATCTGCAGCATCCAACATCTGCAGCATCCAACATCTGCAGGGTTCTTGTAGGAGCGTTCATGTAAATAATGTCACCGTAATCAAAGGAGGGAAGGGAAGTCACAGTTATAAGGCATTTCCTAGCATTCAGAGTTAGACAGGATCTGTTTCTGAAAAAGAAACCCAGTTTAACTTTTAATTTCCTTACTAGGTTTTCCATGTGAAGCTTAAAAGAGATGTGAGTTGATCAAGATACCCAAATATTTATAGGAATAAACAAACTCAATAGGGACACCATTTGAGGATAAAATCAGAGGAAGAACTGCTGGGACTGGCTTCCTGTTTGAAAAAAGCATCCCTTTGGTTTGTCTGCCTTTAGGGCAAGTTTGAGAGGAACAAATATGTCTGGATGATGTCAAAGGTGGATTGCAAAAACTGAAAAACCTTAGCAAATGTTTTAGTTCGACAATAAACAACTGTGTCATCAGCATCGAAATGTAAGGATGAGTCAGGGATGCTCTGACCTACATTACCTATGTAGATTGTATATAGGGTGGGTCCTAAGACTGAGCCTTGTGGTACACCATTGCTGATTGTTAAATAACTGGAGGAAATACCATTATGTTGAACACATTGCCTCCGATCTGAAAGATAGTTAGAGAGCCAGCCAATGGTGTGTTCTGAGAAACCATTTTCTAAGAGCTTGTGACACAAGATATCATGAGCCACAGTGTCAAAAGCTTTAGACAGGTCTAAGAAAACTGCAGCGCAATAATCCTTAGCATCCAGTGCGTCAACAACGTCATTAAGAACCTTCAGTGAAGCAGTGGTTGTGCTGTGTTGTTTCTGAAACCAGACTGTTGGGGAGGTGATGTTAAATGAGTCCAGGTAATTTTTGATTTGAGAGTTTATCAGTTTTTGACACTTGAACTTGAACACACAAGTGCAACGTGCAGCGCGTTAACATCAAATCCAGAAGATGTCCATAAATTTCAGCTAAATCTCAGGCTTTGGTTAGCCCGTGCAAATGCGCCACATAAAAAGCAGACGTTGGGGAGTAATTTTTTTATTACATGTGGTCCCTAGGTAAAACTAATCCCGTGCAAGTAGGGCTTGTTTCTGCAAACAGAGGTTGTTCAAGGATCTAGCTACAACAGGTGAGATACTGATTGTTCATAGAATTCTTGTCCATAGAATCTCACTTCAGCAGATCAGAACCTTTCCTTTAACTCATTTCCATCCATCTATCCAGTATCTTTTACCCGCTTCTTCCTTTTCGGGTCGCCGGCGTCGCTGGTGCCCACATCCAGCCATCACTGTGTGAGAGGCGGGGTCCTTTACCTCATTTATTTTTAAAAATGCACTTCTTCAACTCTTCCTCGCAGCTTATCAGACATGAGGAAGAGTATTCTTGTTCCTGAGTTCTCATTTCAAACTGACTCCAGTTCCATGCGGCGTGTGCCACACATGAATCGTGACACGATTTTGTTGCACGTGACTCATGGGATTTCTGTAAAGCATGATTTGTAAAAATCATATTTTAAAATAAAATGTGAGACTTAGTGTTCTTACTCATATTTCCTGGAGGAAGCTTGCCCTCTCCTTGATCCTCTTTCCCCCACGTCCTTATTAAGAGGTGAGGTGTCCTTCAGAATATTTGGCTGGGGGGGATTTTTAGGTCAGGAGGACCGAGGCAAGAGAAGACAAGGAGGGACAAATTAGACGGAACTGTCTCAGAATGATCTGGTTCAGTGAAGCCAACCAGGAGTGAAATACACCTCTTTAATCTTTCCACGTTGTTTCAGTGTTTTATCTGTTGGGGGGGGTCTCCCACTTACCATCCTGTGTGTTTCTTTACAGGATCACCTGCTTCTACTGAAGGGGTTTGTGTAGAGGAGCATGTTGTGACGCCATGTCTCTGGAGATGGAAAAGACCATCACAAAGCTGATGTACGACTTCCAGAGGAACTCCACCTCTGACGATGACTCTGGGTGTGCGCTGGAGGAGTACGCCTGGGTCCCCCCTGGCCTCAGTCCAGAGCAGGTACAACACAATCGCACCGATATTCAAGTCTCACTGAACGCTCTATTGTCTATCCGTTATTTTCCTGCCAACTGGAAATTAATTAACTCAAGACAGAAGAGAAATTTAATCATCCGGACAGTCTTCAGTGCTTTTTGATTAATCTTGAGAATAAAAATTTGTCATTCAGGGGTGAAAAAAGAATGATAGATCACGATCGCTTTACTTTAATTCCAGTTCTTTGGGTTTTAGTTGGACTAGAATGGGGGAGAAAAAAGGGCAGGTCTGACACGTAGTACAAATCACAGAGACTTGAGCTGTCAGGCACTTTCTGGAAGAGGAGTTGTAGAGACATTTTTCAGCTGCTTAAAGCTGATGTTCAGACTTTAAGATAAAAAAAACAACCAAAACCCAAATCATGAAAGTTAAAGATTGACTGGATGGTTTATTTGTTGATAGAACAAATGAGAAGTGATGAACACACTGATGAAATGGTGGAATGATCTGTGGTGAGGTGGGACCCAGGCGCAGACAGATGCAGACCCAGACCCAGACCCAGGTGCAGACAGATACAGACCCAGACCCAGGTGCAGACAGATGCAGACCCAGACCCAGGTGCAG
>NC_056508.1:16644112-16644405 GCF_014905685.2 Nematolebias whitei | reverse complement strand
ACCCAGGTGCAGACAGATGCAGACCCAGACCCAGGTGCAGACAGATGTAGACCCAGACCCAGGTGCAAACAGATGTAGACCCAGACCCAGGTGCAGATAGATGTAGACCCCGACCCAGACCCAGGTGCAAACAGATGCAGACCCTGACCCAGACCCAGGTGCAGACAGATGTAGACCCCGACCCAGACCCAGGTGCAGACAGATGCAGATGCAGACCCAGACCCAGGTGCAGACAGATGTAGCCCCAGACCCAGGTGCAGACAGATGTAGACCCCGACCCAGACCCAGGTGCA
>NC_056508.1:16634694-16644012 GCF_014905685.2 Nematolebias whitei | reverse complement strand
ATATATATATATATATATATGAATGTTTCTGTTCAGTGCTGTAGATCAAGGTTCATGCTCATTCAGGTAATATAATAAATCCAACAGTGTCCTGAGATGACTTCTGTTATAAATAAGCTGAAGTGTAGAGGAACACTTCCTGAACTGTCATTCAAATCCGTCCAATGGTTCATGAGATATTTTGCTAACAGGCGACAAAATGAACATCTAATCGTTTATAGTCAAATGCAGATGTTGCCGTAACACCTGTTGATGTGAAGCAGCTCCGGTGTTGAGGTATTTCCAGGTGTTGCCTCATCATGGCTGGAACAGGTTTGACAACCAGCACCGTGCGCCATCTTCCCCCCCAGTCATGGTCCAAAGACATCACGAGGTGTGGCAGCGGCTCACTGCTCTCCAGCACTTTCACTTTTGATAAGAGCTTATCAGCACAGCCTGGTGCTGATTGGGCAACTGGAGAAAAAGGAAGTGAAACACGCCGCGCTGCTTTGTTGCAATAAAACCTCTGGAAAGTGTCGTTTCTCGTCCCTCTCTGACATGTCACACTTAACTACACTGTGAACCTTAAGACGAGCCGTGAGCGCGCGATGAAGTCCACGAGGTAGCTGACAAACGAGAGACTTTTGTTCAAAGGACTTCCTGCTCCGCTGGACCGGAGCACGCGGACGTTCGGAAAGATTAAAGGGCCGAGCAGAGATGGATCACGCACGAGCCTCAGACGCGCAGGTAGGAAAGATAAAAGCAAGAGAACAGACTGAGGAAGCGAGCTGACAAGACGCACGCGAGTTTCTCGAGCGCGCGCACACGAACAGTGAGGCAAACTCAACCACGCAGTTTGTTTTACCTGTTTTTATTCATGTCAGGTCAGCACGTAAACAAACAAACAAACAAACAGGGTTTCCTAAATTAGGCTAGTAACACCGGAACCCGTTTGAATACGAGTAAACAAAGTGTATAAACTGACCACACGGGGGCGCTGGTGAACACCACAGTCTGGACGGTCATGGTTCTGCTTCGTTTTTAATTTATTAACTTTGTTTAATCAGGCAAATCCCACTGAGAGCACAGGCCTGGACCTGAAGGCAGACTAACAGGCATGTTTTTGATGTGTGGGAGGAAGCTGGAATACCTGGAGAAAACCCACGCAAACTCCACACAGAAAGACCCCAGGTCCAACCGGGGATTGGACCCACGACTTTCTTGCTGTGAGGCAACAGTGCTAACCACTGAGCCGTCGTGCTGCCTTCGTCTGCTAGTAAAATATCTCGCAAACCAATGGGCAAATTTTATTAAAGCTTTATGAAAATAATCATTGGATTTACATAAGCAAATCTTTTTTTATGTCAAGAAGTACTTTATTTCGAACAAATAACATTGCATATGAAGATCTTCAACACAATAAGAATATCAAATTACATGATTCATAACTCATTTATGCATACATTTATTTAACTTTTTTTTAAAAACTTTTTTTATTTTACTTTGTAGATTGCAAGACCTTTACACCAATATTGCCAATGTCGGTGGTTATTATTTATATATCATTATGCCTTTGTTTATTTATTTATTTTTCTTTAATGTAATATGCAAATCTTTCTTCTTCTTTCGGCTGCTCCTTTCTTCGGGGGTCACCGCAGTGAACTAAGTTGTACGAAGGTTTGGTGATTGTTTTTATGCCGGATGTCCTTCCTGATGCAACCACAGACACCGAGCTACCACAGCCTCTGTGTGGAGCAGAGCTGCCATCTAGGGTGACCGGGGAGCAGATGGTGGGGGTTAAGGGCCTTGCTCAAGGGCCCAGAGTGGGGCAAATGAAGGTGGAGGAAGGCAGGTGTGGCTGCTTCACCTTTCCCACCCACATTTTTGATGTTGGTCCAGGGAGTTGGAACCGGCGACCTTCTGATCACAGACCCACATTCTCTAACCTCTGTGCCCCCACGCCCCCGCAGGATTTACATATGCAAATAATTAACCCAATTGAATTAAGCTGCCACAGATACCGACCTCGAAAACCACATAAATTGCTTGAATTCTGTCTATTAGAAATATTGATCTAAAACTGAGTGTAGTAGTAGCTGAGAGTGATCCCCAGCACATATTCTGAGCAGCGACAGATTGATCTCTGTTGAAAAAAATGTGCCATTAACTGTTTGGAGTGTTTTAATAGCTGGATGTGTATCAGTGATTAGAGGAGGGGGAGAGGGCGGGCCCAGAGGCCATCTCAGCACCAGCAAACTGTCCCCCCCCCACTATGGAGTTAGTGGGAATCAGTTTGTTTGGTGGCTTCTCAGACTGATGAAGTCCTTTGGATGAAGGGTGAAATGTCTCAGCAAAAAAAAAAAAAAGAGACCGTCCAGATGACCTGACTGGACATTGTTGGATTTATACCTGGATTATTGAGCATGAACTTTGGTATCAGTGATTTACTTTTCCGAGCCAGCCCAGTTCAAGATGCCGGGCACAGCTAACCTCCATTAACACAAAGTGTCTAACTCAAACAGCTACACAACCAGCTAAAATGTAAAGTGGTTGCAGCTGAGAGTCAGTCACAGCTCGTGCTAGTCAGTGTGGCATATGTCAGTATCGCAAGATACCACGCGTAACGTTATTTTCAAGGTTTGAACAAAACGCCTTTAACTCCGTTGGTCATGATTATTTTATTCTACAACTCAGGCGCGATGGACAAGGGATGATTCTTTCAAAGAAAGCTAGACCTTTAATTTTTTAGAGTGATTTTATTGATACACGTCATAGAACGTGTATATGTGTGTGTGTGTGTGTGTGTGTGTTTTATTGTAGCAGTACATTTTTTGGCAATCAGGTCAGACATCTTGTTGAATCTTGGTGTAAAATAATTGAAGTGAAGATTGAAAATCTGTCTTTCAAGATGTGAAACAGTTGTTTTTGTCTTATGTGAAAGAAGTACAACTTTAAACAGCTTTAGCTTTAAAGCCACAGCTGGGCCTGTCGCGATAAACAATAAATCAATCAATCGCGTGCTAAATGAAAATTATCCACCTCATTTTCATTTATTGGCTTTATTATTTCTTCGTGTCTCTCTCTTTCTACTGAAGACACTGGACGACAAAAGTCTCAACTCCGGTGCTCTTCACTGACCCCTCCCTTTCTCTTTTTTCTCTTTAAAATCCGTTTTAACCGTCCATAAATTACGTTTTTGGATCGTTAAAAGCAGCGAAGCTGAGAAGATAAGCTACAAGCTAAGCTAACAGGCCGATCTCAGGAAAAAACCTCCGTCTTGTCGACGCTCCAAAATTCACAGTTGAAATCTGTGCCTTCGTGTAAAAAGTTGTTTTTCTCTGCAAAAAGAAGCTGAGAACTTGTTTACTGATTTTTTTATTATTAAAAGATTTGTGTGAAAAATGCTAAAGAGCTCAAACCACACCGAGCGTCCGCCATTTTGAGAACCGAAGCGAGACAGCCCATGTCACGTCAAGGGGCCTCCCTCTCATTTTTCTTCAAGAAACACGCTGGTCGCATGTTTCTTATACTGTCATCTGGTGGTCGAAAAAGATATTACACTCAAAACAAATGAACCAACATCCATCCATCCATCCATCCATTATCTTTACCCGCTTATTCCATTTTGGGTCACGGGGGTCGCTGGTGCCCATGTCCAGCAATCACTGTGCGAGGGGCGGGGTACACCCTGGACGGGTCGCAAGTCCATCACAGGGACACATAGAGACAAACGAGACAAACAACCATTCACTCTCTCACTCACACCTAGGGACAATTTAGAGTTACCAATCAGCCTAACATGCATGTTTTTGGTCTGTGGGAGGAAACTGGAGTACCCGGAGAAAACCCACGCATGCACGGAGAGAACATGCAAACTCCACCCAGAAGGCCCCTAGACCGGGGTTTGAACCAAGGACCTGCTCGCTGCGAGGCAGCAGCTCTACCAGTTGCGCCACCGTGCTGCCCGCATGAACCAACATTTATTCTTAAATTTGACAATAACGACTAATTATTGTCAAATTCCAAACAATATTATTGTTTATCACAATAATTTTTGAGACAATCGCCCAGCAAAATTCGTTATCGTGACAGGCCTAGCCACAGAACAAAGCAGTAAACCATCACAAGAATGTTTCAACAATTGAATTAAAATGTTTTCTTCACAGCCTGACAAGAGGCCCACTGACAGCACGGCATCTCCTTCTATGGTACATTGTCTCATAACTGAAACATCTTTTTATTTGGACTTCAGTTCTGCCCCATTAGGATGTGTGATGAAGTGTTTTCACTGTCAAAACAGAAGGACAAGTGGCCTTTCAGGCGAGTGAGAAGTCCATCCAGACCAAGGGCTTGGCTGTCCAGATCTTACAAACCAAAGTTTGGAGGGCAGGTCCAGAGGCCTCGGTTAGACCAGAAGAACTTGGAGCATTTTTTCTTAAGTTACCTTCCCCTGATGTGGCTTGAACTTGTCCTCTTCTCATATTGATGCAGGTTTGCAAGAGATGACCATGTATTCCACAAAGCTGGTTTCAGCAACCAAAAGTACCACTACCTGAAGCCCCGGGCCTACATCCATCGCAGAGATCACACCCCATCTAAACCTCTGCGTATCCTGCCGAAGGAGAATGAAAAAGAGAGGATGAAGGAGAAGGAGAGGGGAAAGATGATGGAAAAGGAGTGGCGTGAGCAAAGAGAGAGCACCGATGGAAGTTCCTCCTCCAAACAAAACAACAGTGAGTTCATGACCGCAACACACGGAACAGGTTTTATCCTAAAAAGATCAGGTTAGAATATCATATTGTTCATTATTATTTTGAACGTTTGTTGAAAGACATTCTTCACTGTCTTAGTGTAAATCTGGGTGTCTAAATACTTCTTTAAAATGTCTTCAGTTGATCCAAAATGCTGCTGCCAGAGTCTAAACTGGAGTTAAGGACTGGCTTCGTCAAGTCCAGAATTGAATTCAAAATCTTACTTTTAACCTACAAAGCCCTCAACAACCTAGCTCCATCTTATATTACATATCTTATTGTTCCATATTTTCCCAACAGAGCACTTTGCTCTCAGACTGCAGGTTTACTTGTGGTTCCTAGAATTTCTAAAAGCAGAATGGGAGGCAGATCTTTCAGTTATCAGGCTCCTCTCTTGAGGAACCAACTTCCAGTTTCTGTCCATGAGGCTGACACATTGTCCAGTTTTAAGACTTTCCTTTTTGATAAATCCTATAGTTAGGATTGGCTTGTTATGTTGCTATAGACTTAGACTACTACAGGACAAATTGACCTCATTTCCTTAAATGAATTGTTAAAATTGAATAGTTTTCATTTGATACTATTTCTATTTTAACATGTGATTCTTGACCTGCCATTGTGTATCCGTTCTTCTCAAACCCAGCCGGTTGAAGCAGATGACCACTTGTTCTGAGTCTGGTTCTGCTAAAGGTTTCTTCCTCATGAGGGAGTTTTTCTTTTCCACTGTCGCCTTCATGCTTGCTCAAGATGAGAGTCTGTGATGGAGTTAAACTCAAAGCAGTCTGCTCCTCAGATAAATAACGTTACATTATTATTTTTATATATAAATGTTGCTGCTCAGTGCCCTGAGACGACTTCTGTTGTGACTTGGTGCTATAGAAACTGAATTGAACTGAATGGAATTTAAATTTCTCAGTCTACGTTTCTGTCGTCCCTCTGGGCAAAATGCTTTTTACGTTTTGTCTCTCAGCTCTAGAGCAGTCACTCTTAGATTACATGAACTACACGTGTTTCAGACAAACAAAAACCTCTGCTCACCGTGACGTTCACTCATAAAAACAGATTGTATAGGTTAAAGGTCCTGATAAAGGAACTGATAATTATCCTCATACGCATGCTGTTGGTTGTAATAACTCAGAATAGGCTACCTGCTGCTGTGTAGGTCCAGACAGAGCGATCAGAAACTTTATTCACAGTTAAAATGTTTATTTCACCCTGACTTTGTCCCGTAATGTGTAAATCACTTTACCAATCAAATAAATCAAGTGAATATTTTTTAAAACTATGTTTTGGTGTTGTGTTACATCAAGAGGCTAAAGACAACAGTTCTTTCTCTAACTATACACGTAAAAAATAACCTCCAATCAGGAACAACTGATCTTTCGCTGCAGCTTCAAAGTGAGCGTAACTTTAAAAATACATCACTCCGATCAGTTCTAAAGTTTTCATTCTATAATGTAGATCAACCTCCTATTAATCAAAATGAGTCTTTTTTATGGACGATACTAAAATCAGCTATTTAAAAAGATTTGTTAAGCAGAAGTTGTGGCGTGACAACGTGAGCAGGTCATGAAGCAACCGGGCGGATTTACACCCCCAACCACACCATCAGGCTGGTGGTTTTAGACAAACTTAATTATTTAGCAGTGACAGATTACTGGTATAGTATTCAAAAACACATCAGCATTAACGTATTAAATTTCTTTATGATGGTTCTTATTCCCAAGAATAACTTAATCCCTTCTGCCCATTATCGCTGTAAGTCTGTGGAAGACAACAGAAGGTAAAGAAAGCTGGTCTTAACAACAGTTTTCCACATTCTGCCTTTTTAATCCCTCATTATACGAAAATGACGCTGCAGTTCTGGACATGTGAGGATAAAAACAGTGGTGGAACTACTGGAGAATTAATTATAAACTATTGTTTTTGCCTATATTTGCAATTTAACATTAAAATTGAGCGTTTTTCACATTAAAACTCAAACACAGGCAGCAAATGCCACCAGAGTCGTGCACCGTTACTGCCTAGTTTGTTGAATTATGTCCAGAAATAATTACATTTTGTGTAAATAAAGTACGAGATTGAGGAAGGAAACACACAGTGGTCCGGGGTGCCCAAACTTTTTCCCTGAGAGGGCCAAAATGAAAATCTATCAGAGGGCCGTGGGCCAAATGCGATAATATAATACATGAAATGCAAATATTTCTTTACGTAAAGGAATTTTATTTTTATACAGTTATTTAACCTTTCATTCTGTATAAAGAATGTTACAGAACACACAAAATATAACAAATAAGTCGTATATAGGAAATTAAAACAAATATATACATTTTGTCCAGGTGCTGGTCATAAAATTAGAATACCATGAAAAAGTGGATTTATTTCAGTAATTCCATTCAAAAAGTGAAACTTGTATATTATATTCATTCATTACACACAGACTGATATATTTCAAATGTTTCTGTTAATGTTTATTATTATAACTGACAACTAATGAAAACCCCAAATTCAGTATCTCAGAAAATTAGAACATTACTTAAGACCAATAAAAAAAGGATTTTTAGAAATGTTGGCCAACTTTAAAGTATGAACATGAAAAGTATGAGCATCAATACTTAGTTGGGGCTCCTTTTACCTGGATTACTGCAGCAATGCAGCGTGGCATGGAGTGGATCAGTCTGTGTCACTGCTCAGGTGTTATGAGCCCAGGTTGCTCTGAAAGTGGCCTTCAGCTCTTCTGAATTGTTGGCTCTGGTGTATCGCATCTTCCTCTTCACAATACTCCGTAGATTTTCTATGGGGTTAAGGTCAGGTGAGTTTGTTGGCCAATTAAGAACAGGGATACCATGGTCCTTAAACCAGGTACTGTTAGTTTTGACACTGTGCAGGTGCCAAGTCCTGTTGGAAAATGAAATCTGCTTCTCCATAAAGTTGGTCAGCAGCAGGAAGCATGAAGTCTCTAAAACTTCCTGGTAGACGCTGCGTTGACCTTGAACCTCAGAAAACACAGTGGACCAACACCAGTGGTGTTGATTCATGGAATAAGAATACAGTGCTTTGGCTTATGAGATTTCAATGTAGTAATGATGACGGCTTCTGGTGCACCAAATCAAACGGCTTCGCTGGCCCCAGTTTGGCCCGCAGACCCAACTTTGGGCACCCCTGGGTTAAATCGGTTTAGGTGGCAACATAGCTTTGGTTGTTCGAGCTATTTTTGGCACAGCAGCTTTCTTAAACATCTAAATGCACCCACTTCCTGTTTACAAGAAGAGTACAGGTTCCTCTTCACAACAGGTTTGTGTTTTCTTGCATCATGCCACCTCTGGGTGGCAGCATGAGCAAGTCAAGGCCCTTGTTTCCATGAGTATGTTTGCATTAAGAGTATTTGGGGGGCAGTGGCTTCTTTGTGGTGTCCGTTGGTTGGTCGGTAGTTACCTTGTAGTAGCAACAAGCTGGTGTTGCATAATGTTGATCAGCTTTTCCCACACTCAGTGCATGGATTATGTCATCAGCGAGCTGCGAGTCATCCTCAGCTGAACAGGGTGATATTATTAGCTGGAGGTAGATTTATCATGAATTGTTTTTCAGTGGGAAGAGTTCACAAGGAAACCACAGAAATCAGCTTTGTTTTCCAACAAGTGTAACACCAGTTGTCACTAAACACAGTCCACATCTCAGATGTTGGGTTTTGTTTTTTCATGCTGGTAGAAAGCGGTGTGTAAAGTGCCGAATTGCTTCATCTTGCCTTGCACACGGCCACTTTTATTTGTGCGCACGCTGCAGCACTGTGTGGAGGTGTGTGTTTGTGCATGTGAGAGAGTGGAACAGGTTTTTTTGTGGGCCTGAGTGATGGTGCGATGATGGTGACTCATCGCTGAATTTGTGTGTGTATATGAGAGTGTGAAAGATGAAGAGAAGGAGAGACGTACTGCACCACATAACGAACCATAACAGAGATACGGCTTTACATGGGGAAACTGCGAGAGAGACAAATCTGGTGAAACCTCTATTGATCTCAGACATAAAGGAGACCTGGGTGGAACGTTAGTAATGACATCAAAACACTCTGCGTAACTGAAATGCATCGCATATAGAAAATGAAGGCTGTATTGATTTGAGTCAGTAGTTAGTGCTCATGTAACCCCCCCCCCCCCCCACTGTGTTGTTGTGTTGACCTTGTGGTTTGTCTGTTTTCCAGCTTCTAGAGCTGTCTTACCCAGATCCAGCTCCAGCAGAGACAAGGACATGCTGGTCACCGTAAGTTCACAAGCACCATCGCTTCTCTGCATTACTGTTTTAATGAAATATTTAAAACAATTAGAGAGCCTCTTTTATTTACTAATACACATTATTTTGGTAAATTGACAATGACAGGTGCTTTGCTTCTCAGTAAGACGTTACTTCATGTATAGGCTTCAGGGAACGGTTCCCACGTGATAAACAAGGACGGGGGGTCCGTACCCTGAAGCTTTGTGATAAGTAAAAAACAGTGAAGTAGGAATAGTGTTACAAGTAGTAAGTAGTAGTTTATTTTAGTATTCATATATATATATATATATATATATATATATATATATATATATATATA
>NC_056508.1:16634226-16634684 GCF_014905685.2 Nematolebias whitei | reverse complement strand
ATATATATATATATATATATATATATATATATATATATATATATATATATATATTTAAAGACATTTTAAAACCTTCCCACACTCTTGCAACATTCTAAACAATGTTTCTAAACGCTCTAAAAGAGCACAGGATGTCATGATTTCAACTCCCTGCCTCATCTGCTGTCTGCCGCCGGCCAGCGTTCTCGGCCATGCCCACTTCTCAGCAGCAGAGCAGAGATCAGCAGATCAGCTGCAGGAGGAAGCTTCTCCTGCATCTGTGGGCAGCACACAGACCTGTGCACCTGTGCAGCAGGTGCTAAATACTTTAAAATAAATAATTTTAAATAAAAATCCCATGCCGATTGTGCGGCTCATCCATAAATCAGCCAGTTTTGTGTCATGTCCAGTCTTATTTTGAAAATCCTCGATAGAGCGAGTTTGCAAAAAATTAACCGCGAATTAGCAAGTTTTATATA
>NC_056508.1:16629258-16634126 GCF_014905685.2 Nematolebias whitei | reverse complement strand
ATATATGTATATATATATATATATATGTGTATATATATGTATATATATATATATATATATGTGTATATATATATGTGTATATATATGTGTGTATATATATGTATGTATGTATATATATATATGTATATATATGTATATACGTATATATACATATAGATATACACACATATACATATATATATATATATATATACATATATATGTATATATATATATGTGCGTGTGTGATAGTAGGTCACAGGTAATCACTCCAAAAGCAATCACACATTTATTTTTTGTAATATCTGCATTTGTCAAACGCCAGGAAAGAAGCTGAGTCAGATTCTCTCTGAACACCAAACAGAACATGGCAGGTTGAGAAGAACATGCAGGATCCTTAAGACCTGCCTATTTTAGTTCAATCAGCTGCGTGAAAAGAAAAAAAAACCTCAGGGATGCCACTGATCACAGACAGCTGCTGCGAAGAGAGACAGAGGTGCAGTATGGCAGGCAGTTGTATCATGTAATCAAAATGGGTGGGGGGATTAGTATATTTATTCAGTATCCCTAATATGAAGGATTTTTTTTTTCCTGAGTAACACTAAGAAGATAACCGAATGTTTCTCGTTGTCCTAATTTTACGTTTTCACAGTGGTGTTTTCAGAAATAACAGTTTTTAGGACAAAACAACACTTTAAAATATTATTTCTGCTTCCAGATCATGTGGTGGTATGTTTTTGTAATTTCAGAGACACATTTACTGCTGATAATATTTCAACATTTGTCAATCCTGAAACAAATCAGGAGTGTTTACATGCTGAGAATGATTTCCTGTCGAGCTCACTGTAGAGATAAAGCTCCAACAGGAAATTATCATTATCATGCGCTAAATGTCTGAAAGCTTTGTGAAAAGCCTTTTAATTAAGTACAAAAAAATAATAATAAAAGCATCTTGTGGCTGTTAATTTCTTTTTTTTAACACTCAGGTTAACAAATGTTCTTATTTAATATTATTCTGATTTATACTCTTCTGATTTATCAGCCTGTGTTTTTGTTCACCAGACATGAGTTGAGCTCCCAAACAGTTTGAGCTTTAATGTGAACAGCTCAGGTGCTGCAGGAGAAGCTGACCTCTAACAGTCTCGAGCTTTTCTTAGCTGGTCAGCGCAGAACTGCAGCTTGTTCTGGTACAGTCGTATTAAAAGTAGAAAAGAGGCTGGGCTTTTTTCTTTTTCCAAAACACACAAGTGTATGATTATTAATAATCAATGGTTTTCGCTTTAAAAGCTTCTCATTTTAATTCTAGTTCCAATCTGGTATAAAGTGAAGCATCGGATGTGAAAGTTCTTCCACACACACTCGTAACTTGAACCATTTGAACTTAAACAAGTTTTAAAGTGGTTTTGTAGCAGATGCCAGTCTTTCTTCTTCTTGTTTCTTCTTTGTGTTTTGTTTTTAGTAATTATTCCTTTTTCTCGTCGGTGCTTTAAATTAGCAGGATTCCTACAATATTTTTGGTTTTAAAACTCTGTAAATTTCCACTGTAATTTAGAGATTTCTCAATGGATTAGTTAATTTAATTGTATTTATTTGTTATTCTTTACACCCCCCCCCCACACACACACACACAAATATGTTTTATAATATAATATAAAAATATATATATATATATATATATACTACTGATAAAGTTTGTCTAGTAATCTGTCTTTTTAAAAACCAGGGTTAAATTCTTCTTTGACACAAAATAATCATTATTTTGAAAGCTCTGCTCCTATTTGTAGTAATTACTCGACAAACGGTTTATTTAACATGCAGGTAATATTCTAGTTATTCAGACAAAGTCCGTGTGAGGTGCTCTTATTGGAACCGACTGTTTTGTTCAAAGATGTCAACGTACAAAAGAGTACTGAAACAAAAAAAAGTGTTCTGTATTGAACCAATGGTAAATGCATAAATACATTTTATTATTGTTTGCAAGTTGATTCATTGGCAATAAGATTTTTAAGATGTCATTTATATTAGATTAAAGAGAACGCTCTCAATAATATAAAAGTCAGATAATATGCAGATATAGTTTGGTTAATAGTCACTTTTTATTTAAACTTCTAAATATCATGTAAAAATGTCTCATCAAACTTCAACAGTCAATGCTGATGACTAATAGATTATTTTAGTGATTTTTGTCTTCATTATTTATTTGACTAATTTAAAAGATTAGATTCAATTCAATTCAGAAATACTTTATTAATCCCAAAGGGAAATTAAATATTGTTGTAACTCGTTCTCTTTGTTTCATTAAGAGATGTTATAGATACTGATGGCTGTAGGCAGGAAGGATCTCTTGTAAAGGTCCATCCCACAGCGGATCTGAAGAAAATGGCCGCAGGTACCATCTGATCCGTCCACCCAGATTCGGCAGGTCTCTCGGTTCCCCCAGGCTGCGGGACCACCCGAATGCCGGGCAGAACTCCTCCCAGCAGCCTGCCAAGCTTCTCGTCGCTGTGGACAGTCAGCTGCAGGTGCCGGGGGATGATCCCGGTCCTTCTGTTATCATGAGCTGTGTTTCCTGCCAGTTCCAGGATCTCAGTGGTCAGGCACTCGAGCACAGCTGGCAGGGTGACGGGACTGCATCTACGACACCTCCTTTTCAACTCACTTGACATTTGGGGCTGTAGTTGAGATGTTGATCAGCTGCTCCAGTTGTTAAAAAAAAAAAAAAACCACCTTGCTGCCATGGTTACGCATCATAACAAATGTTCAAAAAGTTAAAAAGGTTTTAGTAAAAATCCTTCCAGCTGCACAGCTTTCGATACCAAAAGGTGATTTACATCTGGAAAAAGAGGAATTAAAGTTTCCAAAAGCAAACTCTTATAATGAATAACAGCTGCTCCAACATGCAGCACAATTCTAGACACTGATGTGAGGAGCGTCTCCACAAAAACATTTAGTTTCAGTGGGTAGGATAAATAACTTCCTCCACAAAATAGTACATGTAAAAGTTGTTTTGCTTTGCAGAAATGATTGGCTATATTTGCCCCTTTTCCATTAATGTGGAAAAATACTTGTTTAGTCCGTTTTTATCTTTTGAAAATTCAAAAGTGAAAAGAGCTAAAGTTTTTCCATTTTCTGTTTCATATTTTTTTCCCAGCTCTGGAAAACACTTGAAACAAATTTCAGACTGTTCCATAGTTTAAAAACAAAACAAACAAACAAACAAAAAACTGAATTCACGTATTTATAGTCTTGTTTTGTACCTCCATACCTCACGATTGGATGATTTATTTATTTAAATTTATTTTACTGGTAAACTTGATTTTTTTCTATTGTATCATTACATAAATGCCACCTATTTACTCATGGAGATAGTTTTCATATTACATTTCTAATGAGGCACACAAGATGGGACTAACAGAAGTTTGTTTTAGGGTAAATATAGAATCTAACAAATTACATTCAGCAACGCTGCCATTTTAGATTTTTGCTCAGATTTAGCTAAAAGGCTCACAAGGAGTGTATGACTTAGTCTTTTTAGCATTCATTAAAAAATAATGAGATATGAGGTCGGGAGCTTATTCTAAGTGTTTAATTTGCATATGCTTTGCTCGTGTGAGCTCTGACATGATCTAAAGAAGTGTTGATGTGAGTGATGGAGGAAAAAAAACAGCAGCTTGAGTTTGCAGCTTTTCCTAAAAGGAATACAGTAGTCCCTCGCTACTTCAAGGTTCGTTTTTTGCGGACTCGCTCTATCAAAGTTTTTCAAAACAAGATTGGACATGGGACACGATTGGCTGATTGATGGATGAGCCGCACGATCGGCATGGAAGTTTAATTTAAAATGAAATATTTTGAATTATTTAGCACCTGCTGCGCAGGTCTGTGTGCAGCCCAAGCTGCAGGAGAAGCTTCTTCATGCAGCTTGTCACATCTCCGCTCTGCAGCAGAGAAGTGGGCGTGGCCAAGAGAGCTGGCAAGTGGCAGAGAGGACGCAGAGAGCTGAAATCATGGCATGCTGTGAGAAGGGGTTCTCTGCAGTGGGCGTTTCTGACACTGATTAGTTAGCTGTATTTGCTGCTCTTTAGGTAAGTTACGTCAGCTCTTTTTTTAAACTGAAGGTTTCTAAGAACCAGCGTTATATCTACTGTCAAACATGAAAAGATTATCTTTTGTTCTTGGGTTGTAGGCTGCACCTGACACAGGTTGCCGTGAGTCTGGTCTGGGTACAATGAAATATGAAGCATCTGAAGCGAAACCTGCTCCTATTTGTCAAAAAGTCTGGTCTCAAAGATCATGAGTCCTGTGATGAGATAACGGCCCAAAACAAATGCAAAAAACAAAATGTTCTCTTTAGAAGTTCTTCTATGAGATCTGATCTATGAAAGGAGCTGAAACATGGAGTAGGATTGACCCTTAAAATGTGAGACAGCTGAGGAAGTTAACCAGTAAACAGAAATATCTGCTCCAGCTGCAGAAATCTGACAGAAACTGACAATCACTCATCTGCAGTGACTGATTTAAAAGGTTGAACAAGAAAATGTGAAGTTAAAGGAAACATCCTTTGACCCAAGGCCAGTTTAAGTATCATTAATATTTTGGTTACTTTGTTTCTTTGTTTATGAATCGATTGTAACTATTTTCACATTATTCAACAACCAAAACTGATTTTGTTTTTTAATGTAATGGCTAGGTATAAAACAAACCCCCAAACATTTAGCCCTCCCCACTAACCAATTATGTTGCTCTTATTTTGAAATGTAACTGGAAGTTCTGTGTTAAGAGAGGTGGAAAGGGAAGTTATGGAGACGCAGCTAATGTCGAACCGTTACCGTTAACACTAATATGTCTGTGGTTAACACAAACGGCTTTTTTTTTGTTCAGCCTTTTTTTTT
>NC_056508.1:16622739-16629158 GCF_014905685.2 Nematolebias whitei | reverse complement strand
TATATATATATATATATATATATATATATGTGTGTGTGTATATATATATATATATGTATGTATGTGTGTGTGTATATGTATATACATATTCTTTTTTACTTTACAGTATTCAAAAGAACAATATGCTGTGGTTTAACTCATAAGAGCTTGTTTTACCAAAACTAATAACCCATGAAATAATGCAGTAAAGACTCAATAAATGTATCAATTCGAATCAGTCAGTGTTTCATTTTTTCAGCCTGTATATTATTACGTTTTTAAGTTACCTTCTCTACTCTGTGCAGGAGAAAAGACTCCAGTGCCTGTCGTTCATCGGTGTCAAAGAAAAAGAGTGGGTGATGGAGTCCCTAATTCGTTACATCAAAGTAATTGGAGGTCCACCAGGCAGAGAGGGCCTGCTTGTAGGCTTGAAGAACGGAGCTGTGAGTACTTACAGAAAATTAATTCTCATAAGCAAACATAAAAATGGCAGCCATTCCCACAGGACAGTTGGAATGAAGAAAACTTCTTTACTTTAAAAAAGAAGAATAAAGATGGCAATGTAAGTCACAACATCTGCTTATAGCATTTTGATTTTGCTCTGCTGGTCATTGTTTTTGTGACGTAGATCCTGAAGATATTTGTTGACAACCCCTTTCCCATAACGTTGCTGAATCTGTCAACATCCGTGCGCTGCCTGGACATGAGTGCCTCCCGCAATAAACTGGCTGTGGTGGATGAACATAACACTCTCCTGGTCTATGACATCAACAGTAAAGAACTGCTCTTTCAGGTATGCGGGCAGCTGAATGAGTGTGCCTGAGGAACCTCATTTGGCAGAATTTAAATTGCATTTCAAAGATGCAACAGAGTAGAACAAAACATGCGTAGTTGTTCATTATTTGCACAAAGTGCTGGAACACATTAATTTACAGTATGAACTCGGATAGGTCTGTGCTCCCAAGTCTGCATCTTTTCATTCTTGTTTCACCTCAACGTTTTCTTCATAGGAGCCTAACGCTAACAGCGTGGCCTGGAACACCCAGTGTGAGGACATGCTGTGCTTCTCTGGGAACGGATATCTTAACATCAAGGCAAGCGACTTTCCAGTACACCAGCAGAAAATGCAAGGCTTTATGGTCGGTTACAACGGCTCCAAGATATTCTGCCTTCATGTCTATTCTATGTCTGCTGTCGAGGTGCCTCAGGTGGGTTGTGTGTTGTAATGCAAAATTTATAGTATACCCATAGAGTCCAGCATGTCTTGGACATTACAAGTCTTTTGTTTTCTTACAGTTGCACAACTTAGAGGCAGTTTTTTTCTATCTAAAATGTATAATGGTTTCATTGCATGTATGTTTGCTGTACCCAGTCAGCACCCATGTACCAGTACCTGGAAAGGAAGATGTTTAAGGAGGCCTATCAGATTGCCTGTCTAGGGGTGACAGACAGTGGTTGGAGAGATTTGGCCACAGAGGCTCTGGAGGGACTTGACTTTGAAACTGCCAAGAAGGTCAGTCAGATGCACAAGTTATTCTGATTAAACTTATGTTATAATTCTATTATGTGTGTGTGTTCATATATTTCTCACACATCTATGCATGTAAGCTTTCATCTTTGGGTTTATGTTATCTGCAAGATATTGACACCAACATATCATCCTATAAGCAGCCAACTAAACAAGAACAGTAGCTATAGCCATGTCTACATGCGCAAATTTTTTTGACCGGATTGAAATGTTTTCAGATTAAATAATTCAAATGTATCGTTTATATGGGCACACTCTGTTCATGAAAAGCGTTTACATGCAGTGAGCTTTGTTCTGAACAGAAATACTGACATGCACAGAGTGGTAAACTCTCCTTAAAAAAAAAACACAGAAGAAGAAGTTCTACTTCCTGTTTACTTCCGGGATGAACGTAAACAAACCTGAGCGCCCAAAATGTTCCTGCGACAGGTTTTATGACGGTGGAGACGTTACTGCACTCCCTGACTGAGCTGCAGGTGACACAGATCATTTTGAGCTCTTTCTAATTTTCTAGTAGAAATGTTGTGTCACAGCATTGTGTTTTGCTTCCCCGACATGCTAATATTATTAGCATTAGCCAGATGGAAACGACAAAGTCGCACATGCACAGTCAGGTCAGTTTTTCACTATCAGATAAAAACGAACAGATCGTGTTTACATGCGCACCATTCGGGTTATGAATCGGCATAAACCACCCATTTCGTTCTGTTCACACATTATTTCGGATCACGCTGAAAAAACATAAAATAACCCGAACGGGGTGTTTACATGACGCGTTTTTATTCTGAACGGCTGTTAGATCCGATTACTCATGTCCATGTAAACATAGCTATTCTGATCACAAATTATTTCGGATCGAGCTGAATCAACAAAAAATAATCTGAACGGGGTGTTTACATGACACATTTTTATTCAAAATGGCCGTTTAATCCGATTACTTATGTCCATGTAAACGAAAGAGGGGTGGTTTAAGCCGATTCATAATCTGAACGGTGTGCATGTAAACACTTAATATGATCATTTTTTTCCGATAGTGAAAAACTGACCTGACTGTGCATGTACGACCTATGTCTACCTCACATATTTCCGCCTGGCTAATGCTAATAATATTAGCATGTCGGGGAAGCAAAACTGTTGTTGTGACACAACATTTCTACTAGAAACTTAGAAAGAGCTCAAAATGATCTGTATCACCTGCAGCTTAGTCAGGGAGTGCAGTAACGTCTCCACCGTCGTTAAAACCTGTTGCGGAAACATTTTGGGTGCTCAGGTTTGTTTACGTTCATCCCGGAAGTAAACTAGAAGTATAACTTATCCTTCTGTGTTTTTTTTAAAGGACATTTTACCACTCTGTGCATGTCAGTACTTCTGTTCAGAATAAAAGCCCGCTGCATGTAAACGCTTGTCGTGAACAGATTGTGCCCATGTAAACGATACATTTGAATTATTTAATCTGAAAACATTTAATTCCGGTCAAAGAACGTTGCGCATGTAAACGTAGCTAGTGTTGTTTTAACCTTGGTGTTTCTACACCAAGTTTGGGTTGTATTTGTTCTGAAAACACACTTATAACCATTTAAAATGTGTTTCTAGACATGGCACATTTTACTTAAACTGTGACTAAATATGTTGTGCTCTTGGTCTGTTGCAAGAGCTGAATGCATTTGTAACATCTGTAGCACATCAGCAAACTATTGTTATTACGCTGATGTTTATAATTTGCAGTTTTATTTTGGCAGATGAAAAAAGCATTTTTTGTTGAAGTTTTAAATACTACTCTAGCTCTGTAATAAGACTCAAGTACCATAAACTTCTCATGAGGGTTTCATTTTCATTGAGCCCTGGGTGTTTCAGCTCAGCTGTATGTTGCTTTCACAAGGAGAACAGGGAGCTCTGCACGTCGCTTTCAGACACATTCATGTGTTTCATGGCAGCAGAAACAATTATTGATATAAGCATTGTGGAGTGCAAAGAAGAGCAAGCCATCACTACACTACAATAAAGTTAAAATCATTTTTACACATGACGATGTCTTGACACCATCTCAGAGGGAGCTTTCTCTCCCCAACATGTTGTCAGTTTGAGATAGACCTGGAGGCAGTCTGTGCAGCTCCTGAATGGGTCAAATTTCTCCAAAGTCTGAGAATATTATAAACTCACACCTTCTTATCAGCTTCCCGTCTCTTCCTCCTCTTAATTGGTAAATGTAGTTCCATTGTATTTCTCTGACAGCCTGACCGATACTTCCTGTATTCAGGTCTGCAGTTGCAAAAATCCAACTCCTTTCGCAATATATTTTCAGTCTCCAAGCAACAAACTTGTGTGCAGTTTGACTGCATGTGCAATTCTCCCCTGCTCAGTGCTTTACCACCTCTGTGCTTCTTATGTGAAATCACCTTTAGAAGTGTGGAGCTGTTATTGGCTGAATTTAAGGAGGTCATTTAGGTAAAAAAAAAAAAAAACATAAAAAAATTATAGAACTAAAGAGGTTAATGACTTTTTAAGAAGCTGGTAATGCTAACAATTTACACCATGTGTGATTCTGAGAATCCGTACATTAAATCATCCCCTATTCCCTCCATTTTCAGGCTTTCATTAGAATCAGAGATCTGCGCTACCTGGAGCTGATCAACAGCATTGAGGTAATACCTATTCATCAGGGAAAAAAGCTACTTCAGTACTTGTTTTTCATGTGGTTATTTCTGTTCGGACCAGAACGTGTTCTGACAATCAAAGAACCAATCAAAAATATTATTGCGTTGTACACATGCTGTTGCTGCAGTATTTTTTTTATTATTATTACTGGGACTAAATTGTTATAAATTACAAAGATGGGACTTGCATTCTTGATTGAGCCTGCTGAATCCAAGTTACAGACGCTGGTAAACATTTGCTCACATTCACATCCCTGTGGATGCTAAGAAGAACCTCTGTATGAACTTTGCTGATTCTGCTCTGTTCCTCTTTAAAATGAGAAGAAACGTTTGAAAATGTGTCTCTGTCAGTAAAATACTGGGGAGGAAAAGAAGAATTATTCATAGATTTAAAAAAAGTTAATATATATTAGATAAAATATATGCATGACAAAGTAAATGTTTAACTGAATTTTCTTGAATCTTCTGAGCCAGTATAATTTATAGGACATTGTGTTGTGCTATGTCTGTTTGTGAACTGACATTCAGAGCTGTTGTCCAAGTGTGTACGTATGTGAAACTACGTGTATGGGACTGTTTATCTGCACACATGCCAGGATTTGTGTTGACTGATTTGCAGGAGAGGAAGAAGCGGGGCGAGAACGACAATGAGCTGTTCCTGGCAGACGTCTACGCCTTCCAGGGGAAATTCCACCAGGCAGCCGACCTCTACAAATGCAATGGCCACGAAGCCAAAGCTCTGAGCATGTACACCGACCTGCGGATGTTTGAGTACGCTAAGGTGATTAAAACACTGACAAAAATGCACAAAAAATTTAATACATTCATATCAATACAAACAAACAGACCCATGAAGTTCTGCATGTGTGGTGGGCTGGGAGCATATGTTTTCCTTCAATGTGTGCAGTTGTGCCAAGTTGGGGCCCTGTGCTGTGTTCGGACAGCCTCACTTAGCCGTCTGTCTTTCATCTCCTCATACTTATCCAGAATCTTAACATATATCATGTAATAAATACACAGATGTTGCCTTTTTTCCATACATACCCCTGTACAACTTGGGTAACTCATTTATACCCTTGTTCAGCTTGATCCCGAGCACAAATGAAGGGAAGTAAAGCTCTCATATAACAACTTTATTGAAAACGTCATTTGGAACTGAAACTAATTCATTCTCTTTGATGTTGGTGTGTAGTGGGGTCGCAGTTGTAATCATAAGGATAACATTCACAGCTGGAGCAGATGACACAGCTCTGACTTGTTCATGTGTGTTTCTGCATGGATCAGATTTTATCCTTGTGATGTTGTGACTGTATATTTTTGTGACTGTGAGTCCAGCTGCTCACAGAGCCTGTTTGTTTTAGGTAGGAAGGAGACCAGAGGAAAAGGCCTGATGTTTGTGTGACTCTTCCTCTTCTCTCAGGCCTGACTTTCATAGAGCTTTCCATTTTATCTGAGCTTCTTTTCACCTGCCTTTTGATTATTTTTATCATTCTAATGGTGATGTTAATGTCCCACTTAAATAAAATTTGTGCTTTAATATTTTTTAACATTCTTACATTATACCACACAATTCAGTTTAGTTCAGTTTATTTATATAGCGCCAAGTCACAACAGAAGTCATCTCAGGGCACTGAACAGAAACATTCATATATAAAAATAATAATTTAACATTAATTATCTGAGGATTAGACTGCTTTGAGTTTAACTCCATCATGGAACATGAAGCATGAAGGCGACAGTGGAAAGGAAAAACTCTCTCATGACGAAGAAACCTTTAGCAGAACCAGACTCAGGACAAGTGGCCATCTGCTTCAACCGATTGGGTTTCATAGGAACAGATGCACAATGGCAGGTCAAGAATCACATGTTAAGATAGAAATAGTATCAAATGAAAACTATTCAATTTTAACAATTCATTTAAGGAAATTAGATCAATTTGTCCTCTAGTAGTCTATAGCAGTATAACAAGCCAACCCTAACAATAGGATTTATCAAAAAGGAAACTGTCAGCCTCACAGACAGAAACTGGAAGTTGGTTCCACAAGAGACGAGCCTGATAACTGAAAGATCTGCCTCCCATTCTGCTTTTGGAAACTCTAGGAACCGCGAGTAAACCTGCGGTCTGAGAGTGAAGTGCTCTGTTAGGAAAATATTGAACAACAAGATCTCAAATATAAGATGGAGCTAGGTTGTTGAGAGCTTTGTAGGTTAGAAGTAAGATTTCAAATTCAATTCTGGATTTGACAGGGAGCCAATGG
>NC_056508.1:16614640-16622639 GCF_014905685.2 Nematolebias whitei | reverse complement strand
GTGGAAATGGTTTAACGTTGTCAGTGGGGAGCATGCAATTCAGACACGTGTTACACTGAGTGTTTAGAGGAATACAGTTTATTCCAATTCAAAAACTAAACGGAGTTTGGAAAAATGTAAAAAGATGAATAAAGGCTGGCGGCCGACCCCATGAGCAGCTAAATACAACAGTTATAAACAGGAAGTAGCTACCACATGTTCATCTGTATGAAGGTAACTTCAATTAAATCCTCCATTTTCGGTCATAATTACATTGTGTGCTGGTTAAATTAAAAGTTAATTCTTAAAGCTAGTTGTGATTTGTTTTGTGTGTTTTATATGTAGATATATGTAACTTCTGGTTGAATAAGTTTAGTCTTTGTTAAAACTAAACTGATTTTGTTTAATATAACATTTACACGCTTACATACTGAATTTCACTGTGAGTTCTTGCCTTGTGTCACTCTGCAGCATGAAAACCTCCACTGCAGTAACTATTTGAAGTTATTCGTAGCTTAGAATTTATTATTATTATTATTATTCCTGTCTTTTTTGCCTTAATGTTGGCTGATAAGCCAGAGATGCCTCACTAAACACTGAGCTTCATTACTTCCACCATTACAGCTATCTTTGTTAGTTTGTCTGAGGTTAGCTCCCCCTGGGTTACATTTCCTCATGAGCGAAGCGATCTTACCGTTCATGTAAAATATTTGATAACGTTCTTATAGAAACAATTCCTGAATGTTGTTCATTGTGTGTTAATGCTACACGTTTGTCTCTTGACCCTACAACGGTCATCTTTCTGCCTTTGTCATTCAGCCATGCCACACAGACAAATGGTTTCTGACATTAACTCAGCTCCCTGCCAGATTATCAAATCCTCTTGGTTGTAGATGTCCAGTGCTTCATTCATGATCTTGTTTGTTTCTCTCATTTGACCTCATGCCCGTCTTCTGGATTTACCGCCTTGCCTGCTCCCCATCTGATCTCGTTCCGCCCTTCTGATCTTGATAACGACTATTTCTTCTGGCCTACGGATTCTGGATTACGGACTGCCCACTGGATTTGTTTTTGGACCTCTGATTCCTCGTATTTGACCCCTGCTTCATCTTTCGGACCATGACCCTGGATTGCCCCATTGTTCCAAGTTGTTCGCAGAACTACTCCACAGCTGCTCCGCCACCAGCTACGGTGACGTCATCACATCAACGGCCCGGACTGGCCTTAATCGGTCCAGGCTGGGTTTTGGGTTAGAAATGACAGCTCTACAGTAGACCTAGCCCACTACTGGAGTTTTAATTAAGTATTTTAAGCTACTAATAAACATGATGGACGATGATCATATTGCTTTATGCTAAGCCATTGGTAAGAAGGAGTGATTATTATTATATTTTCATATTGGCTCGTGATTTTTTTCTTACAACTTAACTTAGGTTACACTATGCTTCTCAGACTGTGGCTAGAAAGAGTGAGCGCAGCGGAGCATGCTCTATTCACACAAGGAGAGCTGTTGGTCAGGCTACTTCTTGTTGTGCCATTCACTCTAAAATAGTTATTGAATCAAGTGTTAACACCCCTCAAGTGTTCAAATATAAAATAAACCAAAACTCAGCTGTTTGAGGTGATTTTCCAGGTTGTTCTGAAGTTTTAAAATAAAAATCTGGATAATATTTAGTGTTAATCCTCCACATTTCAGTCAGTCTCATACCAAACGAATGTATACATGAAAAAAGTTTCATCTGCAGTTTCTTTGTAAGAAAACACTGCAAATAAAAGTAAAAAGAATGATTTATAAGCTAACAGCTGACAAAAAAGTACAGTTATATATCATTAAAGCTATTATAATAATACATATTTTGAGGCCCGTGTAACAATTTTTTCCAAGTACCGGTACAAAGATTCAGTATTTTTATTTATTTTTTATCATGTCACTTTGCTACCTACCAGGAGGCTTGTTCTCCACACAAATGCTGTCTCTTCTGATAAACCCGTCAGCGCAGTCACAGTGGAAGGAGCCCTCCTCGTTGATGCAGGCCTCGTTGAGTCCCGGGCACGCTATTGCACGTTCACTACATTCATCTATATCTGTGTGAAAACCAAAGAATACCAGTTTAGGGAGAGGAGTAAAAGTTAAATTGAATAAAAAAATGTAGTAGCTAACTTAGCATTTCCTTACCAAGACACTTGGCTCCTTTCAGTCTGTAGCCACGTGCACATTTCTTACAGCGGGCGGGACCACTGCCCATACAGCCTACACATGCCTGGTCACAGCCTGGATATGAAAAATAAAAATAATCAGCGTTATTACACTGTTCACTACAAACAGAAAACTGTAAGAATGTGTCACTTGGTGGAAAATAATCTGCAGCTAATGAGAGGTTTTCTTCTGTAATGACAACAAATTCAGTGTCTTTAAACTATGGACTAAAATTGATTGGAATTTGGATTTTGTTCTATACAATGCTGATGACCTCTATGTCCTCACATACACAACCTGAAAGAATAGCAAAGGAACAAACCTCTGCATTCATACGATCCTTCTGTGTTATGACAATAGGTGTTGGAAGGACAGCGAGCCAGCTCTGTACCGCACTCATCGATGTCTACGAGATGTACAGTGGATGTCAGACAACAAGCATCCATCCAGAACATGACACAAAATCATTAAGATGTAACAAGTTGACCTCTGAAGCCACACTCACCCACACACTTGTTGTCGTGAAGGATCCAGCCGGGTTTGCAGTCGAGGCACTTGTAGTCTTGCGGCCCTGTGCACTTCTTACAGGAGTGATAGCAAGCTATAAAGGAAATGAGCCGTGAGCCTGGACAGGTCAGCTCCAGATGACCTGAGAGTTAATTTAGCAACAGGAACAGTTGTTTGACAGTGAAGCACCTGCACAGGCTCCGACGCTGTCGTTGGAGCTCTTCTCTCGATAGTAGCCGTCAGCACAGCTGTGGCACAGATGGCCCGAGTATCCTGGATCACAGACACACTCGCCATCTCCTAGGCGAGTGCCCTCCCCCTCACATCGACCCAGACCTCCACACACACCTCCAGGTCCAGATGGACACTCTGCATTGGATACACACACTTATCTTTAAACCAAAGTTTAAATTAAACAATTATCATAACCTGAACGAACGACAAAAAATGGAGAAATATTGTTAATTTCTGTGCTGACATCCGGTGAAATGCTTCTCAGACCTTTGCATTCAGGTCCAAAGTGTCCTGGTGGACAACAGAGACTCAGTTCCTCTATGCAGAGCCATTCAAAAAGGTCTGGTGCCTCCTGCTGCCTTTAAGATGAAGAAAGTCAGTCATAAAGCTCAACAAGAGAAACAGTAACAACTTATGTACAAAGTATCACACATTAATTTCAAACAGACTGAAATTTAGGACGACATACTGAAGTATTACACAGTGAGGTTCACATTTTATGTACCTGTGGAACCACCATGTCTCTACTTGGTCCTCTATCTGCTCCAGCAGCCGGTTACATTCAAAATCTGTTTTCTCACAAGCACCTTCAACTATTTCTAAGAGGCGAGTCTCACTGAAATAAAACGTACATATTAGACATGTACAAATCTAAAATAAACTGTTACATGTAATTATTCACAAAATATTAAACACAAACTTAGAGAGAAGTGGAAAAACAACATCCTTCAGGATGTATTCTATAATACAAGTAAAACAGAAATCAAGAAACACCTGGTCTTACCTGCGTGCATACTTGGCCAGCTTCTCTTCCTCCCATGCAGTGTTTCCTCCTCCAAAGTTCTTGTTGGATGTTTTCTCTAAACCCTTTCAAAGAGGGAAATTTATCTCTTAAATTTAAAAAGACACAGCTGGAGTACACAAACAGAAGTTGATCGTTAAGTGTAGTACCTTCAGGAAACTTTCAGTGAGCTTTCTGCAGGTTTGGCACGGTGCTGTCTGGACTTGGACCACAGAGAGCTCTGAGAGAAGCACCAGAGCTGGCAGGAAAGGCCAGGCCCACCACATGGTCCTTCAGAGGATACTGAGCCATAAAACACCACATAATTACTGTTTAAAAGGAACTAAATGGACATATACACGTTACGTACATGACGTTACTATATTGTAGGAAAACTATAATTTTCTTTCTTTCTTTAATATACAAGTTAGTAAATAAGATTATATCCTGATGAAGTTGAAGTCTTTTAAAGTTAGCACCAACATATTTTGTATCTGAAATAAGTGAAATATTTTCTGGGTTTTTTGTTGTTGCTGTTTGTTTGAGGGGGTGGGGTTTAACTGAACAAATACATTTAATTCAGTTCAGTTTATTTATATAGCGCCAAGTCACAACAGAAATCATCTCAGGACACTGCACATAAACATTCATATTACAGTATATAAAAAAATAAGTTAACATTATTTATCTGAGGAGAAGACTGATTTGAATTTAACTCCATCGCAGAATTCTCATTTTGAGCAAGCATGAAGAGACAGTGGAAAGGAAAAACTCCCTCGTGAGGAAGAAACCTTTAGCCGAACCAGGCTCAGGACAAGAGGTCATCTGCTTTGACCAACTGGGTTTGAGAGGAACAGATACACAATGGCAGGTCCAGAATCAGGTTAAGATATAAATAGTATCAAATGAAAACTATTCAATTTTAGCAATTCATTTAAGGAAATTAGGTCAATTTGTCCTCCATTAGTCTAAGCCTATAGCAGCATAACAAGCCAACCCTAACTATAGGATTTATCAAAAAGGAAAGTCTTAATCCCAGTCTTAAAACTGGACAGTGTGTCAGCCTCATGGACAGAAACTGGAAGTTGGTTCCACAAGAGAGGAGCCTGATAACTGAAAGATCTTCCTCCCATTCTGCTTTTAAAAACTCTAGGAACTACAAGTAAACCTGCAGTCTGAGAGCAAAGTGCTCTGTTGGGAAAATATGGAACAATAAGATTTCAAATATAAGATGGAGCTAGGTTGTTGAGAGCTTTGTAGGTTAGAAGTAACTAAGATTTTCAATTATTTTTCATTCATTCATTCAACCTTTATTTACAGGCGCTGGTCATAAAATTGGAATATCATGAAAAAGTTGATTTATTTCAGTAATTCCATTCAAAAAGTGAAACTTGTACATTATATTCATTCATTACACACAGAGTGATATATTTCAAATGTTTATTTCTTTTAATGTTGATGATTATAACTGACAACTAATGAAAACCCACAAATTCCGTATCTCAGAAAATTAGAATATTGTGAAAAGGTTCAATATTGAAGACACCTGGTGCCACACACTAATCAGCTAATTAACTCAAAACACCTGCAAAGGCCTTTAAATGGTCTCTCAGTCTAGTTCTGTAGGTTACACAATCATGGGGAAGACTGCTGACTTGACAGTTGTCCAAAAGATGACCACTGACACCTTGCACAAGGAGAGCAAGACACAAAAGGTCATTGCTAAAGAGGCTGGCTGTTCACAGAGCTCTGTGTCCAAGCACATTAATAGAGAAGTGAAGGGAAGGAAAAGATGTGGTAGAAAAAAAGTGTACAAGAAATAGGGATAACTGCACCCTGAAGAGGCCGGTGAAATAAAACCCATTCCAAAATGTTGGGGAGATCCATAAAGAGTGGACTGCAGCTGGAGTCAGTGCTTCAAGAACCACCACGCACAGACGTATGCAAGACATGGGGTTCAGCTGTCACATTCCTTGTGTCAAGCCACTCTTGAACAAGAGACAGCATCAGAAGTGTCTCGCCTGGGACTGCTGCTGAGTGGTCCAAAGTTATGTTCTCTGATGAAAGTAAATTTTGCATTTCTTTTGGAATTCAAGGTCTCAGAGTCTGGAGGAAGAGAGGAGAAGTACAGAATCCACGTTGCTTGAGGTCCAGTGTCAAGTTTTCACAGTCAGTGATGGTTTGGGGTGCAATGTCATCTGGTGTTGGTCCACTGTGTTTCTGAGGTCCAAGATCACTGCAGCTGTCTACCAGGAAGTTTTAGAGACTTCCTGCTTCCTGCTGCTGACCAACTTTATGGAGAAGCAGATTTCATTTTCCAACAGGACTTGGCACCTGCACAGTGTCAAAGCTAACAGTACCTGGTTTAAGGACCATGGTATCCCTGTTCTTAAATGGCCAACAAACTCATCTGACCTTAACCCCATAGAAAATCTACGGAGTATTGTGAAGAGGAAGATGTGATATACCAGATCCAACAATTCAGAAGAGCTGAGGCCACTTTCAGAGCAACCTGGGCTCATAACACCTGAGCAGTGACACAGACTGATCCACTCCATGACAAGCTGCATTGATGCAGTAATCCAGGTAAAAGGAGCAACAACTAAGTATTGAATGAAGTACATGCTCATACTTTTCATGTTCATACTTTAAAGTTGGCCAACATTTCTAAAAATCCTTTTTTTAATTGGTCTTAATATTCTAATTTTCTGAGGTACTGAATTTGGGGTTTTCATTAGTTGTCAGTAATAATCATCACCATTAACAGAAATAAACATTTGAAATATATCAGTCTGTGTGTAATGAATGAATATAATATACAAGTTTCACTTTTTGAATGGAATTACTGAAATAAATCAACTTTTTCATGATATTCTAATTTTATGACCAGCGCCAGTATACAGGCCAGTCTCATTGAGCCACGAGGACTCATTCACAAGAGGGACCTGTTCCAGACTGAACATATAAAGTACAGACAACAATAGCAATAAATTGTAAATTGTTAAATAAATTCTATTCTGAATTTGACAGCCGCAGCACAGTGGTACAACTGGTAGAGATGTTGCCTCTCAGCAAGCAGGTCCACAGATCAAATCCTGGTCCGGGGGACCTTTCTGGGTGGAGTTTGCATGTTCTTTCTGTACATGTGAGGGTTTTCTCCTGATACTCCAGTTTCCTCCCACAGACCAAAAATATGCATGTTAGGCTGATTGGTAACTCTAAATTGTCCCTAGTGAGTGAGAGAGTGAATAGTAGTTTGTCTCTATGTGTTCCTGTGATGGACTGGAGAACCTCTCGCACAGTGATGGCTGGACATGGCACCAGTGACCCTCACAACTCAAAAAGGAAGAAGCGGGTAAAGATAATGGATAGATGGAATTTGACAGGGAGCCAATGGAGAGAAGCTAAAACTGGAGAAATGTGATCTCTCCTACCAACTCCAGTTAAGACTCTGAAGACTTTTTCAAGAAGTATTTGGACACCCAGATAACAAACCATTGCAACAGTCCAGTCTAGACATAACAAATGCATGAGCCAGTTTTTCTGCATCATTTTTGATATTTCTAATTTTAGCGATTAAAAAACAAACGAAAAAAAAAACCCAAAACCAAAAAAGCAATTAAAAATAATAAATTAATAATAAATTATAAATTATAATTGGAGTGAGAGAAGGATGCAGAGAACAGAGTGAGGATGACTCACTGTGGCAACCCCTGAAGAGGGAAAAGATGAAAGAAGAAGAAGATTTTGATTTTTGATTTTTACAAAACTTTATTTGCACAATAAATTAAAAAAAACAATGTTAAAAACATGATCATGTTAAGGTTTTTTTTTTAACAGTGTTCACATGAAGAGTTTGTTGTATTTTAGTTCTCCTTTGTCAGAAACGGTACATAAAACCTTTTTAAAGCCCCACAGTTCCACAAAGTTGTCCAAGTCTCCAGTGTCTTTGTGGAAGCAAAACTCCAACGCCAGTCTGGCCTTGATGTTGCACTTCCACAGAGCCACGGCGTCAAGTTGAGGTCCAGCCTGCAGTCTGTCCCTATGAGATAAATAGATTGCCATTTTTGCTTCGGCAACTAAAAAGTTTAAAATTTTGGATTTACACTTAGTGGCTTTGCTGTAATATACACAATTAATAAAAACAGATTTGGTAAAAACGGTATCAAAAAAGCTAAAAATCCTCGTCTTTAGATTAAAAAGCAGTCAGTCATACATAATCCATAAAAACATGAAAAACACTCTCTGACAAACTGCAAAAAGGACACTCGTTTAAAACCTCAGGACTGATGATCGATAGG
>NC_056508.1:16606002-16614540 GCF_014905685.2 Nematolebias whitei | reverse complement strand
CAGACAGACAGACAGACAGACAGACAGACAGACAGACAGACAGACAGACAGATAGATAGATAGATAGATAGATAGATAGATAGATAGATAGATAGATAGATAGATAGATAGATAGATAGACAGACAGACAGACAGACAGACAGACAGGCAGGTAGGTAAATATATAAATATTTTCCCTTCAGCTGTTGCCACTCCTCCATCTCACTCAGTTCTCACTCTAACATCCATCTATCAATATTCCCACTGTCTCTCCTCTGGACATGCACAAACTATCTCAGTCTGGCCTCTCTAACTTTATTGCCCAGTAGATAATAATAAATAATAATTAATAACCCCACAGGATCCCAGTGCTACGACTTGCTGTTGCCACCGCTAATGCACTGAAATATCCATAAAATTATATGTAGCTGCAGCATTTTGAGCAGAAAGAACATAATATTTCTACCAGAATAAATGTGTAACTAAACAAAAAAGATGTAAAGATGTAAAAAAAAAAAAAACAGGGTCCAGATAAACTGCTATGATGTTTATGAGACTGGTTTTAGGACAGCAGTAATCCTCTTTAGCATTGACCTCACTCAGACTAGCCGTTAGCTCGTCAATCTGGTCTAAATTAAACTCTGTTTCTCTAAACTGAGGTTCTTCACATAGCTGTCTACAACAGGTAAGATATTAATTGTTGATAACCTTTAAAACCTCTCTTCAAAACAAGTGAAGTGGAGAACTTCTACTTTAAGGAGTCAAAAGGTGTTACTGAACAACACAAGAGGCGGCTGAATGTCCTGCCGTTATTTTCAGTATAAAGCAGCTTCACCTAACTAAACTGGACACTACTGGGGCTAATAAATACCAGTTTTAAACTTACTGCTCTGTTTTCCTGCCATTACACAAACACATGAATTCATGCAACTGTCTCAAACTTCACTTGTTTAAGGTGTTTCCAGTAAAATGCATCCACTGATTTTAGCTGAGCTGCTGCGGCAGATCAGACGTTAGATCTGCAGCTCACTAGCTGCTCCTCGGTTTGCTGCTGGCGGCTGTGTGCGTGCACAGAATGTGCATGAGATAAGAGTGTGAGAGTGTCTTGTATTTATTTCATAATCCATAGAGCTCATGTGCACTTTGGTACTAGTCAAAAATAAATAAAAGCAAACCAATAAACCAGTTTCAAAGTTATCATTTGTAACTGAAAGCAGCGTGTTTGAGTTTCACGTCTCACTTTCTGCGTCTTTGCGGTCGAGCGCATCATCTGGCAGCTTTTTCAGGTAGTCTTTGAGCAGCAGCTCGTAACGAGGAATCCTTTGGACCGGCTCCAGCATGTGGTGCTGCAACGTCAGGTTCCCACACACGTCCTGTTTCTGTCGGTTCAAAACAACAACAAAAAGGATTCACACCAAGCAATCTTACAAAAAACACACTTTTAATGTGAAGTCTAATGTATTCATTAAGTGCAGTTTAATGTAATCAAAGGACGTCGGTCCACTTCAGCTTAAATTTACAAATGTGTTCATTGAAGAGAAGACGCATAGGCCTAGATATTCATTCTATGTGTGTTTGTAATTAGGAAATAGAAAGTCCAACATAAAAAGTCTACTTTATAAGAGAAATTTAGGAGGCCGGTTTATTAATAAACAAACGCGGGACGAAGCAGCAAACCTGTATGTTCTGGACGACGCTCTTGAACTGTGACGACCTCTGCGTCCAAGTGTTCACCAAGTCCATGGCTCGGTCGAAGTTCTTCACATATTCTCCGTACATCTTCATGAATGGAGCCAGTTTCTGGAGGATGTCTCCGATGCGGGGGTTCGAGTCCCTACAGCAAACACAACCAATTAAATAAATTGAACTCCATAAGAAAGAAATCATTATTTTTTAAGTACTTTATGCATCTTAATACTGTTCATTTAATTGTACTGAACTAAATTTGGCCCTAGAGTATGCACTTTAACGTCCTAAATCATATAATCAGTGCTTCTGTTTTTACTACCTCCTCCAAGTTGACTATCATGCCTTTAATCAACCAACTATACGAGACAGACAGCTACAAGTTTGATGGAAAGTCCCTGAAGAGGGAGAGACTTGTTTGAAAATGAAAGATTGCTCGGCTCATTTCACCTGACACTTTAAAAGCATGGATTGACGTTTTATAATAACATATGATGTCATTATAGACATAAAAATGAAAATAAGAGACGAACAAACATTCATAAAAGTTTTAGTCATGATGTACACTTTTCCTTGGTTCTGTGAAATTAGAAGAAAAAAGTTTTTTAATCAGAGTCGACAGGTTTTAATGAGTTCTGGAAGGTAATGCAGAGGAAACTATTGTGTGACAAGTGATTTCCCTCAGCAGGAGTAATTATCTACTGAGGGGTAGTTAATGCTGGCACAACATCACACACTGGAGAAATGTTTCCTGCTTACTGTGGGGAAAAAAGCAACCCTGACACAAACAAAAACACACAGTGGCAATACAACGGCAAGTCTGAGAGCAGAACCCCTACCTGCTGTCAACCAGCTGTCTTTAAAAATAAAAACTAAACTAGAGAAAAGTCTTTTTCTAGTAAACTTCAGAGTGAGTGCTGAAAGAATTGGCTTAATATTAGTGAAGATGCAGAAACTAAAGCTGGATGTATGCTCTGCGAGAACTGAAGAAATTGCTTCTCTGATGCAGCAGCGAGACCAAAATGTTTTCTTTTTGTAGCCTATTCTCGACGCAAGGTCCGGGCAGAACTTTTTTCTCCCAGGGATTTGTGTCAGCAGTTGTGTAATTGGCCAGAATTGTGAAATGGTGGTGAGTAATGTGGCCATGCTGTTTCATGGGCTGCTCAGGAACCAGTGGCGCAGTGGTCAGGCTGTCAGCTGTCATTTCTAACTTGAACCCGGAGCCCGGCCCCGCCCTAATCCATAATAATGTGCTTAATGTGCAGACCGGGTCGGTGTCAGGCTTTTGATTGCGTCAGCGGACACGGGTGGCTGACAATCCAATTATATGGCAACATGGCTTGCCATACATTCACCAGCTGCACGCAGCCATTTGACTGCACGCTGACCGGCCTTGAAAGAGATTTAAAAAAAAGTTCAGTTAAAGTAAGGTAAAGAAAGACATTCAAACAAATGAGACATCTTCGTTCTTTCCTTTGGTTGAGGTGTAATTTCAAAAAGACTCTGCGGACGCGTGCGGCCGACGACCCAAACAGGTGAGATCCCAAAATATCCGACATGTCAAAGCAGGGTCCATGCCTGAATAATGCAGAATGCAGGCAGAAGCAGGGATTTAATGTGCTTTGATGGCCATGAAAGGACAAACACCCCCTCAGCTCCGATCTTCTGCCCCCTCAGCTGCGTGCGTCCGCCGACCGTTAATAACTATATAAGCAGTCAAAGCTTAATTAAAAATGTCGGGGGATTTTTTCGGGGTGGGATTCTGAAATGATGGCTACAGGCTGGGGCTGGGTCTGATTTTTTGGGACCGAATGCAACTCTAGCTGGGATCCAATATTTGCAGTGTGTCTGATAATCTCTCCTGGTCTGAGGCTGACGCGCTGTGGGGCACTGCTGAATGTAGGCTTCAGTGGTCAACAAAATGATGGCCAACATCCTGAAGTGAAATGTTGTTCTCCTCTTCCATCAAATGAAAAACTGATTTTCACGCCATGCAGTCACTGCATTTCTGTCAGCGACCCGCAATGACGTATAAAATATTCTTGTGAAAAACAACATCTATCTGCTGATGTCTTCTTGTGAAGTATAAATCAAGTTTAAGTTGTTAAAGCTAAAAGAAGCGTAACACTAGCTAACAAGAGCAAAACACTAGGTAAAGGCTATAAGAAGCAAAATGCTAGGTGACAGGCAAAAGTAGCAACATGCTAGCTATAAGCTAAAAGTAGCAAAAAGGTTAGTTAGAAGCTAAAAGAAGCGGAACACTAGCTATAGATTAAAAGTAACACAATACTAACTAAAAGCCACAAGAAGTTAGCAAAAGGCTAAAAGTAATAAAAGGCTAGCTAAAAGTAGCAAAAAAGCCAGCTAAATGAACATTTATCTTTCCAATTTTCCTTCTTCAGGTGTTGCCACAGCTAGTTATCCTCCTCCATCTCACTCTCTGCAACCTCTGTCCTCACGCCAACTACCTCCACATCCTCTTTAACCTACATGTACTCTCTAAAACGTCAGCTAAGTGTTAAATATAGCAAAACACAGGCTGAACGCAACAAAGCCTAGCTAGAATTAGTTGACTGTAGCTAACAGCTAATAGAAAAAACAGGTTCTCCAAAAGCTAAAAAAGGCAAAATGGTAGCTAAATGTAGCAAGAGGCTAGCTAAAAGTTAAAGGTTGCAGAATGGTAGCTAAAAGTAGCACAAGACAAAGTAGTGCTAGTATGAAAGAACAATGTGTTTAAAGGAACTGAAGAGATCTCAGATCATTTCAATGGACAAAATGTTTGTAAATAAAGTTAAATATTAGTGTATAACAACAACAAAAACAAAGTCATAGTACTCAACTCCTGTATGAGCTGAAACTTTTTAATATGGCTAAATATAACAAAGTACACAGAAGTATTTAGACTGTCAAAAATGCATGGAAACAAAACAATTCTTAAAAGTTTGAACCAGCATTCACACAATTACTGAACTCATCACAACTAAGCTAAAAACATCTTCAGAACAACTTGAATACAAATACTTTGGGAAACCAGTCGACTCCTCACCATTCTCCAGTAATCCGTGTCTTCAGCTCTGGGAGCAGGAACTTGTCGTGGAAGCAGTAGATGGAGGAGATGTTGGAGAAGATCCCCGTGATGACGTCCTGAGGGATTCCAGCCTCTGTGAGTTTAGTGCAAAATACCTGCAGAGGAAACACAAACACTCGTTCAGGGTGCAGGCAGGTCAACAGACACACAACTTTCCATGTTTGTTATCCAAGCAAAGACGCTTAATTCCTGTTTTGACTTTTAAGCTGTGATAAAAATTAGAATATTTGAAAAAAATTGTAGGTAAATTATCATAAAATTAACTAACGCCTCTCATTAAGTTAGGCTGTTTGGTAAAAGCAACTGTGCAGTACACTAATCTTATTAGTACTATGAGTACTATTAGTACTAATCTTAGATCTTATTACTGTTTTTCTTTTACATTGTTGGATGTAACTGGGACCCTGTGTACAAAATTTCTTTCCACCACATGTACCACATGTGGTGCGAATGACAAACAAAGAAACTCTGACTCTAATTTAAATAATTATTCTTTTGATATTTACACATTAGTGTTGCAAATACTTGCTCTAATTTGAGCCTTTTACTCGTTGAATGACCTACTGGTAAATTTAATGTAAACAGACATTCTTAGGTCAAATTCTACAAGTTTTTATTTCATTTGTTGTGAAAAAGAGCCTTTCACTAACATCTTATAAATGGTCCTATCAAGAATACAGAAACAGCACATTTGTACAATGACTGACCTAAGGTACTTTAAGATCATTTGAGTTTTGTCACGTCTGATGCACACACCCTAATGTTGATATGATGATGTCATCAGGATCGTCTCAAGGTGTGTTTTATTTACTTCCAGTTTCACATACGAGAGCTGGTCAAGAACAGGTGACCAGAGTCCGACCATTACACACCATTTTGGATATTCGTCCACCACAGACAGAAACTGGACGTGTTTGTGTGGCTGACCAACTGGTAAACAAGGTGCACTGTTAAAACTTCCACTATATTTAAAAATGTGGTGAATTTTAAAGACATTTTATTGAAGAAAAGCACTAGAGCTGTGGAGGTTATTATTATTATTATTAATAAAATTGTTCCATATTTTCCTAACAGAGCACTTTGCTCTCAGACTGGAGGCTTACTTGCGGTTCCTAGAGTTTCCAGAAGCAGAATGGGAGGAAGATCTTCCAGTTATCAGGCTCCTCTCTTGTGGAACCAACTTCCAGTTTCTGTCCTTAGTTCTGACACATTGTCCAGTTTTAAGACTGGGCTTAAGACTTTCCTTTTTCATAAATCCTATAGTTAGTTGGCTTGGTTTTCTGACATATTCCTTATCCTATGCTGCTATAACCTTAAACTACTGGAGAACAAATTGACTTCATTTCATCAAATGAACAAATACATACAAATTAATAGTTTGTATTTGTAATTATTCTTTCTTAACACGTGATTTCTGTCTTTTTGTCTTCCCTATAGACAAAACCTGATGGCCTCCATCCTGGACCTGTCACTGTGTGTTCGTTTTCTCCTTCCTGTTCCTCTCAAACCTAACTTTGAAGCAGATGGCTGCTTGTCCTGCACCTGGTTCTACTGGAGGTTTCTTCCTCATGACAGAGTTTTTCCTTTCCACTGTTGCCTCTGCGCTCGCTTAGGGTGGGAAACTGTAACAAAGTGAAAACTCAAAGCAATCTGTTGGCTCCTAGATAAATATTGTTATTAACTGACTTTATATATAAAGTATGTGTGTGAATGTTTCTGTGCCCTGAGACAACTTCTGTTGTGGTTTGGTGCTATATAAACAAACTGAACTGAATATTAACCTTTGTTAATTAACCTTTATTTAACCGGATCACAGATCTCTGTACAAGAGAGGCCTGAGCCTGAAGGCATCCTAACGTGCATGTTTTTGGACTAGTTAAATATACAGACATGAAATAAGTGGGGAACTTTGAATAAAAAGGTGCTTTAGGTCCACTGACAGAATAAATGAAAAACTGCTAGTGTGATGTTAAGTTTTTAATGTGGAGGCATCTAAAAAAGATGAACTTGACTAATAATGTGAGGATGCACACTGCAGTGCTCAGAGATCAAAACTCCCTGTGTGTCAGGCTGTAAATATGTTCACTTCTGATGTAAAGCTTGTCATTTTAACATGGAAATATTTTTTGTTTTCCAGAGTCAACCTCAAATGGTCTCTGGGGTGAGCTTTATTTTGGCACTTTCGCCTCAGCTCCACTTCTCAGCCCTGGAGTTGTCTTTTATATAAATTACATCAAGAGATGTAAAGGACCCAGCTTCTATGAACCTTCAACTATAAATCTAGTGACTAATTTTTTAGATATTTTTGCTTCTGTTGCTCCAGTTTACTCCTCTAACAACTACTGGCGATGCCGACTGAATGATTCACTGATTTTTAACCGGCTCAGTTATTTATTAAAACTAAATCAAATCAAACGTGAGGACGAAGGTCAGTTTGTCTGGCAGCTTTGTAATCACAGATAATTTGTCACGATGATACGAACTCCTGTGCAAAAACAAACCCTCCATCCACTTTCACCTCCCTGCCATTCCCAATCACATGTAGGATCGGCTGTAACCATGGAAACAAGGGTGATGGTAGTAAGACAAAAACAGGAAGTAAGCGACGAGGGTTCGCTGCCCTCGGTGTCAAACAAACCAAAGCTGCTCTGTGATAGGACCGCTGCTCGTCTCTGCCACCACATGAACTGAACAAAAAGGAAGAAGACTCAACCACCGGCAGAAGATTCTCATCACAAACACGCTGAGCTCAAACAACGGTGCAAAAAGAAGTCCACTAATAGTCAACTATCAGAAATGAAATGTGGGAACTCTGATTACTCAATTTACACACACCACAGAGACAATATACCGTATGAATCAAATAAAAACATTAGATTTAGTTTTCACGAGTGTTTCTGAGTTTCTACTTCTTGTTTGTAGTAACAGGAAATAATTAAAAACATTTCTATATTTCAACTTCTACTTTTGAAAAGAGCATCGCCTCCTAATACTCTGAACCCAATGACTTAATTCATCATAGATTTCACAAATTTTATCAGAAACAAATCATAAAAAAACGAACTTAGATATCGTTAGGAACAACATAAAGATAAAATGTTCAAGAAATAGTCAAATATAATTTTTAAAAACCTGTGGTTTTTTTTTATTGGAGGTAGAAGACTGAAAAATGTCTGAATTATCAAGCTCAAACTGCTGCTCAGAGGGTTTTCTATTTATAAAGCTGCCAGAGAGTCATAAAGCAGACATGTTTAATTTAAGACACGTGCACACACGCACGCACGTACACACACAGAGAGAGAGAGAGAGAGAGAGAGAGAGAGCGAGAGACAGAGAAACAGAGAGAAACAGTGCATCATGAGGGCACGGTGCTCACACACATCCACACAAAGACACACAAAGACACACTAAGACACAATTGCAAGCTCTGGCTTTTTCCTGAGCATTTGTAAACAACACCCCCATACACGCACAAGCATACTCAAAAAAGGATTTCACATGACCGTGTTCACAACCCCTTCAGTAATCCAGAATGAGAGGGTTGATGTTTAGTTGTAATCCAGCTCAACCATTAACACAACTGACATGTTTAAAGGAAGCAGCAGTCTCGCACACCACCATCACACCACCATCACATCACCATCACAACACCATCACATCAGCATCACAACGCAATCACATCACCATCACAACGCAATCACATCACCATCACAACGCAATCACATCACCATCACAACGCAATCACATCACCATCACAACGCAATCACATCACCATCACAACGCAA
>NC_056508.1:16597095-16605902 GCF_014905685.2 Nematolebias whitei | reverse complement strand
CTGCCTGCCTGCCTGCCTGCCTGCCTGCCTGCCTGCCTGCCTGCCTGCCTGCCTGCCTGCCTGCCTGCCTGCCTGCCTGCCTGCCTGTCTGTCTGTCTGTCTGGCTGGCTGGCTGGCTGGCTGGCTAGCTAGCTACTTGTTCATTTACTTGCTTACTTATTTTTTTTTTTATTTACTCATTCCTGCAGGAGTATCATAGTATTTCTGCTGCAATAACTATGTAACTGGATATTACTGATGATGTAAAGTACATTTAAAAATAAAGAGTTTACAAGATCGATGAG
This sequence comes from Nematolebias whitei, assembly GCF_014905685.2. Classification (NCBI taxonomy): domain Eukaryota; kingdom Metazoa; phylum Chordata; class Actinopteri; order Cyprinodontiformes; family Rivulidae; genus Nematolebias; species Nematolebias whitei. Next base: position 16,605,618 of record NC_056508.1, on the reverse strand, counting down.
ATTTATGAGATCAGTGTTGTTGTTTAAAGATGGCAGCAGTGAAATTTGTTCTTGACCACACTCTAAGTAGCTGTTAGCGTGTCAGTCTGGTCTAAATTAACTATTTTCCCAAACTTGGGTCCTTCAAAGAGCTATCTAGAACAGGTAAGATAATTATCGTTGATGACCTTTCCATAGAACTGCACTTCAGAAGATCTGAACCTTTTCTTTAAGTTTACCATAATTATCAGAGAAAAGACTGGAAATATTTTGTTTGTGCTGGAGAAAAGTCTAAATGCTATTTACAGTCTTTATGAAAAATGATTAGAATGAGTAAAACATCGTATATGCTTACAAGAAAAATGTTACATGAAATGAAAGATGAAAGTAGTTAGAAAAATATTGTTTGACATTTTCAGATCAGGCCGTGGGTTTGTAGGATTTATGACCATTTTCTTTTTAAAGAATTAAGGTTTGGTTGAGCTTTAAATGTTGTTTTTGTGAGTGTGTTTTCTTGGTGTTAGAAGTAAATGCTGTGTAAAGAAACACAAATGATAGTAATGGAAGTTCAAAACAATGATTGTGCAGCTGTTTAGAGATGAATTACACATGTTGACCTGGTCTGATGTTCTGTGACGTCTCTGTGTTCGTTTATTGAGGTCTTAACCTCACCCTGCTGCGCTGTTTGGAGTCTACAAGGGATTTTCTCATCCACTCCTGCTGAAAACCAATTTATCTTGTTGCTCTGGCCTCACTCCCCACTCTGTGTCTCTTCTGTTTATGTTCACTTATGATTAATGCAGCCAGCTCAGGTGCTCACAGCCATTTGTGTTAAACTCCTTGTTGTCAGGGAGCCGATCTAAAACGCAGTTAGATGAGGATTTAGTGTGTGCATGTTTAGTGTTTGACCTATCCAGTCTGTTGTTAGTGATTCTGATCATTCTATCAGTGAGACAACATCGTTTTTGTTATTTCTTGGCGTTTTGCTTCGTATTTATTCCTGTTTATGTGCACTGCAGAGGCGCTGGAGCTCATCTCTACTGCAGCCAATCACTCCAATGCTGCAATCAGGAAAATGGTAAGGCTTTTTATTGCACAAGATGCTGGTGTTCCAGTCCTTCTGATTAAACTTTATTTGAGCCAGTAATGTGTTACACAATCAAAGACTTGCGTATGTTTGTCAGCAACATTGCATTGTCACAGACAGGAAGCTGCTGTTTCCTGCTGCGAGTGGCATGACCTGCATCACTTTAATTCTCATCGCTTTCATCCGTCTGGCCCTGCACCCCTCACATTCTTTAAACAACTTTAGTAGACAAATATGTCATAAACTGTAATTGTTTAGTTTTTTTTTTCATTTTGACAGTGAAGAAAATCCAATAAATGGAAATGTGTTAAATAAAATGTGCAGGAGCTCCATTGATCTTCTGATCTAAGTGTCTTCACGGTGTTTTTCTCTCTCTCCCTCTCTGTTCACCTCATCCTCCTGCTTCTGAATGTTTTTCAGGAGAAGATGCACAAGCTCCTGGAGGTTTACGAGCGGCTCGGTGGAGAGGAGGACATAGTTAACCCCGCCAATGAGCTTATTAAAGAAGGGCTTATCAAGAAAATGTCAGCCAAAAATGGAACAGCACAAGACCGTTACCTCTACTTGGTGAGAGGGGTTGAAAATGTAAAAATGTGCCACTCCGGTGAATGTATATATGCATATGTATGGTCATTACCTGCTTTTTTTCCCTGCTCCTTATGCAGTTCAACAATATGGTGCTATACTGCGTGCCTAAACTCAGACTGATGGGGCAGAAGTTCAGTGTCAGAGAGAGGATTGACATCGCTGGCATGGAGGTCAACGTTCATTTCTCTACACCTTATAGATCTTTTCTGTTGTCCTCTTTAGACCTTTAGTTTGTTCTGCTGTGTGCACATCTCTTGTATTCTGCTTCTTAACCTCAGGTGCAGGAGAACGTGAAGCAGAACCTTCCTCACACGTTTGCCATCATCGGTAAACAGCGTTCACTCGAGCTGCAGGCCAGGTAAACGCATCTCTATTATCCCCAGAGCCACGTGCTTGACTCTTGATATTACAGAAACAAATATGGCATATTTTATTATTAATAAAAGTAATAGCTTCTTTGTGAAATATTATTGAGCATGCATCAGGATATTCCCAGAAGTAATTGTTACAGCTTGATGTAGTATGATCTAAGGTTATTTATTTATGGTTTTAGAAGTAGCATTAATTATTAGAAATCTGACTGAACCAACTGAATGATTAAACACAATAAACTTTTAGTTTTCTTTGGCTTTGCCAAGCGGCACATTTGCACACCTGACACTGAACCGTTATTCATAGTCATTGTGTATGATTAATGTCTTAGTACTACAATTTGTCACAGAATAAGATTTCTTTAAATGCCTTCTCTAGTGTCTAATTTTAACTTTCTGAAGCTATTTTAACGTGGTTGGATGTATTTTTTGTTCAAATTTTTTTTTTAATATTCTTTTAACTCTGCAGGACAGCAGAGGAGAAAGAAGACTGGATTCAGGCAAGAATCACACAATCGTACACCCACACACATATGAACACACAATCCGGGTCTCTAATACAGCACCGTGGGTTTATGCCTTTAGTTATTCTGCTTTATTTAAAAAAAAGGGGATTAGTATTTTTTCAATGTGCTCAGATTTTGAGCATAATATATTTTTTATATTGAAACCGCTCATTGCTCATTTAGCCCATTACAGCTGAGTAAAGCTGATTAAAGCCTTTTGCTGACTTGGCTAGAGAGTTATCATTTCACACAGTGGGCTTAGGAGGTACGGAGTTCATATGCAAGCATGAGAGGAGCAGAACAGCTGTGAGGCAGTGAAAAGTAAAACAAGACGTGATAGTAGGACCGTGGTGCTTTTGGAGACGGCTGTTGTCATTCGTTATCGCCCTCCACCATGAAAGGTGTGCGATGATGTCATTTTTTCTGTGTGTACTTGGTGTTTCTCACCTTTTTAGGACCTTTTCTGGGATACTCACCTACCTTGTCAGGACCAGTACTCTTAATGGGGACCAAAGCCCGATCCTAATATGGTGGAACAGCATGATTGGGTTAATGGTTCTGTTTAGGGCTAAGCAGTGCTTAATTTGTGAACCAGATGATGCCGGAACGCAAAACCCCCAGAAATGTTTGAATACTGTGATGCCATTTCCTGCATTCTGGTGTATTTTAATGGGTTGTTAAACACCTACGTTTACCTACATTTGTAAACACTTGATTCAATAACTATTTTAGAGAGCAACAAGAAGTAGCCTGACCAACAGCTCTCCCCTTGTGTGAAGAGAGCATGCTTCGCTTCTCTCAAGTATTCTAACTCTGCCCCTCCAGGGGTGGGTAGAAGTGGAAATACTTACTTGAAGAGGCAGCTCTTATGTGACATTAGGAAGCTCATAAGTGGCCGTTATGTTTAAAATGAGTGTTTATGTAATTATTTTCAGTTTACATATCAAATATGCGTTTTATTTGTTCAAGGCAGTCAAATTTGTTCATAACTTCAATATTAGTAAACCTGAGAGTTAACAGATCCTAGCAAACAGTTACCAGAATGCACCCTGTCAAAATAAGAGAGTTCCTGGATCCTGTTCCGGCTCAAATTAAGCACTGGGGCTAAGGGTTGAATTGAGTTTAAGTCAAGCTTATGGTTAAGCAAATACTGGCATTGGTTAGACTTAGGGTAAAGGTCAAAGTTTACTTACCGTATTTGTCTTATTGTTTCTTATCAAAATAATTACTGGATGTACATCAATAACAGATTCACTTTTGGAATCAGCCTAATTTAGGATGGCCACCACTGCTAATCAACCTCAGAAGACACCAAATTATTTGTAACTCAGTCAGTTTTACATGTATTGAGATAAAATCTGGTGGGGTGGTGGCTGATGGTCATAATCTGACCACTAACCAATCACACAACGTATCACAATTTTGCGCGAGTATGTCTTTTAAACCCAGGAACAAGCTTTGTCGATAGGGTTCATAAGATCAGAAACTTTTCCATCAAGCTGCATCCAAATGCTAACGTGTTTTTATTTGTTTTTCCTTCCGTCTCTTCTCTTTTCCTCTCACTCTCAGGTGATCAAGGCCACTATTGAACGACACAAACAAAACAGCGAAACGTTCAACAAAGCGTTCAACAGCTCCTTCTCCCGTGAAGATGACCACGTGCCGGAGTCACCGGTAAGTCACACTCTACAAGTCCCTTCATTGGCACGGCCCACTCAGCGGGTCACGTTGTTCAGTGAATCATGTGAGACCAGTGAATGATTTTATCATAGTCTCGTCTTTGTCTGCCTGAACAGCGTTTCCATCTATGGATGTGGTAGTTTGATACAGATTTAACACTCACAGAAAGAAGCTCTTTATTTCCACGTGTTGCATCTGGGAGTCTCCTCCCTCTAATCACCTAATAGGGAAAGCACAAAAGTTTACACAGAATTATTATGAATCTTCTTTTACCCTCTTGGGCTGACCTTTGCTGGATCCCAGCCAAGCAGCTGGTTGACACAAACCAGAGGACCAGCTCCACATGGGGCAGGCTGACATCTAGTGGTGGAGGTGCTTTAATGAAGGAGGAAGTTGTTGTTTTTTTGTGCTAAGTGTTGAATTTTCTCCTCAGGGTCCCTGGTTTAACACTTCAATTGACTCGGATGGTGAAAGACTACACGAAAGGGTAAGAAACTGTCATATATGATTGAAACGTGTTGTGATGCTTCACTGAGGAACTGTCACTGGGATTCAATCTCATTAATTAACTGCACAATAACGTAATGTTTCAAGATAAATGCGATCCAAATTAAAAACGGTGAATTAGAGCAGGACGGAGCGTGTTTATCTCTGAGTCTTTTCACGTTCTTTAAGTGTTTGAGAGACCAACTGTTCAAGATTCACAAATGTTTTCCCAGTCGTCCTACAGTGTCTTTGTTACACTGTTTGCTTCATGATGTGCCAAAATGCTTTCAGTGAGTGGTATTTCTGGACTGCAGGAAAGCCAGTTTGGTGTCGGCACGCTCAGCTGTCCTGTTGTGTTATGTGCAGAGTGTTGCCGGGAAATTTGGGCCCTGACAAAAACTGAGCAGGGATTTTCCTGAATCAGGCAGATAGCAGCATTTACATGTGATTTTTCAGTATAAATGACGCCTTCGCACATGCATGTATTTTCCATGCCTTGTCATAAATGAGCCCCCGTATAATCAGTGTCATCTTTTCAGCGTTGGACTGTGCAGCCTGGACTTTGTTTTGTTTGCTTTTTTTCCATTTACAAGGCAGACCTTTAATTTCTTTGCTGAATGCAGTGATAAGTGTTGTTCACTGAACGATACAGTGACTTTCAGCTCACAGCCATTTGCTTTGAAAGCAGTGCCCATCACGGCCCTTCAAGATCAGTCATGCTCTGATTGTTCTCCACTCTGTCTCTTTTACCATTTAAATTTGTGTTTACATTAATATGCATTTGGGTATATAGGATATATGTTGTTTATGTTAATATTATTATTGATGTCCCTAAACTATTTGCAATTTTCCACAATAGCTCATTTTAAAATATGCTTGTTATTTTCTAACCAAGCAATTCACCAAACTCTGTTACATTTTATATTTAACTACTGCTTTTTGTGCTTATGTTTTAGTTTTTATTAGCAGTTTACATTGTGTAAATGCTCCTTTTTCAATTTTCATTAAAACCGAAAGCTAAAGGACAGCAGTGTTTGCCTGTAATATTAGTAATATTATTATTAATATTATGTGTGTAATATTAACACCTGTTTGATCAAAACAGCTGTTACTCCGTCCCTTCTCTTCTTAAAATGATTTTAGTTTTTACACAAAAGTCAGGGGGAGTGGTTCCTGCAGTCTTCATTAGAACATGTATTAAGATTTTATGTCTTGTCCTTGTTTGACCTACAATCAAATCTGGGGTTTAAATTGTTTTGAAATCCTGTTGGACTCAGTAATCCATGTTTTTTTTATGTTGCACATGCAGCGTATTATTTGTCTGCAGTGACTGTGAGCAGTCTGCTTGAACGATCTTGTCTGACTGAAACACAAGAAGTCTATCTTATCTTTAGAAGATAAACTCTTACCGTACGGTACAGAAAGGGAAATCCTTATTGTTTGTTGGGACAAAAATCTGTCTAGTTTTGTGTACAAAGATGAGCCAAGTTTAAATTTTCAGCCCACTTATTCATAATGAACAAACTTCTGACAGGAAATAGTGTGTATTAGGGCTGGATGATACGGCCAAAACTTTTATCGCGATATATTTCTTAATTTCGGTCGATAACAATATAATTTGATATAGATATAAACAATATAAAAGCCTCAGAAAAACTGTACAAACTGTACAAATAAATTAATGTCACATTCTGACGGTCATGGGAACTCATTTTGAAGCGAAAACTTAACGCGCGTTGGATTAGCCTAGCCTGCTACAGCTAACGCCTACTGGACTCGCGCTCTGCGTAACATCTACGTCACCACGCACTTGCGTAGTTGTCGCGGCTTTTTATGTCTCAGCTTTTTCTGGCCGCTTCAATTTCAACCTGAACAGAAAAAGAAATGTGTCAGTGAAACTCTGGAATCATATCGAAATATTGAAAATGTGCTTAAAACTCATATCACCTTTATTGAATAAAAGTATATTGCGACATATGTCAATATTGAATTATTGTCCAGCCTTAGTGTGTATATATTTGTAAATGGTCCGTGCTTGTACAGTATCTTTCTAGCCAACCAGGAGTGTTTTTCAACACAATCTGTGCTCTCTTTATCTATCCAGCACTCTACATCTAGATGAAGCTAAGCTCAATAAATCATTCTGTAGAGTCTAATCAGTGCTTTAGATCGCATTCATACACCACTGGGCACATTGGAGGCCGTGAAGCGTCAGCACACTTCAACATGTGACTGCATACTGGTGGACTTAAACCTGCGGCTCTCTCGTTGGACTTGACATTGTTTCTATTTCGTTTGAGCTAAATCATTGACATACCAGTACTTGTTCTGTTCTTATAGTTTGTTTGTTTTTTGTATTAGAAGAGTTCCAGGAAGAAGGACAAGGAGAAACAAACATGCAAAGGCTGCAATGAAAGCTTCAATTTCACCAAGCGCAAGCATCACTGCAAGTCCTGCGGAGCGGTGAGCACAGATGGACCGAGACAAATTTGGGCAAATTTGGTGTGATGAAGTAATGCGTTGATGGAAAACAAAAGTGAGCGGACAAGTGGAAAATGGACCTCAGTCAGTTAACTGTCTGTGTGTGTCCACCTGCAGGCCATCTGTGCCAAGTGTTCGAGGACCTTGGACAATAAGACGAGCATTCGAGTGTGCCCCGAGTGTTATGAAGCCAGCCTCAGCCTGGAGAGTCTGTGTGGTGGCGAACAGAAGAGGAAACCTGCAGCTGCTGAGGTAAAACATGCACAATAAAAACACAAGGAAGATTCAAAAAGTGCTTCTAATTTAATCAAACATCAAATGACAGGAAAAAAGTCAATGCAGCTTGTGTTCATATTGTCTTTGTATACATATCTGTGTTAGAAATGAGCACATTTTCAAAAACACATATTGTACTTGAATATGGTGACTACACATGTTCATTTTTTTTAATGTGCTCATCTCTCTTTGAGGGCTAATATAATACCCGGTAATTGGATCTCAGCTTAAGGAGGGTCAGCTGTGTGCTGACATGACAGTCTGGCAGCTTCAGGTGTCTTAACACACTGTCTGCCTGTCGGTCAGATCTACAGGAGGACACATACAACTGTACGCTGCACAGTGTTTTTGGAATAGTCACGTTATGTTTCAGATTCTTCCCCTCTTCTCAACATTGTAAGAAAGCAAACAAAATCTTCTGCAGGGACAGTAATGGCCACATGGGAGAGCTGCAGCTTACCCAAGAGTCAGACAAGGAGCAGACAGCTTACTGCACGTCTGTCTGTCTACAAATCTTCTTGCAATACCAGGGGTCTGCAACCTGTGGCTCTGGAGCCTCATGCGGCTCTTTCAAGCTTGGACCAAAACTAACATAAAACTGAATTTTATAGGATGTTATACCCATAATAAAAAAATGACTAGTTTTAGCAGTTTTCCTCTCATTTCCTTTGCAAATATGTTGATACTAGTACTAACACACAGAGTAAATTGTACTCCCTTTAACGTTATGCTTTATTTCTTCAAAGTAGGATACTCAATTTCTCTACAGTTAAAAAACACATAAGCCTGAACAGTTCTTTGTTTTAGTTTTTAAAAAAGATTGGCAAAATATATATATATATATATATTTTTTTTTTACATGAATTCAGTCTTCTGTGATAGACTTGAAACTTGTAGATGAGCACCAGTGACCCCCTGCAACCTGAAAAAGAAAAGCGAGTAAAGATGATGGATGGATGGATGGATGGATGGATGGATGGATGGATGGATGGATGGATGGATGGATGGATGGATGGATGGATGTGAGTGAGTGAGTGAGTGAGTGAGTGAGTGAGTGAGTGAGTGAGTG
>NC_056508.1:16595654-16596995 GCF_014905685.2 Nematolebias whitei | reverse complement strand
ACCAGTTTTGCTGCTGACAACCAAAACCAGCTGCTCACATGGTCAAGGAGGATCATCAGCCTAACAATGGATCATTAGCACACTGATGGCTGTTTACTATTCACAGGGGGTTGAGTGATACTAGCGATAACAGCATTGTAAGAGGGGGACAATTGAACCCGGAGGCCTCCACCCCTGTTTACCGATGGACGATTTCTTTTCACAAAGATGGCCTCCTTTACTCCTCTCTCAAACCATCGTTCCTCTCTGTCCAGGATGTGAACATCTTCATCCCTGAAAGAGTGACCGCTGGCCTGGAGATGAGTGTAGACCGCAGTGTCCTGGCCTGATGATGTTGATCTTCTGTGCTGGTCCATCCTTTTGGCCAGTGGCTGTTTAGTTTCCCCGATGTAAGACTGATCACAGCCCTCCTGACACTGAACAGCAAACACAACATTACTCTGTTTGTGCCGGGGAACTGGATCTTTGGGATGAACCAGTCTTTGCCGTAATGTATTTTGGGGTTTAAAAGCCACTGGGATGTCGTGTTTAGAAAATAAACGTCTCAGTTTCTCTGATACTCCCTCAACATATGGAATGACCACTGGTCTGGGTCTGGGTTCCTCCTTTTCACCTGATGGCTGACTGGAGTCCTGTTTGGGTTTCTTCTCTGCTTTCAGGAAGGCCCAGTTAGGATATCCACATTGCTCTAGAGCCTGTTTTGTGTGGGATTTCTCCTTCTACCTGACTCCTGAGCTAGTGGGGACGCTGTCTGCTCTGTGATACAGAGTCCTGATGACTCCTAACTTGTGCTCCAAAGGGTGATGGGAGTCAAACTGCAAATACTGATCTGTGTGGGTGGGTTTGCGGTACACCTCAGTTTGCAAATGTCCTCTATCAGAGACTGAGACCTCACAGTCCAAGAAAGCCAACTTGCCATTTTTTACATCTTCTCGTGTGAACTTGATGTATTTATCCACAGAGTTGATGTGGTCAGTAAAATGTTGGACTTCCTGAGATTTGATTTTAACCCAGGTGTCGTCAACATACCTGAACCAATGACTTGGTGGTGTCCCTGAAAAGGACGTCAAGGCTCTCTTTTCTACCTCCTCCATGTACAGGTTGGTTACAATAGGAGGAACTGGAGACCATACACCCATGTTTCTGCCTATAATATTGCTCCCCATATGTGAAGTAGGTTGACTGCAGGTACAGTTTCAAGAGTTAGGGTTAGTTAAAACTGCTAGCTAGCTAGCAGATAGCTAGCTAGCTAGCTAGCTAGATAGATAGATAGCTAGCTAGCTAGCTAGCTAGCTAGATAGATAGATAGATAGATAGATAGATAGATAGATAGATAGATAG
>NC_056508.1:16594713-16595554 GCF_014905685.2 Nematolebias whitei | reverse complement strand
TAGATAGATAGATAGATAGATAGATAGATAGATAGATAGATAGATAGATAGATAGATAGATAGATAGATAGATAGATAGATAGATAGATAGATAGATAGATAGATAGATAGATAGATAGATAGATAGATAGTGTCGAGGAAAATTAACACAACAACTCAGACTTTTCAGCCTGTTCACCTGTTCCTCTCATTGGTTCAGAGATACATGGAGAAAAGACCCAATTATCAGTCAGAGAGATTCAAGTTAAAAGTATTACCAACATTTATTAAAGCTTTCACCTGAAAGGAGATGCTCTTACCCCAAACCAACAGAGACACAGCAAAAACCCAAGACACGTCTGACTGGAGCTTCAGTATTTCCTGTATTTAAACACAAAAGCTCCACCCAGAGATGTGCCACACATTCTTAAGTTATTTGTCTAAACTAGTTCAAACTGATGCCTTCATTTCCTGGAAGTCCTTTTATGGAGTTGTTTTATTATTTTCTTCTGCCGTTCCAGTTTACTTGGCGATCTTGTCATCAGGTGGGACATACACACCAGCAGCTCCCTGTTAGTTCATGTCCCATACACAAAAAACTTAAATACATTCTCTGACTTAGTTCTCTCTGTACTTGTTGATACCAAAAGGCAAGCGGATCCAAAAGCCAAGCAGATACAGGACAAGATACAGTTGTGATACATCCAGCAATACAGCACAGCAGATAAGAGCGTCTTTACAACAGACAGACAGACAGACAGACAGACAGACAGACAGACAGACAGACAGACAGACAGACAGATAGACAGATAGACAGATAGATAGATAGATAGATAGATAGATAGATAGATAGATAGATAGA
>NC_056508.1:16585154-16594703 GCF_014905685.2 Nematolebias whitei | reverse complement strand
TAGATAGATAGATAGATAGATAGATAGATAGATAGATAGATAGATAGGTGAATTTTCTAATTATAATTTACAATGTTAAGTGAGGATGAGGACTTGAGAATTGAAGAACTTGACATAGCAATACATCAAATGGTGAAAGGTAAATATCCAGGCCAGGGTTAACTGTGGAATTTTATACTTTCTTTTGGAAAGATTTACAAAAACAGCTATTTGAGGCCCTGCTGGAATGTATCAGACAATAATCTCTCTCCCACTATGAGACATGGTCTCGTTATTCTAATCCCCAAAGCCAACAAGGATCCCTTATCATTAGACAATTGGAGACCTATTACTCTTTTATGTACAGATTACAAACTTTTAGCTCTTGTTTATGCCAATCACTTAAACAATGCATTGGGGACGATTATTAAGGAATGCCAGTCGGCTTTCTTAAAGGGAGAAATATCCTTCATCATACTAGACTGATTCTTGACATGATTGACTATCGCAGTTTTATTGACAGTGACAGTTTGATTTTATTTCCTGATTTCTACAAGGCCTACAAACTCGTTGGAACACTGCTTTATTATGAAAACCTTAAATTATTTTGGCTTTGGGGAGAAATTTTGTAATGTAATCAGATTATTTTATACCAATATAAGTAGATCAGTCTCTCTGGACACGAGTTTGACCCCTAGTTTCTCTATGACAAGAAGTATCAGACAAGGCTGTCCATTCTCACTGAAATTATTTATATTAACAACTCAAATGCTTACTTTATTAATTACTCAGAATTCCAATTTGCATGGTATTAGCATTTTTGGCAAATAATTCAAGATAAGTCAATTTGCTGATGATACAACAATTTTTCTAAGAGACAAAACTATGGTAGACATAGCACTAAAATCTATTTTAACCTTTTTCGAGGCATCTGGTCTGTCGCTCAACAATGATAAATGTGAACTTCTGCCAATGTTTTTTGAACGTTTTTTGAATTTATCATGTCTTGGATCACTGAGAATCTTCACCAGCAACTTCTGCCAATCCATTCTAGCTCTGAGGCGTCTGTTGCCTCCATTAAAGTTAAGTCTGAAGTTAAATATCTGGGAATATTGATCTCAAAAAATTATTTTAGAAGAGAGGAGGAAAACATTAAAAGATGCTTGGATGGCATGAAGAGGTCCTTGAACCATTGGTTGACTAGAGATCTTACAATTTTTGGGCCATATCCAAGGCTGAAAGAGTGTCCAAATTGATTTATCCATGTCATTCTGTTTTTTCCTCTGACAAATACATAAAGAAAGCTACAAAGTCCATGCTCAATAATCCAACATTTTTCAGTCAGGTCATCAGGACAGATGACCTGACTGAAAAATGTTGGATTGTATACCTGGATTATTGAGCATGGACTTTGTCGTTTTCAACCAGTTTGACACGACTGTCAACAAGGAAGAGGGCCGGCAATGGAGGAGAGGGCGTGGCAAAGAGACCATCTTAGCACCAACATAACTGGTTTGTTCCACTTTGGAGTAAGCTGTTGGGGGAAGAATCGGTTTTGTTGTGTGTTTCCTTCACTGATGAAACCTTCCAGATTAAAAGCGAAACATTTCAGCACCAAAAAAGAAACTGACCAGATGACCTGACTGAAAACTGTTGGATAAAGAAAGCTAATTCAATAATCTTTCAATTAATACGGAGGAACAAAACTCACTATTTAAGATGATCTCAACTTATCAAATATTATGATAAGGGTGGTATTAAAGCTTTAGATTCTGAGGCCTTAAGTGGCTCATTCAGAATAAATTGGCTGAAGACCTATTTGTCATCTCCCAACTCTCTGTGGTTTCATATCCCTAGAGCCATATTTAATAAGCTTGATGGCCTGGACTTTTTGCTTAAATGTGATTTTGAATTAACCAAGATCCCTATCTTCTAAATTCCACAAACAAGTTTTGCATTTCTGGAAAGTGATATTCACCCACAATTTTACCCCGCATGGATATTTACTGTGGAATAATAAATCAATATTGAAAATCTATTTTTAAAACTGACTGGTAGGAGAAAGGTATTTTATTTGTCACTGATTTAATGGACAGCAATGGTGTTTTGTTAAATAACAGAGATTTTACCAATAAATTTAATCTGAATTGTACTTGTTATGAATATCTACAAATATGCAAAGCTATTCCTGTAGCTTTCTTTCATCTAATCCAGAACACCTTAAGATATTCTAATGTTACTTCAACGCTACCCACACTGAAAAGTGGAGATTGTAGTTTTAACTGATAAGAAATGCAATATTGTACTTGTGACTGCCTTAAAATCTAAACTGTTTGATTGCAATAAAAGTATAACAACAAATTTAATTATAATACAGAAGGCATTCTCCAAGTACATCAAATGGCCAATTACAAAGGCTAAAGAGACACGTTTCAAAATTACACAAATATACCCAGTGGCGGAATTTTTACACAAAAAATGTAAATTTGATCTAGAATGTTGTGCTTTTTGCCAATGTCTGGAAGAATCTCTTACCCATCTGTTTTTTCTCCTGTTAATAGATAGCCAAATATCTGATGTGGTAAATATTGTTTTCCTGCTTGCTAAATATATACACTGCTGTAAGTGGAAAAAACCTAACCCTTGTTTTGATTTTTTTCTTAATTTAAACTTTATTACTCCTCACTGAAATGTTTGAAATCTGTATATGCAAAAAAATAACCGCAAGTATATCTACTTTTCTTTTGTTTTAAAACTTGCTCCACTGCTTTTTATTTGCCTCATTGTTATGTGCGTCTTTTATCTTAAACCCATGTTCCTGTTTCACTGTACCTTACCTCTACAAGATATTGTATGTTGAATGATGAATTAAACAAAATAAACAAAAACAAAAATGCAGGTGTTCTCCCCGAAACCAACGCCCACCGTAACAGAGGTTCCGCTTCGCCAATACTGCTCCGTCATTAACCTCAGGAAAACACTAAATACAGGCAGATTAATATGCCAAAATATAATTTGTTCATTTTTGTAGAAAATACAATGAATTCTGTATGAGAAATATTTCAAAATTACAAACAACCAAAATAATGTGGTGACATATTTTTTGGTGCACCACATAGACAACCCTCAGCATCAGCAGACTGTCATACTACAACAGAGTGTCTTCAGTCAGAGGCTTCTTCAGATCTGCTGTAAGACAGACTAATGATTGCGGTGTACCCAGAATGAAAGACCAGAACTGAACAGATATCAGGACTCAGATAATAGTTTAAAGTGTTTATTTACAGGTTGGTGATAAATACATCAATGAGGGGAACGGGAACACCTGGAGAGAGAGTGATGATTTAAAGGGCTGTGGTTGAATAAGAATATATCTTGCTGAATTGTTCTTATGGTGTGAAGCAACAAGTAGATTTAGGCAAGTGGTGGAAGGCATCCAGCAATTGTAGCTAGGCAGGAGGAGTCACAGTTCATGTGGAACTCAGGCAGGGCAGGTACAGCAAGATCCAAACTCTGAGGAAGCGCAGAGGAAAAAACACAATATTAGTTTTTACTAATATCACTGAATAACTGGCCAGAACACAACTACCGTTGGTAGGCAATGTCCCAGCGCCTGCAGAGTGGTTCCTGAATCTTCTTATACTCCTCCTGGGTGTTGAGCTGATCATCTGCAGCTGGAGCCAATTAGGATTGTAGAGGAGAGAGAAAGGCAGGGTGCAGGGTAGGATCCTTACATTACCCTCCCCTCAAGAGTCGCCTCCCGGCGACCTGAAGCGCTTCTCTGGGTGTGCCCTGAAGAACGTGGTGATGAGGCTGGGGTCCAAGATGAAGGACCTCGGGATCCAAGAGCGCTCCTCTGGACCGTAACCCTCCCAGTCGACCAAATACTGGAACCCCCGGCGCCGAACGTCCAGGATGCGGCGGACCGTGAAGGCTGGATGGTTGTCAATGAGACGGGGGGGCGGAAGGAGGTCGGCAGGAGGGCACAGTGGGCTTGAGTTGAGACACGTGGAAGGTGGGATGAATCCGCATAGATGAGGGTAGCTGGAGTCTGACTGCTGTGGGACTCAGGATACGCGTGATGCTAAAGGGACCAATGAAGCGGGGAGCCAACTTACGTGGGGTGTCCTTGAGGTGGATGTTCTGGGTCGACAGCCAAACTCTTTGTCCAACCTTGTAAGATGGGGCTGCAGATCGGTGACGAGCTGCAATCTCCTTGTTTTTGGCAGCTGTGCGCAGTAGGGCGAGCTTCGTTTGGCGCCAGACCAGACGACATCTCCTGAAATTATGTTGCACCGAAGGAACTACTACATCACCTTCTTGACTGGGAAACAATGGTGGAGCGTAACCAAGGGAGGCTTCAAATGAGACAAACCAGTAGCAGATGTGTGGGTGTTGTGGGCGTACTCCACCCATACCAGATGTTGGCTTCTTGTGGAGGGGTTGTCCTCCACCACACACCTGGGGGCAGCCTCCAATTCCTGATTGGCCCTTTCGGCTTGACCATTGGACTGTGGGTGGTAACCTGATGTTAGGCTGACAGAGGCCCCTAAGGAATTACAAAAGTTCTTCCATACCTGTGATATGAACTGGGGTCCTCTGTCAGAAACGATGTCCGATGGGATGCCATGAACTCAAAAAACATGGACCAACAGCTGGGCCGTCTCCAAGGCTGAGGGAAGCTGGGGTAACGGAACGAAATGAGCTGCTTTAGAAAATCTGTCAATGACAGTGAGAATAGCAGTTTTACCATCAGAGGGGGGCAGCTCAGTAACAAAGTCTAGAGATATATGGGACCATAGGCGGCTAGGCGTGGGGAGTGGCTGTAGTTTTCCAGCTGGAGGCTGGTTGCCAGTCTTACTTCTGGCACACGTGGGGCAAGCGGCTACATAATTCTTTTCATCCTCGTTCATGGAGGGCCACCAGAAGTGTCTCTTAGTCAGAGCCAACATACGAGCAACACCTGGGTGACAAGAAATCTTATTAGTGTGGAGCCAGTTGAGTACCTTAGCCTTGATACTGGTGGGTAAAAACATAGTGCCAGCAGGGCCTGTCACAGGTTCGGACTTCTGGGCCTCTAAGATGTCCTTTTCGATGGACCAGGTCAACGAACCAACCACACAGGATGAGGGTAGAATGCTTGGCTCCTGTTCGGTGTCCTCTGGTGGTGAGAACTGACGACAGGGCATCGGGCTTCACATTTTTTGAGCCAGGTCTGAAAGTCAGTACAAAGTTAAATCTCATAAAAAATAACGACCATCTAGCTTGTCTGGGGTTTAATCTCCTGGCCTCATGGAGATAAGTGAGGTTCTTATGATCAGTCCAAATGAGGAATGGTGTGTCTGTGCCCTCGAGCCAGTGTCGCCACTCCTCCAAGGCCAACTTGACAGCAAGGAGCTCACGGTTGCCTACGTCATAATTATGTTCAGCAGAGGAAAGGCGTCGAGAGAAAAATGCACAGGGGTGCACTTTGTCGTCAACAGGAGATCTCTGAGACAAAATGGCTCCCACGCCAGTGTCAGAAGCATCGACCTCAAGGATAAACTGAATCTTAGGATCGGGGTGGCAAAGAATAGGGGTAGAGGAAAAAAAAGTCTTTTTAGCTCACCAAAAGCCGTTTCCGCCTCATGAGTCCACTTAAAAGTCCACAGGGTGGAGGTCAATTGGGTGAGAGGAGCAGCGATCCTGCTGTAGTTCTTGATGAACCTACGGTAGAAGTTAGCGAAGCCCAGAAATCGCTGCAGCTGTTTACGTGTCTCAGGTGTTGGCCATTCCACCACTGCCTTAGTTTTCTCAGGGTCTGTGCGGTATTGTCCTCCTTCAAAAATAAAGCCCAATAAGGAGACAGATTGTACATGAAAATCACACTTTTCGGCCTTAACGTACAGTTGGTTCTCATATAATCGTTGTAGGACAGTCCTGACGTGGTGAACGTGTTGCTCCTCATCCCGTGAGTAGATCAATATGTCGTCCAGATACACAAATACAAAAATGTTCAAAAAGTCTCTTAAAATGTCATTAACCAATGTCGGAAGAATTGCAGGGGCATTGGTGAGACCAAATGGCATGACTAGGTACTCAAAGTGTCCCAGTGGTGTCTTAAATGCTGTCTTCCACTCATCACCTTCCTTGATTCGGACGAGGTGATAAGCGTTGCGAAGATCTAATTTGGAAAATATTTTGGCAGAGTGTAATAGTTCATGGATAGAGTTTATTAGAGGTAAGGGATATTTGTTCTCAATTGTGATCTGATTTAATCCTTTATAGTCTATGCAGGAACATAAGGTCTTGTCTTTCTTAGCCACAAATAAAAATCCTGCTCCAACAGGAGAGGTGGAGGGACAAATTATTCCTGAGTTCAATGATTCAGAGATATACTCTTTCATAGAGTCACATTCTGGACCAGACAAATTTTAAAGGTGGCTAGAAGGAAGAGGAGCATCTGGTAGTAAATCAATAGCACAATCATAAGGACGGTGCAATGGTAATGACAGGGCCTTTTGTTTACTAAATGCAGGGGCAAGGTCCTGGTAAACACTAGGAATCTTAGACAAATCGACTGGATCGGGTGCCTCAGGATGTTTAATAGTGGAAGGAACAGCAGTTCTTAAACGGTTCATTAAACAGTGTGGGCTCCACTGTTCTATTCTTTTAACCCTCCAATTAATTGTGGGGTTGGGATCTCTGAGACAAAGAAAACCTAGGACAAGCTGTGTAACGGTTGATTCGAATACATAAAACTCACTGTGTTCATGATGGTTCCCGGAGATCATGAGGTGTACTGGTACAGTCTTCTTAAACACTGAAGCGAACTTTTAACCTGTTAGCCCGGCCATCGTCAGTGGCGTGGGGAGAAGTTGTGTGGGGATGGATAGGAGCTCCACCAAGTCCTGGCTAATGAGGTTCTGCTCAGCCCCAGAGTCCACTAGAGCAACAACAGATTTACTTTCTCTATCAACACTAATGGTGGTGTTGAGTTCCAAGCGGGAGGCAGGAGAAGAAGAAGAGTTTCTCACCAATATCTCCTGTTTTATTGGTGAGAGGGGCCGTTTCCCCAAGAGCGGGCAACGAGCAATGAAATGTCCTTGTTCACCACAATAGATACAAGCTTTATTGTTAATTCTTCTTCATCTCTCTTCTGGAGAGAGGCGAGTGCGACCCAGCTGCATAGGTTCTGGTTCTGAGTCAGGTTTGTATTCTAGCATTAATGCAGGTGGCTGTCTCAGTGTGGAGTGAAAACCGGAAGCAGTGCAACTCTGGGAAACGTAGTCTTTTCTATTGCAAACAGTTCGACGTTTTGATGTAGAGGGAAAAACGGAAGTAGGCGAGTTCTGGGAATCGTAGTTTCTCTCCCACCTTCGTTCTTGTAGTTGATTGTCAATACGTGTGGCTAACTGAATTAGCTCGTCCAAACTTTGTGGTTCATCTAATGCCGCTAAGTGGTCTCTTATGGAGTTGGAAAGAGAGTGTAGGAAGGTACCTCTGAGTGCGACCTCTCCCCATCCGGTTCAGGTGGCGGTGATTCTGAACTCCAGAGCATGAGCCGTAACGGAGCGTCTGTCTTGACGAAGGGTGAGTAGACGTTTTACTGCTTCTGCTCGTTGGAGGGGTTGATCGAACACGCGCTTGAAATCTTCTAAAAGTGAGGAAAAGCTTAAGGTACTGACAGGGTGAGAGGATAAATGAGCATGAGCCCAACATAATGCGTCCCCCTTTAACTGAGTGATGAAAAAGGAGATCTTGGCAGCATCTGAAGAGTAAAGACTGGGTGCTCTCTGAAACGTTAATTCGCACTGGAGTACAAAACCCCCACACATCTCAGGCTCTCCACAAAAAAGTTCTGCCGGTTTTAAATTTTGCTCTGTTGTGGTCATTTGGGGAAGATTAGAAATAGGAAGACTGACCTCAGGTGTAGGTGTAGCAGCAGGTGGCAGGAGCTGAGTCATCCCTTGTTTGACTGAACACAACATGCTGCCCAGTTCCTGGAGATTAGACTGGTTAGTCTGTTGCAGGTTTAACAAGCGTTCAAGAGTGGCTTCATTTTTCTCTACTCTGTGTAACACAGCCTGAAGAGTGAGTTGGCTCTGTTCAGATCCAGAATCTTTCAAGGGTACTTGGTTTGGCTGGGACATTCTGTAATGATTGCGGTGTACCCAGAATGAAAGACCAGAACTGAACAGATACCAGGACTCAGATAATAGCTTAAAGTGTTTATTTACAGGTTGGTGATAAATAAATCATCAATGAGGGGAACGGGAACACCTGGAGAGAGAGCAATGATTTAAAGGGCTGTGGTTGAATAAGAATATATCTTGTTGAATTATTCTTACGGTGTGAAGCAGGAAAACAGAAGGTGAAGGTATTATGTCCAGATGGTGTCCAGTGGCACAAGGCGAAGCAACAAGTAGATTTAGGCAAGTGGTGGAAGGCATCCAGCAATTGTAGCTAGGCAGGAGGAGTCACAGTTCATGTGGAACTCAGGCAGGGCAGGTACAGCAAGATCCAAACTCTGAGGAAGCGCAGAGGAAAAAACACAATATTAGTTTTTACTAATATCACTGAATAACTGGCCAGAACACAACTACCGTTGGTAGGCAATGTCCCAGTGCCTGCAGAGTGGTTCCTGAATCTTCTTATACTCCTCCTGGGTGTTGAGCTGATCATCTGCAGCTGGAGCCAATTAGGAGTGTAGGATCCTTACACAGACACTACAAGAGATCCTTCCTGCCCACATAACAAATCTTTAATGAAACCAGGATGATGAGTTACAACAACATTTAATTTCCCTCAGAGATTAATAAAGTATTTTTAACTGAAATGGAAGATAATTTGTGCTGATGACAAAAACAACCAAAAAAAAAAACATAACATTATTCTAAACAGCTATGGGATGAAGAATTTTTTTAAAAATTTTTTATTTATTAGTTTAGCCTTATATGAGGGAAATAACTGATAAAGGACTATTAATATGGCTGAAGGTCACCTGCTTAGGGCCTGTAATGCTAGAAATAGTATTTAAAGAAAATGAGCATCTGTTTGGCTGTCAATCAAATAAAGTGACAATGGACCAAGAACTGAGACAGACGGACAGGCACCTAGCTTTGTAATCACGACATGTGACATGTGACATGTGACATGTGACATGTTTCATAATGACCTGGTGGGAATCTTGATCTTGTTTCCTTGTCACCTAAACTGAAGTTGCTGATAAGTGATTGAATTACCTTGAGACTGTTGAAATATTGACTCTTAGTTTGTTAATATTGACCTGGATGTATGGTAATAGTTGCTGTATGGTTTGTTGGGAGAAAAATGCTGAACAGGTTAATTTTTTTATATATATATATTTTTAGATGGCCTCCTTTCTCCCCTTACAGCCATCCTCTCCACACCATTATTATGAAATATTTATTCTAGTGATTATCTAGTGTAGGTTTTTTTTTTTTTTTTAATAGGATAGAAAGAGAGAAAAGACAAAGTAAGACTCCAAAATATAAGAAATATACACAAAGAGAGCACACGGCAAAACACCCGACCACTGTCTGTTCACCTGCAAAGAACATGACAAAA
>NC_056508.1:16574371-16585054 GCF_014905685.2 Nematolebias whitei | reverse complement strand
CCAATCACCGTGTGTGCGCCTTATCCAAAAATTACGCACGACTATTATTATGATGTTCATTACAAAAATGATCAATTTTAACCAAACTCACCACCTAACTGGTAAATCGGACCTATTTTGCCCACTGGCATCCTTTACACTAACCTCAGAGGGTGTTTCTTATCTCCACTCAGCTATTTGCACTTTACAAACTCCTCCACTGTATACAAAAAAAAAAAAAAAAAAAAAAAGGGGGGCACACAAATCACCAATTGTGCTGCATGGTTGCACCTGCAGTGGAACAAGCATCCCTCAAAGAGCCAGCCTAACTTACATCAGCCCTAGTTCTGCTCCACATTTCTTTTCTGTGCATAAAAAGGCGTTTGAAGCCGGTTAACAAAGCTCCTGTGAGCGTTGGCAGCCTTTCTTTTCAGTCTCAGGAGGCACATTCTCTCTGGTCTTTATTCCGTCCAGTGATGGGTGCTGTGGCTCTCCCCCTGCGAGGATGGAGATCTTACCACGGGTATACGTTACAGTGAGGAGTAGCCAAGAGGAAAATCAAAGTTTAACAGTGCTAAAATGGGACCGAGAAATATTCCTAATCAGTGTTCCCTGCTCCTGGGCTGAAAGTTCCCTCTAAACTCCATGAGGATGGTGAAAGTAGTGATTTGTGGTTTGATGACAGTACGAGATGTTCAGATGAAATGAAACATTTGTTGGAGGAATCCACATCACCCTCCAGCTTTCATGCCAGAGATTTGACCCTCCTGCTGTCCTTGGGTCAAAATGACCCACGAGGCCTCAGTTTTAAAACAAAGGCCTCGGAGATCAGCAGGAGGGTTGAGCTCAAATCATCTGCTGAGAACAGCTGCAGCAGTTTTAGTCAAACTTATGACGCCACGCATGATCTCATGTGATAGTGTGAGATCTCACCAGAAGTGATTGTGCTCAGAGTATGTGTTGAAGATCATGCTCAGCTACCACCACGTCAAATGTCAGCACCGTCCCTGTCGAACCGACTGAGTTATATTGACTTGTTGTGTCGCGTACTGTTGATTGGCTGTGGTGGGCATTAGTTAATGTGCAACCAATGATTACTTTCACTAAACTTTATTCAGTAGTTCATGAAATATTTTGCTAACAGACAGACAGCGTTGACTAACAGTTAAAGGTTTTAAGCAGGAATACAGCAAAACTTAACGTTTGGAGTAAATATTGAGGAAGATGCTCAGCTACTACCACACTGAGTCTTAGCTCAAAATCTTAAAAAACTGACCGAGTTAGGGCAATTTTTGCATCTTCCAAGTTGCTGTGGCGGCCATCTTGAATGAGGTTGGCTCATCAGTTGCAGATGAACATCTAATGATGACTTCATGAAAGTTTCATTTATATCCACCCTGATTCACGAGACAAGCACACTCACACAGACCCAAGAACATCGTCAGCGGGGGATAACAATTTTAATATGTCCTACCCCCCCCCCCCCCCCAGTTATTAATATTTAAATCACACAAACATGTCTGACTGGATGGTAGCTTGGGCCAGCTGTTTGAGGCATTGTTGCCTTCTGGTGTTGGGATGAAAGGATTATTTCTCCTCATGTTGCTGAGATGAAAATGTTTGACAGTCTGCTTCTTTATGAATGAGTGCTTCCACCAATCAGAAGCTCTGGTTTTCACTGGAGTCTACAGCTTGGACAGCCATACCAAATGGATTGGTTTCACTGGTCAGATTAGCGTGGAGGAGCCATTGTTATGTCCAGACTAAAAGGACGGTCGTTCCTGAAGCAAAAGGAAGAGCGATGACGTAACGCTGGTGCACCGTGCACCTTGTGGAGCCGGATAATGCTGGACCAGAACGACGTCCGAACTGGAACTCGATATGGTGGAGTGCTGCTCCCAGTTTGAGTTTTTCTCTCTTTTAAACATGAACGTTCTGAACAATTCGTACCATCTCTGGGGGTGAACCTGTGCACTCAGAGCTGAAGGGAGAGAATTCAGAGCGGAGCAGTCAGAGCCGACGGACTGAGAACACCTTCTTTGGCTCGCCGCCTGTCGAGTCCATAAAAACGTCACAAATAATTAATGGCTCAATATGAGTTTTTCTCGCGTTTCTTTTCTTTTCAATGGAAAAGGCACCCATCCAAGATGTTTATCAGAAACATGGCAGCTGTACACAGTCTGGCAGGAGGAAGTACAAAGAAGGCATGGTGTTTGTTTAGAGCAAACAGTGACAAGAGGAGTTTATTTACACTCAGATATGATGGATGTCGTAATCTGCTGTTTCCTGTTTGCACCACGATAAATCACAGATTGGAGAAAGAAAAGCAAAAGAGTGCGGATTATGTTTAGACATATGTACATTCAGACAGGGCTGGTTATCTCCCACTGCCTCTGTTTGTCTCTGTGTTAGCAAAATATCTTGACAGATTTTAACGAACCTCTCAGAAATCACTTGATGTACACTTAACTGATGAACTTCTGGAGTCGACTTGGCCCAAGATGACTGCCACAGCTGAGCCGCTTGATCAAACTCGAAAATAGCTACAAGTCAGTCGGTTCTGCAGATACTGAGCTGAAATTTGATGTGGTGGTAGCTGGGAGTCGTCCCCAACGAATACACTGAGCACGAACTGAGCATAAGGCAGTAAAACAAACCGATGCCCATCGCGTCAAAGAATGCTGGTTTTAGTTTAATATTGTATGAGAAGAGAAATCCATCACTTTGATTATAAGTT
Organism: Nematolebias whitei; assembly: GCF_014905685.2. Lineage (NCBI taxonomy): Eukaryota > Metazoa > Chordata > Actinopteri > Cyprinodontiformes > Rivulidae > Nematolebias > Nematolebias whitei. The sequence continues at coordinate 16,582,338 of NC_056508.1, read as the reverse complement.
CGGATCCTGTGATTCTCTATTCAGTTCAGTTCAGTTCAAGTCAAAGTTTATTTATATAGCACATTAAAAAAAACACAGCTGACCAAAGAATTACAACATCGTAGATAAAAATATGATAATAGAAATAAAACTGAGTTTAGTAAAAAGAAAGGTGATAAAATTCGCAGTAAAATACCAATAAAGTAATAGTACTAAAAAAAACAAAAACAAGACAAACTTTCATATTTGCTGCAATTTCCCAAAAACTCAAATCAATCAGGAACTAATTTGAGCTCTGAGCGTCTCTAACTTTCTCTCTGCTCCTTAAACTGGAGTTACTCTTTTGCTGGATCCATCCTGTCAGATTAACCTTCACTCGATTTGTCGATATTTCCTTTTGTGTAAATGATTTGTTAGTCGGACTTGGAAACAGATAAGAGCAGAATGAAGATCCTGCTGTCACCGCCTTATGAGTGTACACACGATGTAACAGCTTCTGAGAGGATCGATGGCCCTCCCTCGGCGACAACCCTCTTATTCATGCTTCTTTGTTGACTGTACCGCCAGCAGACATTTTGGTTCATGGGCAGGACAGTTTCCAGGTCAGGTTTCAAAACACTGCAGCTCTTGAGTGGCACGTCAGGAAGACTGAGATGTCAGCACACATTCTGTTAATAACTTATCCATTTTGCCTTTTTTTTAAAGCTCCTTTACCAATAAAAGCTAAGAGAGGAACCATTTTCTAAACATTTTTATCAAACTGACCCATTCCATAAGTTATAAGCACTCTTTTTTCTTCTCCCCTAGGCAGCAAAGAGGCTGCGTTTACCTACGCTATTATTGCAGCCGGCGTGGCACACGCCATCACAGCCGCCTGCACGCAGGGCAACCTGAGTGACTGCAGCTGCGACAAGGAGAAGCAGGGTTTCTACAGTAACAACCAAGGATGGAAGTGGGGAGGCTGCTCGGCGGACGTCAGCTACGGCCTGGGCTTCTCTAAAGTGTTTATCGACGCTCGGGAGGTCAAGCAGAACGCCCGGACGCTAATGAACCTTCATAATAACGAGGTTGGACGCAAGGTAAGCGATTAAATGTCTCTCGTTTCAGCCCTAAATGTGCCGGTGAAGGGATGGTTAAGTAGCGTGGGGCTGGTCTCAGTAAGTGTTAACGGTCTCTGCCGTGCTCTGGTGTGGGCGAACCGTGCCAAAGATGTGCGCAGCGAGGCCAAGCCAAAACAAGAAGCGGAATAAAGAGCTTCTTTTAGAGGAAGACTTAAGTGGCTGGGTTTGATTACAGCCCAGATCCCTGCACTGAAAACAGATTGACACTGTACAAAGAGGCATTAGCCCAGTCCCCCCTCCCACACCATGTTTTGCACCACTAGAACAGTCCACTGCTACGGTCACAGCAATCTGCAGCCAGTTATACCAGTCCTACAACCCACATCATGCACAGGGTGTTGAACTGGCACCATTTGTTGTAAAGTTCAGATTTTTTTGGAAGTGAGGTTTTATGGAAAGGTTATGAAGAGTTATTATCTTACCTGTTGTGAATAGCTCTTTAAACAAACTCAGATAGTAAAAATAAAAAAAAGAGGCTAATTCTGTCTGGACTGATGAGCTGACAGAGTTAAAACAGATTGCTGTTGTCTTCAAACAACACCAGTATCATAAACTTCAGTTCATGCAAACACTGTTTTTGATGCAACAAAGTTCAGTCAGGTCATCTGGACTTTTTTTTTTTTTATATATGTTTCGTCCTTCATCCAAAGGACTTCATCAGTCCAAGGAGCCACAAAGTAACTCAGTCCCACAAGCAGCACACCCACATAGTGGACCAACCAGTTTGCTGGTGATAAGATGGTTCCTGGGGTTTGCCCTCTCCCCTGTCGACTCCTCTGAGGCAGCCATAGCCAAAATGATTCCAAACATAAAAGTTCAATAATCCAGGTAGAAAATCCAGCAAAGTTCAGTCAGGTCATCTGGACGTTTTTTGTTGTTGTTGAGACATTTCGTCCTTCATCCAAAGGACTTCATCAGTCCGAGAGATCCAAGATTTTTGTGTGACAGAGTTTGTTTGTGACTCCTCGGATTAATGAAGTCCTTTGGATGAAGGACAAAACGTTTCAACAAAAACAAGACACCGTTCAGATGACCTGACTGAACTTTGTTGGATTTTCTACCTGGATTATTGAGCATGAACTTTGATGTTTTGAACCACTTTTTTTGATGGTTTATACCTTCAGTTTTGCATTACATGATCCAATCATAAGAAATATTATGATATTACTGCTGGAGGTGCTTCAGGCTACATTAAATGTTTGTTGTACATTAGTCCCTCACTACTTTGCGGTTCGTTTATCGATCTATCACATCATGGTTTTTCAAAATAAGAGTGGGCATGACACACAATTGGCTGATTGATGGATGAGCCGCACGCTCGGCATATAATTTTTATTTAAAATGTCTTATTTTAAATTATTCAGGACGTCCTGCACCTTTGTTCAGCCCTTACTGCAGGATAAACTTCCTACTTCAGCTGATCAGTGTGCAGAGCGGATAAGTGGGCGTGGCCAAGACCACTTGCATGTGGCAAAGAGCAGAAGAAGCAGGGAGCTGAAATCATGACATTCTGTGCTCTTTTAGAGCATTTAGAGTTTAGAAACATTGTTTAGAATAGTGCAAGTGTGTGAATGGTTAAAACACCTTATATATTTATTTATTTATTTTTATTTATTTATTTATTTATTTTTTTCGGCTGCTCCCTGCGTTAGGGGTTGCCACAGCGAACTAAGTCGCATGAAGATTTGGCAATTATTTTTACGCCGGATGCCCTTCCTGACGCAACCACAGACCACCGAGCTACCACATGTTATGATCGGGATCGTACCCAGGATGAAGGACCAGAAAACTGAACAGAGACCAGGACTCAAAGTACCAAAAGAACAGTGTTTATTTACAAAAGTGATATTCAAGGTGATGACGTCTCTGTACAGGTGTCAGGAAGATATTTACAATATATATATATATATATATATATATATATATATATATACAGGATCACCTGAGGGGCAGAGGAAGAGGTTAAGGGAATGCAGGAGGGACTGGAGCAATCTGTGAGGAATCTTCCTTACGTGGCGAGAGGTTGAGTAATAGGGATCCAAATATGAATCCAGGTTGAAGTGGCAAGTGGTGGAAGGCAAAAGGCAGCTGCAGGGTCACAGGAGGGATTGAGGAGGAACTCAGGAGACTCAGGCAGGTTCGATGACAACACGAAAAACAGGAAGGCTCTGGGAACGCAGAGAGAGACAAAACTTTAGTTGTTTAACTAGAGAACGCAGTTTGCTGGCTAGAACATTTACTACCGTTGGCAGGCAATGTCCCAGCGCCTGTAGAGTGGTTTCTGAGTCTTCTTATACTCCTCCTCAGGTGTGGTGCTGATCAGCTGCAGCTGCTGGTAATTAGGGAGCTTGAGGAGAGAGAGGAGTGCAGGGCAGGATCCCAACAGTACCCCCCCCTCAAGAATCGCCTCTTGGCGACCTGAGACGTTTCTCGGGGTGTGCTCTGAAGAACGAAGTGACGAGACTGGCGTCCAAGATGAAGGATCGAGGGATCCATGAACGTTCCTCTGGCCCATTACCTTCCCAGTCGACCAGATACTGGAAACCCCGCCCACGGCACCGTACGTCCAGGATACGGCGGACCGTGAAGGCAGGGTGATTATCGATGAGACGGGGGGGCGGAGGGAGGTCGGCCGGAGGGCACAGAGGGCTGTCTGTAACTGGCTTGATTTGGGACACGTGGAAGGTGGGATGAATCTTCATGGACGACGGTAGTTGGAGTCTGACAGCTGTGGGATTAATGATGCGGATGATGGGGAATGGTCCAATGAAACGGGGGGGCCAACTTACGTGGGGTGTCCCGCAGTTGAATATGGCACGTGGAGAGCCACACCCTTTGTCCAACCCTGTAGGATGGGGCTGCGGAGCGATGACGGTCTGCAAGGGCCTTGTTCTGCGTGGCTGTACGAAGCAGGGCGAGTTTGGTTTGGCGCCAAACCCGACGACAACGTCGAAAATGGTGTTGGACGGACGGGACCGCAACATCCCCTTCTTGACTCGGAAACAGAGGAGGGGCGTAACCTAGAGATGCTTCAAAAGGAGACATGCCAGTAGCGGATGATGTATGAGTGTTGTGGGCATACTCAATCCATACCAGATGTTGGCTCCATGAGGACGGATTGTCCTCCACAACACATCGAAGAGCAGTCTCCAGTTCCTGATTGGTTCGTTCGGCTTGCCCGTTAGATTGGGGGTGGTACCCAGATGTCAAGCTGACAGAGGCCCCTAGAGAATTACAAAAAGACTTCCATACTTGGGATATGAACTGGGGACCTCTGTCAGAAACCACATCGGACGGAATGCCGTGAACCCTGAAGACGTGTTGGACCAACAGTTGGGCTGTTTCGAACGCCGAAGGAAGTTTCGATAGGGGAACAAAATGAGCTGCCTTTGAAAACCTGTCAATCACAGTGAGGATAACGGTGTTGCCATCAGAAGGGGGTAGACCGGTAACAAAATCGAGAGAGATGTGTGACCATGGACGACTAGGAGTGGGCAGAGGCAGCAGCTTACCAGCAGGTGGCCGGTGACCAGTCTTATTTCTGGCACAAGTGGGGCAAGCGGCAACATAACTCTTAATGTCAGAAATTAAGGAAGGCCACCAGAAGTGTCTCTTAGTTAAGGAAATCATACGTGCAAGACCCGGGTGACATGAGAACTTGTGTGTGTGAAGCCAGTCGAGGACCTTAGCTGTGATACTAGCAGGAACGAACATAGTACCAGCGGGGCCTGTCCCTGGGTCAGGGTCTGACCTCTGAGCTTCCAGGATATCCTGTTCGATGGACCAGGTGAGAGTGCCAACCACACAGGATGATGGTAGCACGTTTGGTTCCTGTGTGGTGTCCTCTGGTGGTGAAAACTGTCGTGAGAGAGCGTCGGGCTTCGTGTTCTTGGATCCGGGTCTGAAAGTCAGTGTAAAATTGAATCTCGTAAAAAATAAAGACCATCTTGCCTGTCTTGGGTTCAACCGTCTGGCATCGCGAAGGTACGTGAGGTTTTTGTGGTCCGTCCAAATGAGAAATGGAGTGTCCGTACCCTCCAGCCAATGTCTCCATTCTTCTAGGGCCAGTTTCACGGCCAGAAGCTCACGGTTCCCCACGTCGTAGTTCTTCTCTGCAGGGGAAAGGCGCCGAGAGAAAAACGCACAGGGATGTACCTTGTTATCAGGAGATGCTCTCTGCGATAGGACAGCTCCTACTCCAGTGTCGGATGCATCCACCTCCAGGATGAATTGTTTTTTGGGATCTGGGTGACACAATACAGGAGTAGATGAAAAAAGTGCTTTGAGCTCACCAAAAGCCTTGTCCGCCTCCTGAGTCCACTTAAAAGTCCTAAGAGTAGATGTTAATTGTGTGAGGGGGGCAGCGATCCTGCTATAGTTCTTAATAAAGCGGCGGTAGAAATTGGCGAAGCCCAGGAATCGTTGAAGTTGTTTCCTCGTTTCCGGCGTTGGCCACTCCACCACTGCCTTAGTCTTTTCAGGGTCTGTGCGGTAGTGTCCCCCTTCAAAAATGAAGCCCAAAAATGGAACAGACTTTGCATGAAATTCACATTTTTCTGCTTTGACGTAAAGTTGGTTTTCGTAGAGACGTTGGAGAACAGTTCTGACGTGATGAACATGTTGTTCCTCATCTTGCGAGTATATAAGAATATCGTCCAAATATACGAAAAGGAACTTGTTCAAAAAGTCTCTCAGAACGTCATTAACTAAAGCCTGAAATATTGCGGGGGCGTTAGTGAGGCCAAAAGGCATTACGAGGTACTCAAAATGTCCTAAGGGGGTCTTAAATGCCGTCTTCCACTCATCACCCTCCCTTATACGAACGAGATGATAAGCGTTACGGAGATCTAATTTCGAGAATATTTTAGCGTGGTGCAACTGCTCATGGATGGAGTCGATGAGGGATAGCGGATATTTGTTTTTTATTGTAATCTGATTTAACCCTCTGTAGTCGATGCAAGGGCACAAAGTCTTATCCTTTTTAGCCACGAAGAAGAACCCTGCTCCAACTGGAGAGGTAGAGGGGCGAATTATACCTGAGTCTAAAGATTCAGAAATGTACTCCTGCATGGAGTCTCGTTCAGGACCAGAAAGATTATATAGGCGACTAGAAGGAAGAGGTGCCCCTGGTAACAGCTCGATAGCACAGTCATACGGTCGATGTGCAGGTAAGGATGAGGCCTTTAGTTTACTAAACACAGGAGCTAAGTCATGGTACATCTTAGGAATCTTTGATAGCTCAATAGACTCAGAAGAATTACTGCGTTTTAATGTGGAAGGAATTGCAGTTCGTAAACAGTTCATGAGACATTGTGGGCTCCATTGTTCTATTCGCTTTAATCTCCAATTAATGACTGGGTTATGTTTGTTAAGCCAAGGAAAACCTAAAATGAGCTGAGACACATGAGACTGAAAGACAAAAAACTCACAATATTCGTGATGGTTCCCGGAGATCATGAGGTGCAGGGGCCCGGTCTTCATGTGGATGGAGGCGAGTTTTTGTCCAGTGAGGCCCTCCATAGATAATGGTGTGGAAAGGGTCTGAGTGGGGATGGATAGGAGATCCACTAGGTCTTGGCTGATGAGGTTCTGTTCTGCTCCGGAATCCACCAGGGCGGCAACAGACTTCTTTTCAAGACCCACGATGATGGTAGTGTTGATCTCCAGACGAGAAACAGGAGAAGAAGAAGTTGTAGTTCTCACCAATATCTCCTGCCTTATTGGTGAGATGGGTCGTTTCCCAACAACGGGCATTGAGCAATAAAATGTCCTTGTTTGCCACAATAAATGCAAGCTCTGTGTCTTCTCCTCCTCTGTTTCTCCTCGGCGGACAGACGAGTGTGGCCCAACTGCATAGGTTCCGGTTCAATATTGGTTTTATTTTCCCGCGCCCGTGTTGGAGTTGATCTAGGCGTCCAGTTGAACCCGGAAGCAGTGGTACACTGGGGAATGTAGTCACCTTGATACGACGTTGGGTGACGTCGTGACGTGTGCGAAGAGCCGGAAGTTGAGGCATGCTGGGAATCGTAGTCTCTCTCCCATCTACGTTCTTGAAGTTGGTTATCGATGCGGGTGGCGAGGTGGATTAGCTCATCCAAACTTTGAGGCTCCTCTTGCGTTGCTAAGCGATCCTTTATGGAGTCAGAGAGTGAGTGGAGAAAAATACCTTGAAGCGCGCTCTCTCCCCATCCGGTTCGGGCGGCGGTGATTCGGAAGTCCAAGGCGTGTGCAGTTACCGATCGCCAGCCCTGACGAAGGGTGAGTAGCCTCTTAACTGCTTCAGATTTCTGGAGGGGTTGATCGAATACTCGTACGAAGTCTTCTAAAAAGGAGGAGAAGGTTAGAGTGTCGAGTTGATGAGCTGATAGGTGAGCCTGAGCCCAACGTAGTGCGTCTCCCTTTAATTGGGTAATGAAAAACGATATTTTGGCTGAATCTAGCAAAAAACGACTGGGAGCACTCTGAAAAGTTAGCCTACATTGCAAAACGAAGCCCCCACATAGTTCTGGGTTCCCATCAAATAGTTCGGCAGGCTTTAACTTTTGCTCCACAGCGGTTGCTTGAGGAAAGACATGAGTGGGGGGACTAACCTCTGGAGTAGATGTTGTAGCTGGTGGTCGCAGCTGAGTCATCCCTTGTTTGACAGAGAACAACATACTGCCCAGTTCTTGTAGGTTAGATTGGTTAGTCTGCTGCAGTGCTACTAAACGCTCGAGAGTTGCTTCATTCCTTTCTACTCTCTGTAACATTGTTTGAAACGTGAGTTGACTCTGCTCAGCTCCTGAATCCTTCAAGGGTACTTGGTGTGGCTGGGACATTCTGTTATGATCGGGATCGTACCCAGGATGAAGGACCAGAAAACTGAAC
>NC_056508.1:16505487-16574271 GCF_014905685.2 Nematolebias whitei | reverse complement strand
TCTGTTTGTCCTGTCGCTCTTGTCTTTTGTTCTTTGACACTTTTGACTGCCTCTGCATATGTGGTGTTTTTACTTATTTTCACCTGTTGGATTTCTTTTGCTGTTTTCCTCACTTCACACTCTCCATATGTAACTCTATGTTGTCCTCCACAGTTACAACACTTCTCCTTTTCTTCTTTACATTCTTCTATTCTGTGATCTTCTCCACACTTTGGACACCTCTGTTTACCTTTGCACGCTGCTGCAATGTGTCCATATCTCTGGCACTTGTAGCAGCGGAGTGGTGGTGGGATGTAAGGCCTAACTTGAAAATTTAAATAACCTATTTTTATGTTTGCTGGTAAGGTTGTCTCATCAAACTCAATCATAATTGATAAACTTCCTACTCTTTCCCCATTAACAGTTCTTGACAGTCTCTTCAGGTTGTTTACTTGTGCACCAACAATGTTCCTTTTTATTTTATCTAAACCTTCATCCACTGGGATACCGTAAATAACTCCACGAACCGTTTTGTTTTCTCCTATTATCCTTCTTTCCATGACCATTCTTTTACAGATGTTCTCGACGTGCAAAGCCTTATTTTTTTGTTCTTCAGTTTTACATGATATTAATAAATTTCCATCTCTTAACACCTTCCCCATTTCTACATCCCCAATCTTCCTTTTTATTTCTTTTTATATCAAAATGGGGCTTATGTTACCCTGCCCTTCTTCATTTTTTAGTTTTAATATTATTTTAAATTCATCCCTCACTACTTTTCTTCTTACTACCCTTTCTTCATCAGAGCTGCTCCCTTCCAACTCCCTTTTATTACTCTGGCTGTCATTTGTCCCTTCCTCCATTTTATTTCTTCCTCGTCCTCTCCCTCTACCTACCGGTGTCCACCCCTCAAAATCCATGTCTGCCTCGTCTCCTACCTGTTTTTCCATCCGAACCATTCACATACCAGTTTATGCCAATTTCCGCCTGTTCCAAAGTCCAAAAAATGTCAAATACCGATAATCCGTCAAAAATTGTTTTAAATTCCGCGCCCAACAGCTTCCTCCTTCCGTCCTGACAACCGTCTTCCCTTCTTCTTCTTCTGGCTCTCCCCCAGCGATGAGTCACACTGGGCTGCAGCCTTTTGTAGATGGAGAGGCTCATCAGGCTGATGGCCGCCAGGTGTTGGTAATCAGCGGCCATCAGCAAGGCAGGCTGCAGGCAGTGGGACCCTTACATTTATGTTTGTGAATGTTCCTGTAAAGTGCCCTGAGACAACTTTGGTGTGATTTGGCGCTATATAAATAAACTGAATTGAAATTGAATTGAATTGTGAGTACGGATGAACACAGCAGTATGTAATAAATCAGCAGCATGAGATGAGCACCCAATCTATTGTTGGAAGTTATTCTAGAATCTTTGAGACTTGTGGAAGAGAAACAGGTCGATATTATTTAAAGTGGTGCTTATCTCCAGCTTTGAACAGAATAACAATTTATTTTCATACTGTTGGGAAACTGACCAGTTAGTAATAAGTTAAAATTGCGTTAGTGGTTAAGAAATCTCATCAGTTAAGTTGTTTTTACTGTTATCATATTAATATAATTATAATCAGTGTAAATATTGTTTTTACAGGTATTAATATCTGTAATGTTTTTCTTTTCAGGATGGATTAACAAACATGATATTTACATTTCTTTCTATTACATCAGTCAATGTTGCTGGAGCTTGTGCTTCTTCTGCTACAAGTCTTCTTCTTCTTCTTCTTCCAGCTGTTCCCTCTTCAGGGGTCTCCACAGTGAGTCATCCTCCTCCATCTCTGTCCTCTGTATCCTCTGTCCTCACTCCAACTACCCCCATGTCCTCTCTAACTGCATCCAGATATCTCCTCTTTGTATTTTTCCTGGCAGCTGCATTTCTAACATCCTTCTACCAATATACCCACTGTCCCTCCTCTGGACATGTCCAAACCACTGTCCCTCCTCTGGACGTGTCCAAATCCCTGTCCCTCCTCTGGACGTGTCCAAATCACTGTCCCTCCTCTGGACATGTCCAAACCACTGTCCCTCCTCTGGACATGTCCAAACCATCTCAGTCTGGTCTCTCTAACTTTATCTCCCAGTTGTTCAACCTGTGCTGTACCTCTGATGATCTCATTCCTAATCTTATCCATCCTTGTCAATCCTGAGGAGAACCTCAACATCTTCATTTCTGCCACTTCCAGTTCTGTCTCCTATCTTTTTGTCCATGTCTCTGTCTCCAGACCATACAACATAGCTGGTCTCACCACTGTCTTGTAAACTTTTCCTTTGACCTTTGCTGACACCTTTTTGTTACAAATCACTCCTGAAACTTTTCTCCATCCACTCCATCCTGCCTGGACTCTCTTCTTCACCTCTTTACCACACTCCTCATTTTCCTGGACAGTGTACCCCAGTACTTGAAGTCCTGCACCTTTGTGACCTCTGCTCCTTGTAGCCTCACTCAGTGCTGAATTCGTTCCTGACGGAACAAGATCCGGGAAGTCTTTTATTTTGACAGGTTGTGTTCCAGTAACTGTTTGTTTGGATCTGGTAACTCTCAGGCTTACTAATAATAAAGTTATGAACAAATATGACTGCCTTGGTCCAATTAAACTTATATTGGATATGTAAACTGAAAATAATCGCATAAACACTTGTTTTAAACACAACAGCCACTACGAGCTTCTTAATATTCATTCAATCTTTATTTAGACAGATTAATCCCATTGAGCCTCGGGGACTCATTAACAAGAGAGACCTGATTCTACCTGAATATCACACATGAGCTGCTTCTTCAAGTAGCATTTCTGCCTCTACCCTTAAAAAATCTCCTAAACGAGTGGTGGGGCGAGTGTCGAGCTAACTGGGCAGTCGTACACGAGCAGAAGGAGCTCACAGGCAGCTGCCATGAACAGACGAAGGAGGCGCCTGGAAGTTTCACATCTGGAATTGGACAACAACGAGCAGGGACAGTGTCGGGCTCAGAACCATCAAGTGTGTGTGTGTGGGGGGGGGGGGGGTATGATGCTTGACAGCTGTTTACAAATGTAGGTAAACATTTAACAACTCGTTAAAATACATTAAAGAAAATCACATTTACTTTATTAAAAATTTTCTCGAGGAGGACCCCTGACAGCACAGGTTGAACAACTGGGAGATAAAGTTAGAGACCAGACTGAGATGGTTTGGACATGTCCAGAGGAGGGACAGTGGGTATATTGGTAGAAGGATGTTAGGAATGCAGCTGCCAGGAAAAAGACGAGGAGATATCTGGATGCAGTTAGAGAGGACACGGAGGTAGTTGGAGTGAGGACAGAGGATGCAGAGGACAGAGATGGAGGAGGATGACTCACTGTGGAGATCCCTGAAGAGGGAACAGCTGAAAGAAGATTGATGTTTTTTTTATTCTGAGTGGCCTAACATGTTTATTCTACAAATAAATTTACTAAAGATAATTATGTTTACTGGGGCAGCACGGTGGCGCAACTGGCAGAGCTGCTGCCTCTCAGCGAGCAGGTCCCTGGTTCAAATCCCGGTCCGGGGCTTTTCTAGGTGGAGTTTGCATGTTCTCTCCGTGCATGCGTGGGTTTTCTCCTGGGTACTCCAGTTTCCTCCCACAGACCAAAAACATGCATGTTAGACTGATTGGTAACTCTAAATTGTCCCTAGGTGTGAGTGAGAGACTGAATGTTTGTTTGTCTCTGTGTCCCTGTGATGGACTTGCAACCCGTCCAGGGTGTCCCCTGCCTCCCACACAGCAATTGCTGGACATGGGCCCCAGCGACCCCCGTGATCCAAAATGGAAGAAGCGGGTAAAAGATAATGGATGGATAATTATGTTTATTATCAATGTAAGATAAAACTTTATCAGTCAGAATGTTTCTATTAAAAACATCTGTCAGATGCTGTGAGTTTTCCTATTTTTGATAAAGAGCATAGTCACTGTTGTGTGGAGAGGGTCCAACACCTGTGCGCGTGTCTCCTTTAAATGTTTTGGCATACTGAACCAACTCCAACTCCCATCATTCCGTAGTGCAGCACCGCAACAATGGAGAACGAGGCGGCAGCAGAGAGGCTGGGCGACAGACTGTGAGAGGAGGACCGAGCTTTCCATGGAGCTGTAGTCCGGCGCAGTGCTGCTGAAGTGACCGAAGACTCCTGAACATGGCGAAACACCAGGAGGTGGAGCGCCTCGCCAAGAAGCTGGACAAAATGGTGCACAAGAAAAACACGGTGAGCACATTGCAGTGGTGGCACGCGCCGTCAGGTGATGGCTTCATCACACGCAGCGGTGGAAAAATCTGGAAGCACGTTCAGTGCGTGTTGTCTGCAGGAGAGGAGTTTGCCAACAGAGAACCTCTGCAGCCTGATTGCTCAGAAAGTTTGTATTTAACGAACACACTATAATGAGTTTTCTTCATAACTCTCCGTAATTATAAATATACTCTGTTTGTTTGTTTGTCTGTTAGCAAAATATCTCATGAACCACCGGTATAGGATTTTAATGAAGCGTTGAGAAAATAAATGCTGGATGTACATTTACAACTGATTGGAATGATTTCATATGGACTCATATGAACAAAAAGTAAATACATATTATACAACAGTCAGTTTTACATTTTTAACTCGGATGTGTCATGGTAGCAGCTGAGACAACACATGCTTGACAATAATATTGACTAGAGTTAAATTTGTCTTTTAGCAAAATATCAGGGGAAAAACGACAGATTTTAATGTAACTTTCAGGAGGTAATTATTGGATGTACACTGCCTATAAAGAGCATTTGCCCCTTTTTGTCTTTAGTTTATTTTTTTGGTATAAATCAATCCTGGACCATTTTGATTTTAGATTTTATTTATTCATCTTTCGGCTGCTCACTTCTTCATGTGGTCGCCCCAGCAAACTAACTCGCACAAACATTAGGTGCTGGTCATAGAATAGAAGATAGAATATCATGAAAAAGTAGATTTATTTCAGTAATTCCTTTCACAAAGTGAAACTTGTATATTATATTCATTCATTGCAGACTGATATATTTCAAATGTTTATTTTGTTTAATATTGATGATTATAACTGACAAGTAATGAAAACCCCAAAATCAGTATCTCAAAAAATTAAACATTACTTAAAACCAATTAAAAAAAGGGATTTTTAGAAATGTTGGCCAAATTTAAAGTGTGAACATGAAAAGTATGAGCATGTACAGCACTCAATACTTAGTTGTTGCTCCTTTTACCTGGAATACTGCAGCATTGTGGCGTGTCATGGAGTGGATCAGTCTGTGGCACTGCTCAGGTGTCATGAGAGCCCAGGTTAATCTGAAAGTGACCTTCAGCTCTTCTGAATTGTTGGATCTGGTGTATCACATCTTCCTCTTCACTATACTTCAAAGATTTTCTATGGGGTTAAGGTCAGGCGAGTTTTCTGGCCAACTAGGTACTGGTAAGGATGTGCGATAGGGGTGCACCGATAAATCGGCCGGCCGATTTATCAGCCTCGATTTCCTTCATTTTGGGAAATCGGAAATCGTCTGATACTTGAATGAGAAACCGATTTTACCAGTTTTTTTTTTTAGTTTTAACAACAACTGTCTAAACTTCATTTATGTTTCAGAGCACAACCTCATGGCCAGGCAAAACAAGTTTATATTGTTTCTAGGATATTGTTCAAGGGTATTTTTTCAATAAAAAAATATTGGAAAATTGAAGGTGTATTGTGACCTTATACCACCTGACAGTGCCTCTTATAATACAAAATTGGTATTGGCCAAAATCGGAATCGGCGTGTCAGACTTTTTAGAAATCGGTGATCGGCCAGAAATCTGCAATCAATGCACCTCTAATGTGCGATATAGCATAAAATTCATATCGCGATATGTATTGTGAAGGGTGGCGATAACGATATAGATCACAATATGTTTTTGGTATAAAACATGCAATAGGAATGAAAAAAAACATAGGGTGTTCTTTTGCCATAATTTATTTTGAAAACTGCTATACCACAAAATCACAAGAAAATTCCACTACTAGGTCCAGAGAGTTTTAAAATAATAAACAAGTCAAGTATTGGGCTTCTTTCTTGTAGAGCAAAACAGTGCAAAATATATCAAATTGTAGTTTTATCCATATGTTTTAAACAAAACAATATGTTGTTAACTCTTAACAGTTTCCATTATTCTCACTTAATAAATGAACAGCAACAGAGCAGCATTTTACACTGAAAACACTTCACCCTCCAACCCTCTAGTGGGCGACTCCCTCCGCTTTAAGGAGAGCTGACACAAAATGGCAACTGGTTTCCTCTGCGGCTTTGACCAGAGGGTCTCGCAGTAAAATCACACAACGCAGCGTTCTTTTCACAGATCAGAGAGCAGGTTTCTCTCAAGCTGACCAACACTTACTTTAACTTTAGACGGAAAAAAAAACAACTTTCAATGGAACACAGCGTTTTGCGCATGCGTCCGAATACGGCAACACTGCGGCAAGCCGGCCGCAGTTAGCTTGTAGCTTTGCTACTTGGCTCTCGAAGAAAAGACTTTAACATCACTTATGCACAGTTTTCCACTCAAAACAAGTAACAATTAAATCTGACAACTCTGATTTTACATCGGACGCAGCATTACTGCGGTTAGCCGGTAGAAGACAGCTCTCTATCATGGGCTAAAAGTCTATAGTTTCTACCATGTACCGCATATATCGCGCATTCCTGGGTACTGGTAGCTTTGGCACTGTGTGCAGGTGCCAAGTTCTGTTGGAAAATGAAGCTGCATCTCCATAAAGTTGGTCAGCAGCAGGAAACATGGAGTGATCTAAAACTTCCTGGTAGATGGCTGCGTTGACCTTGGACCTCAGAAAACACAGTGGACCAACACCAGCAGAGGATATGGACCCCAAACCATCACTGACTGAAAACTTGACACTGGACCTCAAGCAATGTGAATTATGTGCCTCTCCTCTCTTTCTCCAGACTCTGGGAACTTGATTTCCAAAAGAAATGCAAAATTTACTTTCATCAGAGAACATAACTTTGGACCACTCAGCAGCAGACCCAGACGAGATGCTTCTGACGCTGTCTCTTGTTCAAGAGTGACTTGACACAAGGAATATGATAGCTAAAACCCATGTCTTGCATATGTCTGTGCATGGTGGTTCTTGAAGCACTGACTCCAGCTGCAGTACACGCTGTGAATCTCCCCCACATTTTGGAATGGGTTTTGTTTCACAATTCTCTCCAGGGTGCCTCCGCTGTGTGTCCCATTGGTGTATGAATGTGATCTAAAACTCTGATTAGTCTCTTTAGAATGATTTGTTCAATTAGCTTTGTAGAAATCTAGTAGAGTGCTGTATGAATGGGTAAATGAGGACACAGATTGTAGGTAAAGCGTTTTGAGTATCTTGAAATAAGATAGAAAGGCGCTCTATAAGTACAGTCCATTTACCATTCGGATTATGAATCGGCATAAACCACCCCACTCATTCAGATTACAGATTAATTTGGATCGAGCTGAATCAACAAAAAATAATCCAAATAGGGAGTTGACATGACGTATTTTTATTCCGAATGGCCATTTAATCCGATTACTTATGCCCATATAAACTGTCTGCCCCCGCCCCCCCCAAAAAAATAAGTCGCCATCAATAAAACAGGTCACACACTAATATTTTGTTGGACCACCTTTAGCTTTGATTAAGGCATGCAATCACTGTGGCATTGTTTCGATAAGCTTCTCCAATGTCACAAGATCTATTTCCATCCAGTGTTGCATTAATTTTTCTCTGAATCTCTTTGAATGTGAATCTCTGACAACACGACTTTAGACTGTACCTGTTAAAAATCTACTCAAAACTATGCATTTTCCAGCCATTTGAAGAACATTTTACATTTTCACATTTACTCATACAGCTGTACACACACAAGTTTTAGGATAAATAAAACTTCAAATCAGTGTATTCTGAAGGTAGAACACTGACAGCTGGCCTTTAAGCTGAACTGTATCAGATCATACTTGAAAGCTGCATTACAGAAGTCCCTCGCCATTTCATTCGTTCATTTTTTGTGGACTCACACTATCGCGTTTTTTCAAAATTACACTCGACATGACACACAGTTGGCTGATTGATATATGAGCCGCACGATTGGCATGGGATTTTTATTTAAAATTAATTATTTTAAATTATTTTGCACCTGCTGCACCTCTGTTAGACATCTGTGCAGCCCACACTGCTGGATAAGCTTCCTCCTGTAGCTTCAACTGTTCTCCATGCAGAGCTTAGAAGTGGGCGTGGCCGAGCCGCTTGCAGGTGGCTGAGTGCGGCCAGAGGCACAGAGCTGAAATCATGACATTCTGTGCTCCTTTAGAGCATTTACATAATCTAAGTTTAAATTAAAAAAATCCGGAAATCACAATGTATGATTTTTTTAAATATTTTATTTGTGTGTTACTGCTGCAAATAAGTATTTGAACACCTGCCAATCAGCAACAATTCAGTCCCTCAAAGACTTGTTAGTCCTCCTCTAAAAAGTCCACCTCCACTCCACTTATTATTCTAAATTAGAAGCACCTGTTTGAGGTGGTTAGCTGCATAAAGACACCGGTCCACCCCACACAATCAGTAAGACTCCAACTACTAACATGGCTAAGACCAAAGAACTGTCCAAAGATGCCAGAGACAAAATTGTGGACCTCCACAAGGCTGGAAAGAGCTACGGGGCAATTGCCAAGCAGCTTGGTGAAAAAAGATCAACTGTTGGAGCAATTATTAAAAAAATGGAAGAATCTCCCTTGGACTGGGGCTCCATGCAAGATCTCAAGTGTTGATGTCCTTACCAAGAAAAAACTAAAGAGATTGAGTAACTTAATTTTATTACAAAATAAAGTACAACTACTTCCTAATAACAAAGTTGTGAAGTCCTCATACAGTGTACACACTCACAGCACAAAGTATGACAATAGTTTTAAACTGGTATGAACAATGGCTGGTGACATGCTTTCCTTTAAAGAATGCTAGGCTTTAATAGACATTTTCCTCAACTTTCTCCAATGGAAAGAGAGACACAAACACAAACAAACAAACAACAACAAGCAAGCATCCATTGGCAACTTAGAGTATTAATAAGGCCTCTATCTTATCTCATGCTATTTTAAGATTTTAAGCACAGTAGCAAGAGTAACCATTTTTTTTAACATGTTAAATTTATTGTCTCATTCAGATTTGACCAATCCAATTTTACCATTATCAGGTGAGAAAATACTGTCCATCTCCATTTGTTTCCAGGATGGTGCTCTTGACTTACTGAGGGAACTGAAGAACATCAAGATGTCTCTGGAGACCCTGCAGGTATGCACCTCCTTATTTGTCTGTGTGGCACTGTCTTAACTACAGAAGAAAGTTTGAGACTGTAGTAAAATATTGGGAGTGTAGTCACGCACATCTGCAGCCCCTTTTTTTCATATATATATATTTTTACAATCCACAAACTAAATTCAAAGTGTTTACATCCTGTCAAAACACAATAAAATGTAGAGAAATGGCATTCCCTGCAAAAACTGCAGTATTGCTGAATGGTTTTTGCTCAGTGCCGCTGAAGAAATTGTAACCAGGCTGAAAGGGTTTAATGACTAAACTGTTAATGCAAGTCAAATTTGAACACATGACATTTGCTGAAGACAGAAAATAAAAGCCTGAGAAAAGCAGCAGTAGAAAACGTTGGTTATGTACTGTAACCCCAGATTCTATGAGTATAGGCGCAACCCTTTAAGGCTATCGCTAGTGGATTTATCCCTTCGCGCACAGCACAGCATTAAAAACTTTAGTCCATGCCCACCTGCTGTGTGGGCCTCACCCCCGGTCCGTATAAATTACGGCGAGACTGGGTAATCGGCTCCCAAATAACTTTTTTTCTTCAGCCATTTAGGAACCAGTGAGGCCCAGAGCTTAAAGGGCTGCGCCTATACTCATAGAATCTGGGGTTACAGTACGTAAACAACGTTCTATTTTGTATAGGCTTCGCCCTTTAAGGCTATCGCTAGTGGGTTAAAGGCGAAGCAGGATGTAGTCTATGCCTCACTGGGTTCATTCAGAAGCAACATGAAGCACCTGCTTGCACAAAAAAGTATTTCATCACTCAG
This sequence comes from Nematolebias whitei, assembly GCF_014905685.2. Lineage (NCBI taxonomy): Eukaryota > Metazoa > Chordata > Actinopteri > Cyprinodontiformes > Rivulidae > Nematolebias > Nematolebias whitei. The sequence goes on along the minus strand of NC_056508.1, from coordinate 16,564,139 downwards.
CCTTCTGTGTGCGTAATTACGCGTTGCGTAATTGCGTGTTCCATGCGCAGGAGCGCACCGGAGAAGATCTCTGGTGAGGAAAAAGGCTGAGATAGCAGACCTGCTGCTGTGAATAGGAACAACGGAGGATATGAATTGTAACAGTGTAATGATAAACAGAGCAGACCAACAGCTCTTCAGGATGAACAGATTAATAACAATAAAATCAGCAGTCATGAACTTGTGACTGATAATAAATATCTCACACTGCGACTGCATGCAGGCAGGTGTACGCTCAAAAGTGAGGCTTCATGAAGCAAATAATAATCATTCTGTCAGAACCCTGAGGACAGAATGGGTCGTGGAGAAAGTAGAAACATCATGTAGATAAAAACGACTAATTGAACATGGCGATGACCAGGCAGCCGCCATACAAATATCCTCCACTGTCATCCCTTCATGCAGAGCCGTGGAGGATGAAAACCCTCTAGTGGAATGCGCTGAGATTCTCTGGAGGATCCAGTCCAGATGAACTGTAAATTTCAGAAATAGCCGCACACAACCAGTGTGAGAGGCGCTGGGTGGATAGAGGACGTCCTGAAGAACTGTCCCAGTAATGCACGAACATACGCTGAAAGCGGCGCAGTGTGGACGTGTGCGCCACTTAACATGAAAATGCGTGCATGGGACAGAAGGAAGTGAGATGTTGCTTCCTCCTCAGAATTATGAGGAAGAGGATAAAACCCATCCAAGGTTATCACTTTCAATCTAAATGAGCTTGTGATGCTTTTCAAAGCAGGGTTAAAACGCAACACAGCTGAACTGCCGTCAGCTTGAATTCTGAGACATGAGGGAGCAACAGAGAGAGCAGACAATCACTCACTCTCTTTGCCAACGTCAGAGCTAACAGCAGGGCTGTTTTTAAATGACAGAAATTTATGTAAAACCTGATCTAAAGGCTCAGAAGGAGCTTTGATCAGAGTGTGCAGGACCATCATTAGGTCTCACTGTGGAACTAGTAGGAGTGACACCGGTCTGTGTCTCCGCACACCTTTCAGGAAACGCTTCATCAACGGTTGATTAAAAACTTTTCTGTCACCGAAGCCCTCTTGACAGGAAGAAATAGCTGCAGCATAAGTCTTAATTGTGCTGAACGCTAGATCTCTGTCCATCAGCTGCTGCAGAAAGGACAGCATGCCACCTAGTGGACATGAGATGGCCTCCACACCTTTCTCCGTGTACCAGTGCTGAAAAGCTGTCCACTTTGATATAAGCGCGTAAAGGAGCAGTTTTTGGCTACGGGCTGTGAGCGAAGGCGTCAACTCCTAACAGTGGGTCGTCTCGTGTGCTCAGTGAGAACCATAATTGACACTGGGTGTTCTCCCTTGTGGCGGACAGATCCACTGCTGCTCAGCCAAACCTTCTCCAAATCCGAGAAATCAGCTCGGGATGGAGGCTTCAGTCTCTGTGGTGAGGATTGCCCCTTGACATGATATCCGCTCCCCTGTTCAGGATGCTGGGAATTTACACTGCTCTGATGGAGAGCAGGTTTTTGTGTGCCCAACACAACAGCTGTTGCGCGATGCATAACATTTAGGCTGAGCACATGCCTCCCTAATAGTTTATGTAAGCTGCCGTCACTTTGTGTGGATCAGAACATGCTGATCTCGCAGCAGGGGGGCAAAATGCTGAGTCACGTTTCAGACCATGAAAACATTCTAGCACATTTATGTGAAGTGACATGTGGTCCAGCCACTGTCCTCCCACTGCCTGGGACAGATCCATTCCTCCCAGCTTGACAGGAATGCGTCTGTGAAAACTGAGATGTAGGCCTGCTGATGGGAACTCCCTCTGACAGAATGAGGGGGTTTCCGCAGTGATTCAGATCGGTTCTCACGGAGGGGGGCACAAAGATAATCCGCCTCTACTGGCGCACAGGTTCTATGCGCAGGCGGGCGAACCATCTCTGAAGGTGTCTCGTGAAGTAGGCCCAGCGGAACCACGATGTGGGCTGCTGACATCGTCCCAGGCGTCGCATGACGGGCAAACTGTCACTATGCTGCAGGGTTTGACACGGCGGAACTGAGCTGATAGAGCTTCAGCTCTCAGCTGTGATAAACGTGCTCTCATTGTAGTTGAGTTAGCTCCACATCCAGATAAACAATCATCTGGGTCGGACGAACTGAACTTTTTCCCAGTTTATAGAAGCCCCAGGTTTAGTAGGTGTAACACTAGCGTTTTGGTCTGTGCAACTGCTTTCTAACTGAACCGAGCTAATAAGAGCAGATCGTCCAGATAAAAAGAATTCTCATTCCTGCCATGTGTAGCGACTGCAGAGCCATCTCCACGCATTTCAAGAACGTGCGTGGGGTGTTTCAGAATGATGGAAAATGTGAAAATATGCGCTCTTCAGATTTATGGAGGTGAAAACCAGTAGTTCTGGTGAAGTTCTCCAGCAGCTGTTTGTCAGCATGTGGAATTGTCTCCCCATGATCGAATTGCTGAACATGAACTGGTCGAGAATGGGTCTCATTCCTCCATTTTTTTAATCAGAACCAGGAAGTAGTGGGAGGAAAAAAAAAAAGTATTTTCCTCTCCGTTAGGAACTCTGGAAATGACGTTTTTCATCAGAAATTCCTGCACTTCTGACTGGAGAGACGAGCTTTGTTCTGGTGAAGACGGAACCATCTCTATAATCCCTCTGAACGGTGGGGGTTGAGCTGCGAACTGCAGCATGTAACACCTGCTGATCAGACGGTCCGTCCATCTGTCCAGGGAACACACTTTCTGCCACTCTGAGTAACTCTCGAAGAGTGGGCACGCATTTTTGTTGTCATGTTTCCCAAAAACGTCAACTACACAAAAAAGCCTTACTGCCATCACCAGCTCCAGAGATTCTCTGGGGGGTACTCAAGGGGGGTTCCGGCAGAAAAAAGGCTGTATGTGTGCCTCTGTGCTGAGCCCAGGCTGCGGTCTCATGTTAGAGCTGAGGTTAACAGATGTGCACGGAGAGGAGGCGTGAGCGCTTTCTGAGTGATACGTTGTTTCGGTGGAGGCTGCAGCTGTCGTGGAGAAACACGTTTACTCCCGCTGCACTGTGAGTGGGCAGAAAACAGCAGAAATTAAAAACGGCTTCTGGCTGGAAACAAGGAATTTTACCGGACTCGGTCTGCTGAAAAAATATAATTTTAGCTGACATGTCAAACAAGTGTTTTGTGATATTTACTGAACTGCGGTGCCATTTAAAACGCTGTTTAGCAGTTACTGGCTTGTTCTGTGTGGGGAATGTGGGAAGAGAGGCAGCTGTGAGATCAGCTGATCTGACAGTCTCGGATGAAAACTTTACTTTCAGAGAACAAAGTCCAGGCTCAATAATCCAGGTATACAATCCAACATTTTTTAGTCAGGTCATCTGGACAGTTTCTTTTTTTTTTTTTGTGCTGAAACATTTCGCCTTCGGTCCAGAAGGCTTCATCAGTCAAGGAAACACACAACAAAACTGATTCTTCCCCCAACAGCTTACTCCAAAGTGGAACAAACCAGTTCTGCTTGTGATAATATGGTCTCTGGACCTGACTGAAAAATGTTGGATTGTATACCTGGATTATTGAGCATGGACTTTGTTGTTTTCAACCAGTTTGACAAGACTGTCAACAATGAAGAGGGCTGGCATTGGAGGAGGGGGCATACTAAAGCGACCATCTTATCACAAGCAGAAATGGTTTGTTCCAATTTGGAGTAAGCTGTTGGGGGAAGAATCATTTTTGTTGTGTTTCCTTGACTGATGAAGCCTTCCGGACCGAAGGCAAAACATTTAAGCACAAAAAAAAAAAAAGAAACTGTCCAGATGACCTGACTGTAAAATGTTGGATTTTCTTTCAGAGGTTTTTCTGTTTTATATCAAAACATGCATCATCAAAAAAAAAAAAACACATACATTCCTCTCAAGGATCTGTTACCTGGTGGAGGGGGCCGGCGGAGAAGCAGAGCATAAAGTCGCTGCCGCAGCTGTGAAGCACCTCTGCTGCTGTTGCTTGCCAAGGCGGTCCCTCCAGTGGCCGGAGGGGCGGGAGGAGGACTGTGATGTCACCAGATGGTGTACAGTCTCTGAGACCTTCTCAGACCTCTGCAATTTCTCAAGGATGGCCCTGAAGTTGGCCCCGAACAGTGCCTCTGTGGTGATGAGGCCCTCCAGCAGGTCTTTCTACAGCCTCTCGGACAAGGATGGCAAGAGATGGAGCCAGGTGGTCCTCTGGATCATGGTTATCCGGGCGGCGATGCGGGACAGGCAGACTGCAAAGGTGACGCACGTTTAAGTTTATGTCAGTGGCTTTACAGAGAGAGCTCTTTGTCTCCTCCAGCAGGTCTGCTTCCTCCAGCCTCTTTGAGATGCTGTAGGCCAGCAGAGCGATGTTGTTGTTCGCCGCGACCGCCTGGGATGTGCACTGGTGAGCTCGGTTGGAGAGCTTTGTCAACCTCTGGTCATGCTTTCCTGGAGAGATAGGTTGCCGGTCCATCCTGGAAGCTTTTGCCCCAAGCACCTCCACCAGGCTTGGCTCCAAGAGGAGAGAACCGAGGGGAAAAAAAACGCAGATCGGTAAAAACCCTCCACTCTGGAGATGGAGGCAAAGGTAGAGACTGATGTCTTCAGCTTGCCCGGGCCCAGCTGCAGCCTCGTTCCAATGTGACGTCACAGCTATACAGCCGAAGCCAGATGGGATCAGGGTGATGAGCCGGGGCGGAGCCAAACCTTCCCGCCAGATCATCCAATCAGGGCGGAGGGAGGCGAGGAACGAAAAGTTCCTTTGTGTTGGCAGCCTCCTGGATTATGCCAGGCAGCTTCGAGAGGAGGGCGCCGACGGCTGGAAGCGGTGTGGTCGCCGACATGGGAAGACCCGAGGTGGTTGAGCATCCGTTCGACTGCTCTTCTTCCGTCACTACGCTCTCCAATAGGGAAAGGGTAGCGAGGTTGTTTCTAGCATCGCCTTTCTTGGAGGAGTCATCCGATTCACTGCGTGACTCTGCGTCAAAGAAAGGCGGTGGCGTCGTCCCACGCTTAGCGTTCCGCCACAGAAAAAACACTCAGCGGGGCTGCTGCCCGCATCGCCTTTTTGAGGGAATCTTCCGATTCATTGCGAGGAAAAAACGTTAAAAAAAGCGATGGTGTCATTCAGCGAGTTGCGGCCCTCCACAGAGAAAACACTCAGCGGAGCTGCTGCTAACATCACCTTTTTCGAGGGAATCATCCGGTTCACCGCGAGGAAAAAATGTTAGAAAAGGCAACGGCGTCGTCCAGCGGGTAGCGGCCCGCCATGGAAAAGCACTCTTCGGCGCTTACCTTGAACAAGACTGCTCGTCTCTTCTTCTCCTCGGGGAGGAAGAGCTCACCGGGACGGCAGGAGGTTGGCGTGGCGGAGACCCAAGCATCCTTAGCAAAAGTTGTCGGTCAAAGCTGGACAACTTTTCCTTCTTCATTCTTCTGACAGTGCTAGCTAGCTGGCTGAAGGAAAAAATGGGAGCTGATTACCCGGTCTCACCGTAATTTATATGGACCGGGGGTAAGGCCCACACAGCAGGTGGGTGTGAACCAAAGTTTTCAGTGTTGTGCTGCGCGCTAAGGTATAAACCCACTAGCGATAGCCTTAAAGGGTTAAGCCTATACGAAATAGAACAGCAGAAATATGTAGAAACATGTGAATGGAGCATAAAAAAGCAGAATAAGCTGAAACAGGAAGAGAGACTGAATCGATTATTTATAAAAACCCTGAAAATAGCCAGCCATTTGGAAGTTTTTTCTTACCCCCCCCCCCAAAAAAAAAGTCTTTATCAGCTCCTCTCTGAACGCCAGCTTCCATCAGTTATTCTTCTCTGATTTTACTCTTTTTCTCTTCTTCACAACAACAGTCATTCTAGACACACCCACCTGATGCTGTCTGCCCACACTCTCCCTTGCCACAACCTTACAGTCTCCAATCTCCCTCAGGTTTCCTCTTCTACACAGAATGTAGTCGACCTGCATACTCCTTCCTCCACTCTTATAGGTCACTCTATGTTCCTCCCTCTTTTGGAAACGGGTGTTAACTACAGCCATTTCCATTCTCTTGGCAAAGTCCACCACCATCTGTCCTTCTTGGTTTCTTTCCTTGACACCAAACCTATCCATCACTTCCTCATCTCCTCTGTTTCCTTCACAAACATGTCCATTCAGGTCTGCTCCGATCACCACTCTCTCCTCTCTGGGAATACTCTCTATCACTTCATCCAGATCTTTCCAAAATGGATCTTTCTCCTCCACATCACATCCAACCTGTGGAGCACAACCCCTGACACTGTTTGCATCAGAGCTTCTACTTCTACCTTCAGGCACATCACCCTCATCTTCATCTCTATTACATTCTTTGCCAGCTCCTCCTTCAGGACCACCCCTGCTCCATTTCTCTTTCTATCTACATCATGGTAAAACAGTTTGAACCCTGCTCCAATTCTGCGAGCCTTGCTGCCCTTCCACTTGGTCTCTTGAACACATAAAATATCTAGCTTCCTTCTCTGCATCATGTCAGCCAGCTTTCTACCTTTGTCTGTCATTGTCCCCACATTTAGAGTTGCAACCCTCAGTCCTACATTCTTGACTTTCCTCTTCTCCCTCCGTCTCCTAACACATTTCCCTGCTCGTGGTCTTCAACTAACAGTAGCACAATTTCTGCCAGCACCCTGTTTGTCAACAGTACCGGCGGTGGTCGTTGTTAACCCAGAACTCGACCGATCTGGTATAGTGTCGCTTTGATGAAGTCGCATTATAGTTTTGATAAGTGTTTTACGTCGGATGCTCTTCCTGACACAACCCTAACCATTTTCCCGGGCTTGGGACTGGCACAAGAGATAAACTGGCTTATGCTTTCTAGTGGCTGATTTAACAGTGCTAAATTAGCATTAGCTGTGAATGCTGAACATCATTCACACAAAGTCATACAGGAGAAACTAAGTCCAGCTCAGCTGTTTCCACAGGATTTAAGAGATTCAGTATGAGTCAGGAGCTGCTGATCCAGTGCATTGATTATATTGTCAGTGGGACCACATCTAAAGCAGCAGTTTTGCCAGTTTTCCAATCAGGAACGTTCAAGTGCCCAAAAGAGTAAAAACATCAGCAATAAACTTAGAGAAGCAACTGCTGCTGTCCATCAATCTAGGAAGGGTCAATGCTCATATTCAAGCTCTTTGGAGTCCTTCATTCTACAGAGAGAAAAGTTCTTCCCAAGTGGAAACATTTAAGACAATTGCCACTCTTTCCAGTGAAAGTCTTGGTAAACTCACCCCAAGGTGCAGTGTTGAGAGGAATGACTGAAAGTCCAAGAGCTCCATTTCTTAGTTAGCAGGTCAAAAGTCATGACAGCACAATTAAAGAAAGACTGAAGAATTATTACCTGTTTAAAGAGATGTAGATGAAAACTTATTTTCTCTAAAAACAACATGGAAGCATAATTTAGATTTGTAAAGTTTCATTCTGCTTTTATGATGGATTTTGTTGAACACTTGGCTTATTCACCACACTTTCAAACAAGTTCAAACCACATTCTGCTTATTTTCTCGTAACTAAAAACTAATCTGGACCAGTTAAAGTAAAAAGCTTGTTGGTTCAGTTGGAAATTTTAACGTTCTATATGTTGGGTTTAAGGGGCCCCAAGTGGAAAATTATGTATTTATTTTCCATTGACCTATTTGCTTTTACAATGTGTTGTTTGTGTTTATGCTTTTTGAAAATATTAACTGTAGACAACCAGAGTTGGCATGTCGGTGAACGCCGTGAGGAAACAAAGCTCTGATGAGGAGGTTCAAACTCTGGCCAAAGTTCTTATTAAGTCCTGGAAGAAATTGCTGGGTAGGTCTGTCTGTCTTTGTCTGTCTGTCTGTCTATCTTTGTCTCTCTGTCTTTGTCTGTTTCTATCTGTCTGACTTTGTCTGTCTCAGTCTGTCTGACTTTGTCTGTTTCTGTCTGTCTCTGTCTGTATGTCTGTCTCTGTCTCTGTCTGTCTATCTTTGTCTGTCTTTGTCTGTCTGTCTCTGTCTGTCTGTCTTTGTCTGTCTGTCTCTGTCTGTCTATCTTTGTCTCTCTGTCTCTGTCTGTCTATCTTTGTCTGTCTGTCTCTGTCTGTCTATCTTTTTCTGTCTCTGTCTGTCTTTGTCTGTCTGTCTTTGTCTGTCTCTGTCTGTCTTTGTCTGTCTATCTTAGTCTGTCTTTGTCTGTATGTCTGTCTCTGTCTGTCTATCTTTGTCTGTCTTTGTCTGTCTGTCTAACTTGGTCTGTCTGTCTTTGTCTGTCTCAGTCTGTCTGACTTTGTCTGTTTCTGTCTGTCTCTGTCTGTATGTCTGTCTCTGTCTCTGTCTGTCTATCTTTGTCTGTCTGTCTCTGTCTGTCTATCTTTTTCTGTCTCTGTCTGTCTTTGTCTGTTTGTCTTTGTCTGTCTCTGTCTGTCTTTGTCTGTCTTTGTCTGTCTGTCTCTGTCTGTCTTTGTCTGTCTATCTTAGTCTGTCTTTGTCTGTATGTCTGTCTCTGTCTCTGTCTGTCTATCTTTGTCTGTCTGTCTCTGTCTGTCTATCTTTTTCTGTCTCTGTCTGTCTTTGTCTGTCTGTCTGTCTTTGTCTGTCTATCTTAGTCTGTCTTTGTCTGTCTCTCTGTCTTTGTCTGTTTCTGTCTGTCTGTCGCTGCCTGTTTGTCTGTCTTTGTCTGTCTCTGTCTGTTTTTGTCTGTATTTCTTTATCTGCCTTTGTCTGTCTGTCTGTCTATGTCTCTCTGTCTGTCTTTGTCTGTCTATGTCTGTCTCTGTCTGTCCGTCTCTCGGTCTCTTTTTCTGTCTCTCCGTCTGTCTCTCCGTCTGTCTTTGTCTGTCTGCCTCTGTCTGTCTGTCTGTCTGTCTCTGTTTATCTGTCTGCTTCTGTCTGTTTTTCTATGTCTCTCTGTCTTTGTCTGTCTCTATTGGTCTGTCTCTGTCTGTCTCTCTGTCTCTTTGACTGTCTCTCTGTCTGTCTTTGTCTGTTTTTGTCTGTCTGTCTGTCTCTATCGGTCTGTCTCTCTTTGTCTGTGTCTGTCTGTCTGTGTGTGTGTGTGCACATGTGGGTAATGGACATACATACATTAATACATGAACAGTTCTGTTATAATCTTACTGACCACTGTAAATACTGTGTTAGACTTGTTCACACAGAATGGGGCAAGCTGGAGTTCATTGTCTTGCTCAGACATTTTATCACTTTAGTCTCAATCTGGCAGTTCAAACTGCCAACTCTCCAATTAGCAGATGAGCTCTCTTCTTCCTGAGCCATAACGGTTAGGGTTGTATAAATGGCATTTGTGACACGTATTTATTTTTACATCTCACTTTGGGTTTTTTTCAAGGTTTTAGCAGACAATATAAAAAGCCTCAGTTGTTTTTTTTTTTTTTTAATTTAAACCAAACGGTCTGAATCAATTTAATTTGGATCAACAATAAAATAAATGTGTAAAACCTGAGATTGACATTAAAATGGGCTTTGTGTGGTTTGCATCTTAATGAACAGATGGTTCAGAAGGGAAGTTGGAGGAGAAGAAAAAGGAAGGCTCTCCAGTGAGGTCTTTGTCAACATCTAAGGACCTTGGCAGAAATGAGACGAGGTTTGTCACTTAAGACCTGTTAACACCTTAGATTCCAGTTAATGGCACCCAGTATCCATTTCACAATAGATCTAGTCTTCCAATAACAGTTTGACATCTATTTCTGTTTAGATCGGAAACAGGGATGTTGCATAAACATTCCTGTTTTTGATATGTTTACATGGTAAACATATATGTTAAACATTCAAATGAACAATTAAAAAAGATAGTTTTGAATCTTATGGCAGTAGCACATTTTATAAATGTAAAGCGAAGGGCAACAAACAGCTGTAAAAGTAGTACAAATAAGAAACCTCTGGAGAAGCATGTTACAACTAAATTAAGTTACCCCGGTAATTCAACGATTCAAGGTTCTTTCTTGTCATTCACATCACATGTGGTACATGAGGTGGAACAAAACTATGTACACAGGGACCCAGTTACGTCCAACACAAATACAAATTGTAAAGAAAAACAATAGTAAGATCCAAGACATGAACCAAGAAATATGCTAAACTAAGAATACACTAAGCACTAATATTACAAAACAATGTGCCAAACAACAGCAGCACGAACATGAGTTTGTGTGAGCAGATGAGGACTAATGAACACAGCAACATGAAACAGATCAGCAGCATGAGATCAGCATCATGGATAGTCAGCAGCACATATCAACAATCAAGTGACATCACATTGACTTTTTCACAGTAATTCTCACAGTAATTTTCACAGTGATAATCCTGACTAGAGATTCATGAGTGTAACAGCTTCAGGGTAGAAGCTGTTCCTCAGCCTGGTGTAAGGTAACCAGATTTCTGAAGTGAAATCTGGGGACATTTCCAGCTCGGAGACCAAAAAGAATGAAATTTTATCAAGATGAAATTAAAAACGAGGACAGTTACAGTTTCATTTATTTTTACATATTTATTCATGTTTAAACAATAAAAATCAAATATAACAGCAGGAATGTGTCTCTCCACACTGTTAACATTTCCGAAGAGTAATAAAATTAATAAAGTAATAGTAGAAGTAATAGAGTACTAAAACTGGGGGGAGGGTCAAGGATATATACTAGTAAATGAGCGTGCATACCTTGTGAGTGAATGAGAACATGTATGTACTTACATAGGTGTGTATAAGTACACAGTGTATGGTTATGTATCTGATGTGTATTTATATTGTGTGTATGTGTGAGGTGAGTGAAGGTCAGGTAGTCCACTGACATGAGCTCATCTCTGGTTCTGCAAGGCCTCCTCTGTCTGAAGAAATGGTGGCCACCAAGGTCTGGAAAAGAAGAAGAGCAGAAAAGGTTACGCACCAAACTGAAAGAGCACAGATAATAGTAAAGAGAAATACTTAAAACATAAGAAATAAGACAGAATTTAGTAATATGATTATATACCTATTATTTTATTTTTATTTGTTCTTCCACTTATTTCATCATCACTCAAACAACTGCCTCTTCACACGGCTGTGGTTAAAGAAGTACAGTGAACCTGACACTCAGCTCAGAGGAAGAACTTCTATCCTCTCAACTTGAACCAGCCGTAACATCTCACCGAGTATACAGACACTCTGTCATCTTTCAATAGATTACCAATCAAACCACTTCATCAGTTCATCTGTTGAACGTTAATTGTAAATATTTGACATAAAATGAGACAGATACATTTGAACAAGAGCAACAATCTGAAGAGCCGACCAGGACGTAGAAATGGAAACTCTGCTGGTAATTTCTCAGTAAAATGACACTTCGTCTTTTTTGAAAGAGCATCTTGTCATTCAGTCTCATCTTTCTTCTTTCCTTTCCTCCTCTTTCTTTGCAACACTCATCAGCTCTTTTCCTTCTTTTGCTTTATTCTTCTTTCTATCAGTCTTTGTATTTTTCTTCTCTCTTTAACTCTTCTTTCTATTAGTCTATTTCCCTCCTCTCCTCTTCTGTAAGTCTTCCACTTCTCTAACACAGAGACATAATATAATCATAATCCCCTACAAAAATATTAGATACTGAAAATGTACTATTTAACAAAGAAAACAAGGTTTTTGTTTCAGCTACTCTAGAAGTTTGTAAGTTTTAGATGAGAAACTGGGGTTATCCTAGTATAATCTTATAAATATTAACATTATTTTTAATTATTTAGAGCTCATCATAGCACAGAAACAGCACTGGTGAAAGTTACTAATGATATTCTCATGGCCTCAGACAATGGACAAGTGTATACACTGGTCCTGTTGGACCTCAGTGCTGCATTTCATACAGTTGATCATAATATTTTATTACTCACCTAAGCCTAAAAGTCTATGATCACAAATCAATTAAGTTTATTTATACAGTTCAGTTTATTCATGTATCTCCAAGTCACAACAGAAGTCATCTGAACAGAAACATTTATATATATAAAAGTAAGTTAACACTATTTATCCAAGGAGCCAGCAGATTGATTTGAGTTTTAATATATTAGGAAAACTCATAACTAGCTCTGAAAATATAAACTAAAGTCACCAATCAATTCTAAAACATCTTACTTTGGATGAACCCTTGGCGCGTGCACCCTCGTGAAATATTCAACGCGTCAATTCTAAACCAGTTTGAGCCTTGAAGACAGTTCATCATCCTGTTATGATTTCTCCCTCTATGTCACTCGAGCTGCAGTTACTCCTCTTCTTGCCTTTTGTTGACGTTTGTTAATAAAAGCTTGATTTGGGTCCTTGTGTTTATCTTCATCTCAGGCCTATTAATGTATTTATTTTACCTGGACACAGCTGACAACACTGGGAACATTTCCTACTACGAACAAAACTTTTATCACGGCAAGGATCAGCCCAGTTCAAACAAAATAAATCAGTTCATACATATCATCACAGGAGAACTCCCAATCTGTGTTTTTTTTTTTTTGTGTGTTTGTTTTTTTCTCCCAGTTGGTGTTGACAAACTCGTGCTGCGCTCCTTCTTCTTCTGTTTTAAAGGCGGTGTGCATGACTCTTCTTCTGCCTGTAACGTCAGCGCTGCAGCGCCGGTGCAACCAGCTGCTACAATAACAGCAGTTGTTGTGCGCAACTGCACTGTAATAACAGTCTACATGCAACTTTTTTCCTCATTCATTAAACGCTCAAATCAGGGACATTTTTGGGGACAGCTTTAGCCAGGGACAGGTAGTTCGAAACGGGGACTGTCCCCGAAAATTGGGGACGTCTGGTCACCCTAGCCTAGTGGTTGTACACTTAATGCTCCTTAAACTTCTGCCTCAGGGGAGCGGGACAAAAAGTGTGTGTGCTGGGTGAGTGGGGTCCTTCATGATGCAGGTGGCCTTCTTCCTACATCTGGAGGTGTAGATGTTAGTGATGATGGGGAGGCTGACACCAACAGACTTCTGTGCAGCCTTCAGCACTCTCTGCACAGCTTTTCTTTCTGCAGCTGTGCAGACTCCATACCACATGTTGATGCTGGAACACAGGATGCTCTCCACTGCACACCTGTAGAAGGAGGTGAGGACTGAGCTTCCCAGTCCAGCTCGCCTCAGCCACCTGAGGAAATAGTTTCGGATGTGCTTTCTTGATCAGGCTGGTAGTGCTGTTTCCCCAGCTGAGGTTGTCATTCAGGTGCACAGCCAAGTACTTGTAGCTGGAGACCACTTCCACCACAGATCCTCCTGGTAGGTGTGCTTATTCTGTCTGAAGTCCACAACATCTCCTCCATCTTCTTCACATTGATGTGAAAGTTGGTTCTTCCTGCACCAGCTCTCCAGATGTTCCACTGCCTGTAGCTGGACTCATCATTGTTTTTGATGCATCCAACCACCGCCGTATCTTTTGCAAACTTTACAATATGACAGCCTGGATGGGTCAGTGCACAGTCATACGTTAGCAGAGTGAACAGGAGGGTCCTCAACACATAGCCCTGGGGGGGAGCCAGTGCTGACAGTTATGGTGGAGGAGGAGAAATCGTGTATCCTCACTGACTGTGGTCTGTTGGTTAAGAAGTCTAGGACCCAGTTGCATAGAGAGGGACTTAGTCCTAGTGTTATTAGTTTGTCCTTCAGGGTCTGGGGAATCATGGTGTTGAAGGAAGATGTGAAGTCCACAAAGAGCATATGGACATAGGAGTCCTTCTCCAGGTGGGTGAGAGCAGTGTGGACCACAGAGGAGATGACATCTTCTGTTGATCAATTCTTGCGGTATCCGTACTGATGAGGGTCCTCGATGATGTTGATGTTAGCTTTGATGTGGGTCATAACCAGTTTTTCGAAGCATTTAGTGACTATCGGGGTAAAGGCTACCGGCCGATAATCATTCAGTCCAGCCACTGTAGAGCTCTTGGGAACTGGGGTAATGGTGGCAATCTTGAGGCAGGTGGGAACTGTTGACAGGGTTAGGGAGGAGTTAAATATGTCAGCCAGCATCTTGCAAAACTGATTGGCACGGTATCCTGATGCATGCTCAATAATCCAGGTAGAAAAATCCAAAAAAGTTCAAAAGTTCTGATTGGCACGGTCTTTCAGCATCTTCCCTGGGATGTTGTCCGGGCCAGTTGCCTTGTGAGGATTAATCCTCCTGAAAGTACTCCTTACTTCTGCTGAGGTCACACTGAGGAACTCTTCTTCCTGTGATAAAGTTTGTCTGGTGCTGGGTGGTATGTTTTGGTCCTCACAGCATGCATAAAATCTGTTGAGAGGATCTGGCAATGATGGATCCTTAGGGCACTGCGCACTTCTGCCTTTATAATCTGTTATGCACTTAATGCCCTTCCACATGTTCTATGTGTCTTGTGAGGAGAAGTGTCCCTGGATCTTCTGTGCTGCTTTGGCCCTTTTAATAGCAGCACCCAGCTCTAACCTCGTCTTCCCCAGCTCCTGTGAATTGCCAGACCTGAAGGCAGTGTCCCTGGCTTCCAGCAGGGTGCGAACATCTGCATTCAGCCAGGGCTTTTGGTTTGGATAGCTCTTTACATTCCTGGCGATTTTGAATCGCTTCAAAAGGCCCATAAATCGATTTTAAAATGTGTTTAAGTTTTATTTTTTTCCGCTCCTACTCTTGAGCTTACTACATATTGCATTACGTGTCCACTCAGCCGCCGTTGATATTGGCCGTGTAGGCCACCGTACAGCAAACTAGTTAGCCAGCTCCCTCTATCTGAATGGAGTCTGCTAGCATGGAGGAGGGGGACAGTGCGATTCAACTTGCTCGTTCTGCGCGGAGTCCTTGTCGCATCCACTCCAAATATTGTCGCTACTCATCGGGGCTGCGCACTGAAAAACACCTCCTCTCCTCCTCCTCTCAGACCCTTGAAACAGAAACGATCATTTATTCAACAGAATAAATAAATTCCCTGTGGACAGTGCACGTTACGCACAGAAACGTCTCCAGACAGCTGTAGCGCGCGCACAACATCAGCAGGTGTCTGAACTGCTGCACATTTCAGACATGACAAATAAAAGCTTACTGTAAAAAAAAAAAAAAAAATACAAAGAGAGAAATGTTTGATGTGTTATTCACATTGTCACGTTTCAAAACAACGGCGCTAATTTGTCAAAATAACAGCGACCAAAATGTCAAAAAGACAGTCCAATTTACTTAATAAAAAATGGATGAATGGATGTATGGATGATGTTCTTAGTTTGACAACAGAAAATTGAAGCCTTCAGGTGCTTCAAACTGCCACAAGACTGGAGCAGGAGTGGAGAATTCAGCTCAGAACCTTGAAGTGAGGGGAGGAGGAGGGGGTTTAGGACACCTGACAGAATCGGTGCTGCTCTAATTCACTTGCTGTTCTTTTCCAAAATAGGGATTTAATCAAGTGTTTACAAATGTAGGTAAATGTTGATGTATAACAACCCATTAAAATACACCAGAATGCAGGAAATGTCATCACCAGTCAGTTAACAAATTAAGCCCCGAAGTGGACCATGGTCGGAAATAACCATGGCCCCAAAATCACATTCTCTCACTAAGGGCATAATTCATTTATTAAGAAGGAAGTAGTCAATTCGGGAATACCCTTTGCTAAAATGTCTTGATGACATCAAGACTTGGATGGCTGCGAACTTCTTGAGTTTTAATGATCAGAAGACAGAGGTCATTGTGTTTAACCCAAGCTCTACCACTGTCACTGATCCTGTAAACCTGCACTCCCTTCAGCCTCATCTAAAGCAGTCGGTTACCAATCTTGGGGTAGTGTTAGACTCGGACGTTAAGTTTAATACCATACCATACCATACCAATTTATTTATATAGCACTTAAAACAGCAACAAGGCCAACCAAAGTGCTGTACAAAAGAACCAAACATGCACAGCAGACAGTAAAACATAAAATAGAAATACAGATACAAATAGCAGCAGAAGCTAACTAAAATGGCCAACAGAGTAGAGAACAGACCGGACCAAAACAAATCACACCGTGTTAAAGGCAAGCGAATAGAAGTGGGTCTTCAAGCGAGACTTAAAGACTGAGAGTGTGGGAGCCTGCCGGACACTCAGTGGCAACTCATTCCACAATCGTGGACCTGCAACAGAGAAAGCCCTGTCACCTCTGAGCTTACGACGGGTTTCTGGGACTGAGAGAAGCATCTGGTCTGCTGACCTCAGAGAGCGCGGTGGGACATATGGCTGCAGAAGATCAGTGAGATAGGATGGGGTGGAACTGTTCAGTGATTTAAAAACATACATGAGAATTTTGAAATGGATCCGAAGGTGAATGGGTAGCCAGTGCAGGGAGGCCAAAACTGGCGTGATGTGCTCTCTATAGCCTGTACCAGTTAAAAATCGGGCTGCAGCATTTTGGACCAGTTGTAGACGAGCAATGGAGGACTGACTGATTCCAAACAGAAGTGAATTGCAGTAATCAAGCCTAGATGTTATGAAGGCGTGGATCACTGTCTCGAGGTTCTTTTTGGAGAGTATAGGCTTCAGCTTAGACAGCCGTCTCAGCTGAAAAAAACAGGATTTGACCATCATGTTTACGTGACTGTTGAGTTTTAAGGACGGGTCCATTATCACCCCCAGATTAGTCACCTTTTGTTTCTCTAGCGGGGCTAGAGAGAAAAGGTCAATGTCATGGTTCATGAGTGAGCCACTGGGATGGAACAGCATGACTTCAGACTTCTTCTCATTGAAGCTTAAGAAGTTTAAAGCCATCCAGTCCCGGATGTCAGCCAGGCAGTCAAGAAAAGGCTGAATAGAGCGTGTGCCTCTGTGCCTCAGGGGGAAGTAAATTTGGCAATCATCGGCATAGAAATGAAAGGGTATGTCGTGTTTGCGGAAGATAGCACCTAGTGGCAGCAGGTATAAAGAAAAGAGAAGGGGACCGAGGATGGACCCCTGCGGTACCCCCCACTGGAGTGCGGTCGATGCCGAACTAAAATCTTTGATATTGACACAGAAGGTTCTGTCAGAGAGGTAGGACCCAAACCATTTAAGGGCTGACCCTGTGATGCCCACCCACTGCTCCAGTCTAGAAATGAGGATATTGTGGTCGATGGTGTCAAAAGCAGATGTAAGGTCCAATAGGACCTTACATCTGCTTTTGACACCATCGACCTTACATCACCTTTAATAAACAGATCAACTCTGTTCTACTAAAAAGCTTTTTTCGTCTAAGGCAGATAGCAAAGCTTAAATACGTTCTGTCCAGATCCGACCTTGAAAAACTAGTCCATGCATTTATTACAACCCGGCTGGACTACTGTAACTCACTTTATGTTGGGGTTAGTCAGGCTTCACTCTCACGTCTCCAGCTCGTACAAAATGCTGCAGCTCTGCTACTAACAGGAACTCACAAGTTTGAGCACATTACTCCGGTTCTGTCCTCCCTTCACTGGCTTCCTGTACGTGTCAGAGTTAATTGTAAAATTCTCCTGCTGACATTCAAGTGCATTAACGGCCTCGCACCATCATACCTCTCTGACCTTCTTCATCCTTATGCTCCTCGGGCTTTGAGATCATCAGACCAGCTACTTTTGGCCGTACCAAAAACCAGCTGAAGCTCAGAGGAGGTCGAGCATTTTCAGTCGTGGGCCCTAAACTTTGGAACAATCTGCCCATCAACATTGGACAGGCCACCTCAGTCTCTACTTTTAAATCTCTCCTAAAAACTCATCTATACTCATTGACATTTAACACAGGGTGATTGGATTTAGATCTAGTTTTTCATTGATGCTGGTTCTGTTTATGCTTTTGTTATTATTCCTATTTAACACAAGGTCATCAGATCTGATTTAGTATTTCATTGTTTCTGACTGAGTTTATGCTTTTTGTTATTATTTCCTTGACTTTTGACACAACGTGATCTGATTTAGTATTTCATTGTTTCTAATTGTTTTCGGTTTTATATTTTTATTCCATGTGCTGTAAATATATCTTGCTACTTTTTATTTGATGATGTGATATTTTTGTTAAGCACTTTGGTAACAGTTTATGTTTTAAATGTGCTCTATAAATAAATATGACTTGTCTTGACTTGATGTCGACCAGATTGCATGATCTTGTCTAGTTACAAAAAACAAAGTGAAGTTTTTGAGCTGCATGCATTCATCTGGGACCGATGCAAGATAAAAGAATAAAAATAAATTCATTGAAAAATAATTATGTATTAGATTCTTGAACATGCATGATATCTTGCTCTACAAAATTGATTGGCAGCTGCTGCTTATGTCTCCATAACTCCTTTCATGCATGTGATGCTGATAAGACATTTTCATCAGTGATCAGTGTTTAAACAGTCTGCGTTCACCAATATTTTCACTGCTCAGAACTTCAGTGTGTTTATGTTGGGAGATGACTCCAATGACTCCTACTCTGAGCCATTAGCCTCTTACTCTAAACATTGAGAAGGCTGCTTATATGGTGGCAACCATCTTGGACTTTGACGTGGCAAGAAACTTTTCGAATGGAACCTTTCGTAGGCCTAGATGTAGTTGCATACCAAGATTAAACTTGAAGTTTGTACCTAAATTAGTTTTCAAGTTAACATGCTCCAGAGGGTAGGTAGGTATTTCCAAGTCCCCTCTCTTCGCTCTTTGACAGAGGGACCAATTCTGGAGATGCTTCACAGAGGTTAACATGACTCTACCTAAACTTTTTCAGATGTATTGCTGCCATCAGATTCAAAATATATTCTCTTTTCAACAAAAATTAACTATTAATATTGTTAAAAAATTGATAAGTTTGCCATCTTCCATTGTGAATTTAAAAAAAGGGTTTGATATTTACTAACCATTGTATTCTGTTTGTATTAACTATTTATACAACCCTTCACATTTTATTGGAATTGTGGTTGCACTTTTGGTTCAAGTTGGCGTCACACTATAATTGTTTTAGCCTCAGTTACAGTTGGGGCTCACCAAATAGCCTCTACTGTTGATTCCAGTTGGTGTCACTTGATAATTTATTTAGCATCACAATCAGCATTGAAATGTTCATTTGATTACACATTTTGTAACTGCAGTGTCTGTCAAGTTTCATTCATGTCTCCTATAATCTCACCTTTATTACAGCAGTAAGGCGTCTGGGGACCTCCCTACAACTCCAACCACTACTGCCGTCCCCCATCGAGTCACCTCTTTCCCTCCTCCCCCAGTCACCACGAACAGTGTTCGGAACAAAAGCCGGGAGCTGCTGGTGGCTGCTTTGCAGACTGGGGGTAAGAAAATCTGAAATGTCAGTTTAAACTATTTTCACACTTGGAATAATTTAAAATGACTAAGTTTAGATAAATTGTTGTAGAGTTTAAAAGACCAGTAGGATTTGGATACAGATTGTGATGCTTTGGACCCAATCTTACCTTGCAAGGCTCGCTTGCTGACTATGTGCCATACATGTGTCAAGACACATTGGTGGTTATGACCTCACAATGATGAGGATCTTTTTGTCCCCCTAATACTGTCTGTCCATCCGTCTGTGCATGTTTTGAACATGACTTGATAAAGTGAGGTACCAACTTCCATTTTGGTGTGTGGCTGGCTACATGTAGGCAAAACCAGGCTCCTTTTAAAAATTGGTTTGCATTGTCAAAATCCAAAGTAGCTGTCACCATATATGTAAGTCCTATAAGGGTCAGTCAGGTCATCTGGACGGTTTCTTTTTTGTGGAAAGATGTTTCACCCTCTATCCAGAGGACTTCATCAGTCTGAGGAGTCCCAAGTAAACTGTTTTCCCCACTAAGCAGTACACTCCTTTAGTGGACCAGCCAGTTTGACTGACCATTGGATTTTGTCCGCTACGCTAGTGGGTGTGCAACACACGTGACTCCATCCCGTCACCCCCTCTGTGTGTGTGTGTGTGTGTGTGGGGGGGGGGGGGGGGTTGTGTGCATGTGTGTGTTTATATGTATGCGTGTGTATTTATGTGTGTGTGAGAATGAATATTTATTAGGGGTGGGTGATATGGCTCAAATATAATATTGTGATACTTCAGAGCATTCTGATGATAACAATAAATTTTGTGATATAACAAAAAAGAAAAACAGAAATCATTTGGTATTCAGTGTCAAAGTATAAAAATGATCCTTCTGTTATTTAGATTGAAAAAGTCTGCAAAAAATCTAGATCAACAAGATCTACCACAAAAACTAAAATGCAAAATAACTGAATAAAATGAAGCTTAAGATCTGTTGATCATAAATGTAACGTACAACAAAATATATGTTGCCTTTAAATGGGCTATAACTTCCAAAACTTGAAACAAGGTGTCTTCGTCTGACCCTGAAGCTTGTGGTGTTTCAGCTTCCTCTGTTCCTGCAGGAATGATTCATTTCTC
Organism: Nematolebias whitei; assembly: GCF_014905685.2. Taxonomy (NCBI): domain Eukaryota; kingdom Metazoa; phylum Chordata; class Actinopteri; order Cyprinodontiformes; family Rivulidae; genus Nematolebias; species Nematolebias whitei. The sequence goes on along the minus strand of NC_056508.1, from coordinate 16,543,786 downwards.
TGATGCTCTGTCTCTGATCACCTGGGCATCAGTTGTTGTATGCTCATTCTCTCCCATCTTACTTGCTGAAGATTGTAACCTCTTGAAAATGGTCACATGTGTCATGTTGGCCTCTCTCACCATTCTTCTTGGTGGATTCACCCATGTCTGTATTCCTTTCATTTTTTGATGATGGACTAACCAGAACTCCTGGGGATATTGGAAATCTTGGAAATCTTTTTGTACTTTTCAATAACCTGATAATTATGAGTTGAATTAGGACAATTACTTTTAAAGGGGACAGATATTTATACAATCATTTATTTTACATAACATATTTTTATTTAATTGACATTACTTAGAAGAAATTTGATTTGATTATATTGACCATGACTGATATATGACAGCAGTAAATGCATCAAACATTCAAGGGGGTGAATACTTTTTATTGGCACTGTGCATGCAGGAGTAAATCTGTAATATCTACTAATGTTTGCATTATTTTTTTTTTAATCCTTGACCAAGGTACAGTTTTTCTGTGGAGCTCTTGTGTTCTTAAGTCTTCCTTTATATCAAACCTTGTTCACCATTTAGTAATGTATTCTGCTTTATGAAATGTTAAACTGTATGCACTTTGATTTGACCTCAAATGAAAAAAGAGTTTGTTTTAGATGACTACAGGGCCATTGGCGTGGACTGTGAGCAGCTTGCAGTACAAATTGAAGATCATATCCTTTTGAATGAGCATATCTGAGTGAATTGTTTTTGCTATTGTTCTTTTTAAAGGTCCATGGAGAAATCCAAGTCTGTTATCTAGCTAAACTTGAGGTAAACTCAAGTCTACTAAATAGAAGTTTTACATTTAGCTATAACTTTGAAATGTATTAGTTCCTAAATATAGAAATATTGTAACTGGGCAAGGCAGCACGGTGGCGCAACTGGTAGAGCTGCTGCCTCTCAGCGTGCAGGTCCCTGGTTCAAACCCCGGTCCAGGGGCCTTTCTGGGTGGAGTTTGCATGTTCTCTCCGTGCATGCGTGGGTTTTCTCCGGGTGCTCCGGTTTCCTCCCACAGACCAAAAAACATGCATGTTAGGCTGATTGGTAACTCTAAATTGTCCCTAGGTGTGAATGAGAGAGTGAATGGTTGTTTGTCTCGTTTGTCTCTGTGGCCCTGTGATGGACTTGCGACCTGTCCAGGGTGTACCCCGCCCCTCCCACAGTGATTGCTGGACATGGGCACCAGCGACCCCCGTGACCCAAAATGGAATAAGCAGGTAAAGATAATGGATGGATGGATGGATGTAACTGGGCATAAAAAATATGAATCAGCCTAGTTGAGAATTCAAACTTAATGCATTAAAATTAAAGACTGTGATAAAATTTGCATATTTTTTGTAATATTTCAAACGCCAAGAAAATGTCTTTTTGTAGCACGAAAGTTCATGCTCGGTAATCCAGGTAAAAGTCCAACAATGTTCAGTCAGGTCATCTGAACAGTTTCTTTTTTTGCCGAGACATTTTGTCCTTCATCCTAAGGACTTGTTCGATTTGAGGAGCCACCAAACAAATCTGATTCCCACAAATGGCATACTCAATAGTGAAAAGAACAGCTGTCTTTCTGTAGCTTTTTGTGTAAAAAAAAAAAAAATGTTGTTTTGAACATGTGCACTGAAGTCATGTTGCACACCTGAGTTGATGTGGACAGCTTCAGGTGAATTTCAGTGTGACTGTATTTTTGTTTGCCTTCTCATGTGAGGAAAGTTCTTGCTTCTTTTTTTTTCCCAGAGAACATTATCACAACAGAGTCCTTAAAACACTAATAACACTGACAACCACTTTTTGTCCCTCGTGACAGAGCGAATAGATAGAATTGGAAAGACCATTTGTCTATCTACCCCTGTTGTGAGCATAACAACTTGAAAAATTAGGGAATATACCAACTTCCATTTTGGCATGTAGCTGCAACTAGGTAAACAAAAAAGTCACTATCGAAAGGGGTTTCCATAACAAAATCCAAGATGGACACCTAAATATATTTACACCGGCCATCCCAAATCAAGTCATTTCAGTTTATTTATATAGCGCCAAGTCACAACAAGTCATCTCCGGGCACTAGGGGTGTAACGGTACGCTAAAATCACATTTTGGTTCAGTTAATTTTCTGTACAAAAAAAGGCCAAAATGAAGACATGTTTATTTTGAAAATATGCCAAGTAAGCGAGTTCAGTTATTATAGACTTCTTAGCTGGAGGTGATCTGGTGGATGAAGAAGACTCATCTGCCATCATCCTCAGACTGCAAACAACACAGAGATAAAAAAAAAAAAATGCGTTAATAAGATTATAATTTTAAATGAAAAAAGTTAATTAGATCATAATAATACAATAACAATACCTCTTCTTGCACGGACATCATAGGAGGTGGTTGAATATCCTCTCTCGCTCATCATTGATGTTCCAGGGCTTTAAATCTAGGGACGGGCTTGTTGATAAGATCAGTTTTAGCTTTTTCATAAAGTGCTGCTACAACTTTTTGGCTGAAGTGTTGACGTGATGGGATGTCGTAGGCAGGGGGGCTCAAGAACTTTAATCATATACTTAAAGCCGATGCATAAACAACAGAATACGTAGATCCATCCATCCAAACATTTTCTTTCACTTACTCCAAAGTCGGGTCGCGGGGGCAGCAGCTTGGGCAGGGAGGCCCAGACATCTCTTTCCACAGCCACCTCTTCCAGCTCTTCTGGGAGAACTCCAAGGCGTTCCCAGGCCAACCGAGAAACATAGTCTCTCCAGCGTGTCCTGGGTCTTCCCCGGGGTCTCCTCCCAGTTGGACATGCCCGAAGCACCTCTCTAGGGAGGCGCCCAGGGGGCATCCTTACCAGATGCCCCAACCACCTCAACTGCCTCCTCTCGACATGGAGGAGTAGCGGTTCTACTCCGAGTCTCTCCTGAACAACTGAACTTCTCACCCTATCTCTAAGGGAGAGTCCAACTACCCTGTTGAGAAAACTCATGTCAACCGCCTGTATCCACGATCTCATTCTCTCGGTCACTACCCAGAGCTCGTGACCGTAGGTGAGGGTAGGAACATAGACCGACCGGTAAATAGAGAGCTTTGCTTTACAGCTCAGCTCTCTCTTCACCACAACGGGCCGGTACAGAGTCCGCAATACTTCAGATGCTGCACCAATCCATCTGTCAATCTCATGCTCCATTCTTCCCTCACTCGTGAACAAAACCCAGAGATACTTGAACTCCTCTACTTGAGGCAGAACCTCACCCTCGATTTGGAGAGAGCAATCCACCCTTTTCTGGTTACCTTTAAAATCTCCTACAGCTTGTGTTATTTCTTTGGACTGATCTGAATTACCTGATAAAGGTTGTTTAAATACTGCTGTTATCGGTCTTTGCACCAAGCTACGTTCACATTCGGATGATGTCGTTTCAAGTGCGTTAACAAGTTAGACGTGTCGCCTGCGGCAGATCCAATCTCCGTGAAACAACGTCGACACAGCTTTGGATTTGTTCACGTCTTTTAACAAGAAAGCCATAATGTTCCCAAACAGGAGACCGCAATGCGATGGCTTGTTCGTTGCCTGCTAAGCTGCTAATGCTACGCGTGCTGCAAGATAATAGTGCCGTGCTGAAACACGCTTAGGAAATTTAGTTCTGCGGCACATAATCTCTTGTTAATAAAATTTAATGAGTGAAAAAATAACAAACGGTATGCACGTGGTCCGAACCGAACACTGAACAGAAACATTTATATATGAAAATAATAATTGAACACTATTTATCTGAGGAGCAGACTGCTTTGAGTTTAACTCCATCACAGAACTCTCATCTTGAGCAAGCATGAAGGAGACAGTGGAAAGGAAAAACTCCCTCATGAGGAAGAAACCTTTAGCAGAACCAGGCTCAGGACAAGTAGCTGTAGATGAACAGATGCTGAGATATATTCATCAATTAAAACGGATTCTTCATTTTTCTGGACTGAATATAAACGTGCATTGAATTTAATGAAATGTGGACATGAGACGTTTATTATCTTTGACTCACCAAGCGAGTGGGTCATTTATTAACAGAATCAAGTTTAACACATCACACATTTACATCAATTTGGCAGAATATGAAAACAACAACACAATTAATCAGCTTTACAACCAGGAAAACCATACGGCCATGATTTTCCGTTGCTTCACCACAGACATTAATGAAAACATCTGGATTAATTTTCTAGCAGAAAGGAGAGTTTAAAGATGGAAAATTGAGATTTATCTTACAGAGAGATGTGTGAGGGAATTTGTCTGTTTTAACCAGAACGTGCACGCTCCTTCGGAAATCAGCTTGTCCCAACAGTACACTTTTGGTGAAGGTCGACTTTTACCTTTTCTGAAGATAGATCAGTTCCGGCGTGGAGTCTCACTTCCAACCACTGTTCAGCGTCTCAGTGAGAACAGCTAAATACCTCGAGAGTCGTGCGAGGTTATCCAAACAGAAGTTATAATTCCCAAAATCGTCTCTGGTTCAGCTTGATTGGTTTAACAGCATCCTGAATGCCCGCGTTCTGCATTCAGGAACTCCCAAACTCTCTGCATTCTGGATTCCAAAACTCCTGAACTCTACTGTTGAACTGGGAAGTGCCACATTTAAATGGGCTCTACTTCCGGTTCATTTTAGAGCTTTTGATTGGTCGATGGACCAGCACAGAGGTGTGGATTGTGATGTAAGGTGTTATGGAAAGTCAAGGATAGAGATTAAGATTGTTTAAGAACAGACAGAAAGATTGTTGGAGAAAACCAGTCTTAGTGGCGTCTCTACTCAGGTATCTTGCTGTAAAAGTTAAACATGACATTTCTTTTCAGTAAACTTTTTAGTTGACCGAAACCTGAACTCTAACACACTTACAAATTTGCTCCCTTCAAAGCAGACGATCAAAAATTGAATCATTACTCTGTAACGTACTCTAACTTGATTTCACTTTGAATTGAGGACTAAAAATCATTACTACTGTTTAAGTAAATAAAAATGAGTAGTTCACTTCAACATGTAAACATTGTTTGGACTACCACAATTTGATTATCAAACATTTGTAAAATAGTAATGATCATAGAGAATTGTCTTTTCCACTTGATTAATTCAAGAAAGAAAGTCTCAGGATGGGTCAAACTGTATTTCTGGATTCAAATCAATGAAATGACAGTTTCTGTCCATCTGGTCAGTTTTGACATCAGGCCTAGTCCACTACATAGCCATCTGCTTTGACTGACTGGGAGTGAGAGGAACAGATACACAATGGCAGGTCAAGAATCACATGTTGAGATAGAAATGGTATCAAATGAAAACTATTCAATTGTAATTTAAAAAAAAGGTTCAATTTAAAAACAACTGGACTTTATTTGTAACAGAAGATGTTTCGCTCCTCATTTGAGTAGATTTCTCAATTCAAAGAGTAGTGAGCATGGGGTTCAGGTTAAAAGAGAAAAAAACGTCTTAAAAGAGGAGGAGGCCTCAGATTTCAACTTTCAAAAATATATAATGCAGCTTTAAGACTGATTCCCAGCCAGTTTTCACGCCTGGTGAGAACAGAGGGGCCTCATCTGTGAATTAGATTAACAAAGACCTTAAGAAACCCCTACTGTTAAGGTGTGAGGTGTGATTTGTCAATCTACATATGTATGTGTATCTTATCTCAGCTTTATAACCTGAACTCCACACTCGCTGCTCTTTGAATTGAGGAGCGGAACGTCTTCTGTTACAAATAAAGTCCAGTTGTTTTGTATTGAACGTTTTTTGAAATTATCATGTCGGGGATGACTGAGAATCTTCACCAGCATATTTCAATTGTAACAAATAATTTAAGGCAATGAGGTCAGTTTGTCCTCTAGTAGTCTAAGCCTATAGCAGCATAACAAGCCAACCCTAACTAAAGGATTTATCAAAAAGGAAAGTCTTAAGACCAGTCTTAAAACTGGACAACGTGTCAGCCTCATGGACAGAAACTGGAAGTTGGTTCTGTAAGAGAGGAGCCTGATAACTGAAAGATCTTCCTCCTGTTCTGCTTTTAGAAACTCTAGGAACCACAAGTAAACCTGCAGCCTGAGAGAGAAGTGCTCTGTTAGGAAAATATGGAACAATAAGATCTCTAATATATGATATAGGTTGATGAGAGCTTTGTAGGTTAGAAGTAAGATTTTGAATTATATTCTGGATTTGACAGGGAAACAATGGAGAGAAGCTAAAACTGGAGAGATATATGATCTCTCCTTCTAACTCCAGTTAAGACTCTGGCAGCAGCATTTTGGATCATCTGAAGACGTTTTAAAGAAGCATTTGGACACCCAGATAATAAACCATTGCAATAGTCCAGTCTAGACGTGACAAATGCATAAACCAGTTTTTCTGTATTATTTTTAGATAAGATGTTTCTAGTTTTAGTGATATTACGCAGATGGAAGAAGGAGGTTCTAGTAACGTTTTTAATGTGGGGGATAAAAGACATGTCCTGATCAAAAATAACACCAAAGCTCTAAGAGCACAGAATGTCATGAATTCAGCTCTCTGCCTCCACTTCTCTCTGCCAGCGTTCTTGGCCACGCCCACTTCTCCACTGCCGAGCAGAGATATGAGGAGGGAGCTTCTCTGCAGCCGTGGGCTGCACACAGACCTGTGCACATGTGTAGCAGTTGCTAAATAATTTAATAATTTATTTTAAATAAAAATTCCATGCCAATCATGCAGCTCATCCATCAATCAGCCAAATGTGTCTTGTCCAATCTTACTTTGAAAAACCGCGATAGAGCTAGTCCGCGCAAAACGAACCGCGAAGTAGCGAGGGACTACTGTAGAGGGATGTGGGGCTGGATATATATTGTAAATTATCAGTTATGAGTTAAGCTAATAAGATATGCATTTATTATGCAAATAACCTCGTTGTGTGTGGGTACCACCTCTTTTTTTAGAGGAAAAATCAGTCTCTAACCCCAAATTCAATGTAAACTGAAACGTGATTTCTTTTCTTGTGTTCAAAGGGCATCAAATCAGTTAATACACACAGATATGCCAAAATAATCACAAATTTAGTTGATTTTATGTATTTTATTACAAAAATAATAATCTGTGATATATGTGATGAAAATTATGCATAACAAACAAATGAATAACAAATGCCTTTGTGGTCTACTTGATTATTCAAAGCAGTTGAACTTAAAAAGGCATATTTTTGGACTGGTTCTGTTTGTGGAGTAGGTAAAATTGTGTCTAAAGTGAGCTGTAGTTTGTCTGATAAGATTATTGTGATGTATGATCACTAGAAAATGCATTGAAGAGTCTCTCTCACCAGAACGAGATGTTAGAATGTTCCACAGCTGCTTAAAATGATACCAGCCAGGCCTAAGATGCTCCGGTGACTGAAAGGCTAATTTTTCCTCAAAAGTCACCTATCATCGGTTGGAGGGACGAAAACTTAACTGTATGTGTGTTTCAGATTGACTTTAGTCCACCTCTCGGAAGAGGGATGGTCCTAACTCCTGTCATGTTTTATAAAATCTAAAGTCCGTTTTCTCTGTCTGCCTTTTAAAGTTACTCTTTCAAAACAGACAAATAAGACCAATAATTATCCTAAAGAGAGATTACTTAAAACACACATTTTCATAAATACACATTCAGGTCTAAAAATAAAACAAAATTACATTTTGGAGTTAGTAGCAGGCAATGTTTCTCCAAAAGGTGTCACTGTCCATCACCTGAAAAGTAATTGTCATTAAACAAATGGTTCTTTAAAATGTTATCTTCATGGGAACCCATCCTGGGAGTAATACTCCTTTTTGATAAAGGTAAAGTCTCAGCAGATGTTTCAACTTCGAGGTCAGTTGAACCAAAACTCATTAAACGATTTGTCCATTTCATGGGAAATGAGTTCATATTGACAGTGAAGTTAACACAGTGACAGTTTTTTTTATTACACTTTCATTAGTGTCAACTAAGAAGTTTGTGAACTGAGTTGAACACCTGTAAGGCAAAGTTTGTTTGTTCCCAAGGGAATAGATGCATCTTATTTTAAACAGTTTCAAACACAAAACACATGAATGATGTTTGTTTGAGATGAGATGAACTCTTTTTCTGTTTAAGCTGAGATGAACTGTTTTCTGAGATGAGGTGTTCTTTTTCTGAAGTGGTGTTCCCCTACATATTCCCCCACTTTTTGATTTTCAACCCCGATGGTTGTAAATCGAAAACTCATCGTCCACACCTCAGGAATGTTCCAAGAACGTTGTACTAGATTCCCAAAAGTCAAAGTCTATAATTCCATGGAAGGAAAACAAAGTTAAAGTTATTCCATATGAAGTCAGAAGGAATAATTCCAGGTAGGGAACGGATCATTGTTATAGGTTATTCCCAGTGTGTTCAAAAGTATTAATTCCAAGTGTTCAAAGGGTTAATTCCACAACGTGAAACAGGAAAGGCAAAGGTATTCCATTTGAGTTCAAAGCGATAATTCCACAGAAAGGGAAAGGAAACTCGAGAGTATTCCATGTGAAGGCCAAGGGGTCCTCTGGAAGGCATGGTGATGTCACTCTCTGGAACGATGGGTTGGATGATGCAATGATGTCATCTGGATAAAGGATTGGACCATTTTGATGATGCATTGGTGTCATCTGGAGGAAGGCTGGAACCCTCTGGGTGATGCACCAGGATGGTGTTCATCTTGACCACAGGATGTTGGCGTAGGATGGTACCCATCTGGTAATTTCTGGTGACCATCTAAGTGTCTAAGTGCTTTGTTCATGTAATGGAATCCTAAAGATAAATCTGTATGCATGCAAATCTAATGTCAACTTAATTGACAAAAAAAACTTGAATAAGAATAAAATAATCTAATACCTCTACTTTTGTATTTGGGTACGTAGACAAAAAGTGTGTAGGCTAATGATTAAATGTTGAAAAAAATCAAGCATGCACTAAGAAATTTGGTGTAAAGATAAGTAAACAAAAATTTAGAAAGCTTAGTTCATTTTGTTTAACAATTTTGTTTACTAAAATGGATCACTCATGTGGTGAGTATTGAATGAATTTTAAAACAAACTTTAACATGTTGATCAGCTGAGTGTGAGCATAAACAAGGACAATCCCGACAATGACCAGAAGTAGCTTTCCCCCACTTGTGGGTTATCTTTTCAACCGTTAATTGTTTTGTGCGTTTTTTTTTTTTTTTATCTAGTGGTCAAAGGATGTTGAATTTTGTTTTAAAGTGTATTGTTGTAAGGTTTAAGGTGTTTTACCATACCTATTTCTTTTGAAAGTAAAATGGAATTTAAAGATTTATAATCTTGTTTTGAATTGTTTTTATTTTAAGAAGAGTAAGGTTTATTTGAATTTTGTAGTTTAATTAGCCTAATTTTGGTTTTAGTTAGGTTTTTAGTTTAAAACTCTTCTTGATTAGTTGTTTAGTTTGAGCCTTGTGTGGCTTGATCTAGTTTGAGTATACAACTAGAGACAGTTGGTTTGTTAAGTGTGTATTCTTGTCCACCCTGGAAGGATGTTGTGGGTGAGCGTTCCAGCTTTGGAAGCTTTCTAGAAGTCCAGTGGGTGGTGGGAAGGTGTACTGGACCTTTTTCTTACCCCACTTGAAGCTTTTCATGGGAGGCTTATTGGTCATGGTATGTTTTGAGTTTTTTAGTCATCTTATTAAGAGGCTTTTGGTTAAAAGTGAAGGTATTTCTTGGTTGTTTTTTCCCATCTTTTATGTACTGGTGGTTGGTGTTTTCACCAGGTTTGTAATATGTGTATAAAGGAAGTGTCATTTGTCTACCATTCATCATCTTAGATGAAGAAATGCCAGTAGATTGATGTGGAGCTCTTGCAGGTTGGAGTTGGCAACAGATCATGCAGTCTCTGATGTAGCAGTTTACATCTTTGCACATTCCTGGCCAGTAAGAAACTTGTCTTAACGCTCTGAGTGTTGCTTTGGTGCTATTGTGTTTTTTTAAGATGGGTTTTCATGGGCGTGTGCCAGCATCACCCCCCTGTGGTCATGAGGTACCACGAACGAAGGTGAAGTTGTTGGCTCAGGAGCAAATACTAACATGCCCTTGAACATTTTCAAGAAAGGTTTTACCTTAAGGAATGAATGAAGTTCAGGGATTGAGTCAAGTTCCTCTGAGGAGGGAGTGACACGATCTGGATCAGTTAAGTAGTGAATCATCCTTTTGATGGCTGGATCCAGAGATTGAAGCTTAATGATGTCTTTATCAGACGATGCTGGTCCAACTGGGATTGTGTTAGCAGTTGGTTGTGAAAGATCAGAAGAGCAGGCTGCAGCACATGGATGTGCGAGCATTTGCACCTCTTGGTGGGTGGGTTTGGGATAAAATCAGGTGGCCAGGAGGGGTCAAAAGACTGTGTGTTACCACTAGTGGTACTGTTGTTAGTTAACGAGTCTGTGAGATCGTTAAACTGTTGGTTTTGTCCTGACACCTGTGAGTGGCCTCTGGCCTCTCTGAGAATAGATGGACTCTGAGTCATATTGGATTTGTCGGTCTGGAGAGACAATGCAGTGTCAATCATATGAGCTCTTTGCAGCTCTGGTGGTTGTGCAGGTGTAACTGACACTACCTCTGTGGGAGGTGTGTTCTCAGTCACCTGATGTTTGTCTTTGGGTGGGGAGATGGTTGACCTTCCAGAAGTATCCAGTGCCAAGCACTGTGAGTACAGTTCTGGTCCAGCAAAGATGGGCAGGGGTTGGCGCACCTGGGCCCAAACTTTGAGAATCTTAAAACCAATCAAAGGTTGAAATCGTGTCAACAAATCTTGTCCCACCAATAGTGAAATTGTTTCTAAATCAGACACATAAACTGGATGGCTAAGTGTCATGTTACCGATCTTAAACTGTATCTGAGTCACAAAGGATACAGTTGTGTTGTTAGATGCATAAGGTGTAATACCAAGGAGGCAAGGCTCAAGAACTAAGTTCTTGTTAGCGTGTTTCGCTGCTGACAGCAGTTTCTTGAACAGGGTGGCTGACATCAGGGTGACATCTGCTGCGGTGTCAAGAAGTGCGTCATGAGTGAGGACTTGTTCCAGCATTAGTGAAAAGTAAAACTTTCTTGAGGGGCCCCGTCCAGTAAGGTTACACAAAAATTGGTGAATTGGAGGTTTCTCTGGGAAATCACAGTAGTTTTCTCGAAATAGAGGTCCTCAGGGTTCATTTGAACTTCTGAGATTGCATTCAGGGTGTGTGAATAGTCAGTTTGTTGTTCTGAAGGAAAAACAATGTCAGAAATAGAGTTACAATCTGTGGTTGCAGGTTCAAGTTCTACATCTGCAGCTTGTTGGTCCAACGGTTGGTTGGCCAGAGAGGTCACTGACCGAAGGTCAGCACCTTTGGTGTCATTGTCTTGGTGTGTTTCATGAAAGAAACATTTAATTATCTCAAGTTCCTTAGGAGTCAAGTTGGTAGACTTACTTTTTTAGTCTTTGGTGATCCTTTGTACTTTTCAGAACGTTTCTGATGTACTAAAGGTGGTTGAGCATGCATCAGGATAAAGGTGGTTTTGTTTCAGGTCGAGAGTGACGATCCTGAAAGGTGTGGGTCTGATTAGGAAAGTGTTTACCCCCCTGAAGAGGTTTCCAAGAACCTTGGTATTTACCAGGACCTTTCCTTTGGTAAGGTGTCTTAGGCCGGAAATAAGATCAGCAGAAATGCCGAGTAAGCTGGTAATTGACTCATTGAGATTCTGGATGAAGAGTGTTTTAAAGTTTAAATCTTCTTCCATGTTGGGGTAATTGTTATAATCAAAGTAAGCGTTGGACAACCGGTGGTAGTAAGCCTGTGGATGTTCATCTCTTCCTTGTTTGATGTTCAGAGCAACTATTAATCCTGATAAAGAAGCAAAGTCAGAAACGCTCTCTCTATAGCTTGGCGCAAGAGAGAAAAATCAGATCTGATGTGAGATGTCTGTCGGTCGATAAACCTTTTGACTTCTGTGTTAGAAGTGATTTTGATAAGATATATATTTATATTTGTCTTCGATAGATGCATGTGGGAACCGGCTGAGGTGATATTCCACATCATCAAGATACAATTTTACATCAGTACCAGTGTGAGGGTCAAAATTTTGAATGTTTGGCAATCATGTCCAGATCTTTGTTTGATAGTTCAGATTGAGCTTGGGTTCAGTTTGACCACTCCAAGTGTGTTTGGAGGGTAATGTCTGTTTACTTCAGTGGAGGACTCGAAAGTCCAGGGATACTCGCCGTTTGGTTCCAGGTCATCAGATCTGGATAAGTGATTTTGTGAAATGAGATTACTTACTGGATGTGATGTATTTATGCCTTTGTTGAAAGACTGGACATTAATGCCAGGAGGAGGTCATAACCTCAAGTTGGATGGATTATTTGCTTCAGCCAGTTGGTCTTGTAAAAATTAGATTTTTTCGTCTTTGAGTTTTAAATGAGTCAGGCAGATATCATTTTGTTAAAGTATAAGGTCATTGTTTTCATATGATTTTCTTAGAGTTGTAAAAATCTCAGTTTTAGTTTTGATTTCATTAGAAAGTTGGGCTTGTGTGTCCGTCAACTTCTGTTGTAAATCATAATATCTTTGCATTCTCAGATATTCTTGATTGAGAAGGTGAAACTTTGTTTCAGCATCAAATTATTTGTTTTGCAAGTGTTGTTCATTGTGGTCTGATTCCAGTGAATCAGAAGAAGAGATAATAATGTCATTTTCTTTAGAGCTGAAAGCCATTTTGTGACTTTATTTACCCATTTAAGCAAAACAAAATTAAAACTGGGTTTTATCTTTAAAAATGTGTTTACTTCTGAGGGGTTAACTTTAGGTGTTGATTTAGTTAAACTTTTTTTTGATGAAAAGTTGTTGAAATAAAGCATTTAATTATTAGAAGGAGCTTGGTTGCTTCACTTTTAAAATTACAGCTAAATTGATAAACAACATTTTAATATCAACAGATATTACATTAGTTTAATCAGCTCTTAAAATTTAAAACATTTCCAATGTATGATAAAATTATTTAAACTAATTAGTTAAACTGAGAGTTGAATTAAGTTTCTTTGAACATTATTTTTTTTCTTTGTTATAAGTCCAAGTTTTCAGCTTAGTTTGAACTTATAAACTTAAAATATTGTCAATTTTAAGAAGAAATATTGGTTAATTTATTTAAAATGTGTTATCCACAAATGCTTACTTAATTTTTACTTTTTTTAAGTTTTTATTTAAGTTAGTTAATTTTATTAAGGCATTATCAAAGTTTAAACTCAAATTATTTGCAGTTTAGATTTTAGTGTAGTACTTTCTTTGACCACTAAGGTATCGCTGTTTGGACAAGATATTTGGTCTAGCTCTGTTCAAAATGGTGGACGTTCAGTTTTGAAATTATTAGCCTTTTGTGTCAGCACAACACTTAATAAAATCAATAAACAAATTCTCAACTTCTTGAGCGGAGAAAACAAAACTTTAAAAAGCGATCAGATTTAGCTGATCAAATTTGGACGAACAAAGCGCCACTTTAGCCGGAGTCGGCCTGTTAGCTTAAAAACATTAAAACTTGTAAACTGTACTAAATACATGAATCCACCAGAGGACAGTTTTGTTTTTTGTGTATTTTATACCTTGACTGTTGGTGCTCACAGATCTTCCAGGAATTTGAATCCACAGATATGAAATATAAAGCTCGTCTTCGAAGTCGAATCTCCAACCTGAAGGACCAGAAGAATCCAGATCTGCGCCGTAACGTCTTGTGTGGAAACATCACACCTCAGCGCATCTCCTCCATGACTGCTGAGGTGAGTTCTATTATGTCTCATCCTCCTCCATGAGACTGTTCATGTTCAGAGCAGAGTTTTGAGTTTTAGCAGAAATGCTTGAAATAAAAATTATTTTTTTTTTGCTTTTAATTATGACAGTTTAGTGGGAGATCTCTTATTGGAAAACTTTGCACCATTATTCAAAGATCTTACACTACCATAAAGAAAAAGAAATTAAATGAATGAACAAACTTTAATGCAGTTGCACATCACTCACCACATTTCATTCCAGAGTTTCAAACAAGACCATCGTTTGATGGGAATGATGGAGTTATAGCACTTATGGTTATTCACAAAATCCACACGTCACATCTACATTTTCAGGATCTGGTTCTTATAGACACCGATTAAATACTAACTATGAATATTTCTATATTTATCACCCCAGTAATAGTGTTACACACATTAGTAGTTGTAAACACTCAAAGGAATCATTGTTTGTTTAGTGTTTACCTTTAAACCTAAACATTTAAGGAGTAAACATTTTTAATAATCACATTAAAAGTTACAAATGTTGTCTTTGGTGCCTGTTTGTTTTCCAAATATATTAGTGTGTGTGAATGACTGGTATTAACTTCAAACACTTTGTAGAACAGTGTTTTATGAAGTTCAGTCCATTTCCTTGTTAGTTGACCCGCAGGTCTGCCACGTTCAATATGGCGGATGCTCTGACCACTAGTCCGCTGAACGAGTTGTCTACAGCCAAACCCATCTGTTCTGATTGGCTCCTTAATATGTGACTGACATGGCATTGACCAATCAGCTGAGAGGAGTAAAATCCAGGACAAAATTCATACACATAGTTTTTGGATTCATATCTGTAAATGGAACGTAAAAAAGTTTTGTAACTTGTGATTAATTTTTTTTACAAATGCAAATCTTTTTTATAAGGTTACACATCTTTTTTTTACAAATACAAATCTTTTTTATACATTTTTTTTTCCTATAAGGTCACAAATCTTTTTACACCTGCAAAATTTTTAAGGCTGGAATTTGAGCCCATACTCCTGTGGTAAAAATTAAATGACACCTTTAAAGCACTTCAGGTTGCTCTGAACCAAGTGTCTTATGTTTACTCTTCAAGCGAGACTGCATAAAGCATCCAGTGGAGATGTTTAAAGTTGCATGTGTTTGTGTCTCTAGGAGATGGCGAGTGCAGAGCTGAAACAGATCAGAGAGACTCTCACTAAAGAGTCCATCAGAGAACATCAGCTGTCAAAGATGGGAGGAACCGAAACAGACATGTTCATCTGCAACAAGTGTCACGGAAAGAGCTGCACTTACACACAGGTCCTGCCCATAGAAGCTCCTTGTTCGTTCCTGCCTCTTTCCTTTATTATTTTATTTTTTAATTTGTTCTTTAAAAAAAAAATTGTTTAACAGGTGCAGACCCGAAGTGCTGACGAGCCCATGACGACTTTTGTTTTGTGTAACAGCTGTGGCAACCGCTGGAAGGTGATTTGTTCTTACTATTTTCCAGGACTGTATAGGTTTACAAAATGTATTTTAGACTTTTATTCACTTTTTATGTTCTGAAATATTTACTCAAACTGAGCTTTTCGTTCATTATAAATACATGGCGACTTCTGTAAACCAAGAGGGAATATGACCAGTTCTTAGGTTTAATGCTTCATTGTAGGCTTTAAAAACCTGAACGCTGAGACCTCCTCCTATTGTCTGTTTTTCTCATTTGATGTAAATAACTTTATTCAACTCCCTCCAATCCATGTTTTCTCTGTCCATACTAAGAATGTTCCTTATCTTTGAGATGTGTGTGCACACTGAGTCTTGTCCGGAAGAGCTGCTCCCCTGTGTTGATTCATGCATCTGGAGAGGTTTTTTTTTATTGATCCAATATAGAATTTTGTACAGTCCTCACTGGAGAATCCATAAATGTCTTATCTAAAGACACTAGTTGCTGGCATTGTTAGGTCGTTTTCACACCTGATAGTCCTTTCGACTCAGTTCGATTGGGGACCAAAATTCAGAACATTTGTGTACATTTTCAGCTGGTGTGGTTTGCGTCCAGCTACACTGAGCCAATCGAGCCAACCTGTTCCCCCTCTCGCCTGTGGTGGCGGTGCACCAAGAACTACTTTAAAAAACGACATGAAAACCTCTGAAGAAGACACTTCTTGTTCTTCTGGAAATGAAAACAAAAATGGAGTGGCATCAAATTTTAGGGGCAAAAAGTGTGTGTGCTGGGTGAGTGATGTCCTTTATGATGCAAGTGGCCATCTTCCTGCATCTGGAGGTGTAGATGTCTGTGATGGTGAGGAGGCTGACTCCCAACAGTCTTCTGTGGACATTTCACCACTCACTGCAAAGCTTTTCTCTCTTCAGCTGTGCAGCCTTCATGCCATATGTTCATGCTGGAGCACAGGATGCTCTCCACTGCACACCTGTAGGAGGTGGTGATGACTGAGCTTCCCAGACCAGCTTGCCTCAGCTGCCTGAGGAAGTAGTCACTGATGTCCTTTCTTGAACTGACTGGTGGTGTTGCTGCCCCAGCTGAGGTTGTCATTCAGGTGCACACTCAAGTACCTGTAACTGGGGACCACGTCCACCACAGATCCTACTATGTTCGGGGGGTGGGGGTGGGTAGATGTGTTTGCTCTGTCTGAAATCCACAACCATCTCCTTTGTCTTCACATTGATGTGAAGGTTGTTCTTCCTGCACCAGCTCTCCAGGTGTTCCACCTCCTGCCTGTAGCTGGACTCATCATTGTTTGTGATGCATCCAACCACCACTGTATCGTCTGCAAACTTTACAATATGACAGCCTGAATGGGTAGGTGTGCAGTCATACTGTATGTGAGCAAAGTTAACAGGAGGGGACTCAACACACAGCCCTGAGAGGAGCCAGTGCTGAGGATTATGGTGGAGAAGAAGTTATGGATCCACACAGAGTGCGGCCTGTTGTTCAAGAAATCTAGGACCTATTTGCATATGGAAGGGCTTAGTCCTAATACGAGTAGTTTATCCATCAGGGTCTGCGGAATCATGGTGTTGAAGGCAGATGTGAACTCCACAAAGAGCATATGGACGTAGGAGTCCTGTTCCAGGTGGGTGAGAGCAGAGTGGACCACAGAGGAGATGACATCTTCTCTTGATCAATTCTTGTGGTATGCATACTGGTGTCATATACTGGTGTGGGGTCCTTGCTGGTGTCAGTGATTGCTTTGATGTGGGTCATGACCAGTCTTTCAAAGCATTTAGCCACTATTGGTGTGAGGGCTACTGGCCAGTAGTCATTCAGACCAGTCACTGTTGAGCTCTTAGGAAATGGGATGATAATGGCAGTCTTCAGGCAGGTGGTAGCAGTTTCCAGGGTGAAGGAAGAGTTAAAGATATCACCCAGCACCTTGCAGAGCTGATCCAGTAAGACAAGTTATTTCAGCACCCTCCCTGGGATGTTGTCTGGGCCAGTGGCTTTGTGAGGATTAATCTTCCTGAAAGTCCTCATTACTTCTGTTGAGGTCATGCTCAGAAACTTCTCTTCAGATGGTGAGATGAGTCTGGTGCTGGGTGGTCTATTTGGGTCTTCAAAATGGGCATAGAACCTGTTAAGAGCATCAGGCAGTGAGGTGTCCCTAGAGCATTGTGCACCTCTGCTGTTCTAGTCTGTGATGCAATTAATGCCCTTCCACTTGCTCCGTGGGTCCTGTGAAAAGAAATGTCCCTGGATCTTTCGTGCGTATGTGGTTTTGACCTTCTTAATACCAGCAGCCAGCTGTTTCCTTGTCTTCCCCAGTTCCTGTGAGTCACCAGACCTTAAGATAACATCCCTGCCTTTCAGCAGGGTATGGACCTCTGAGTTCAGCCAAGGGTTAAGGTTCAGGTAGCAGTCTTAGTGGTGGTGACATCTTCAATGCACTTGCTGCAGAAAAATGGAGATGTGGTCAGAGAGGCCAAGGGTGGGTGCATGGAACAGCTCTTTGTGTCTCATGTGCTGGTATAAACACGGTCTAGTGTGTTATTTCCCCATGTTGGTAGTATGGTGACAGGCTGATAGAAACTTGGCAGAGTGTCTTTCAGGTTTACATGGTTAAAGTCCCCAGCCACCACGTAAAAAACTTCAGGATGCTTGTTTTGAAACAAGCTAATATCATTTATCTCCCTCAGTGCGTCTTTAGCATTAGCATCCGGTGCAATATAAACACCAATGATATACACAGCTGTGAAACCACTAGTTAAATAGTGTGGCCGACATTTCACAGTCAGTTGTTCTACACCCTCAGAGGAGGAACTGTTTATCAGAGCACAGTTTGTGCAACAACCTTTGTTTGCATAGACTCATAAACCGCCACCCTCGGGCCTTCCTTGATAGCTGGCTTCAGTCCACCCAGAAAATCAGCTTGTTTTGTAGCTGGAAGTCTGAGTTGGGCATGGTGTTGTTAAGCCATGTTTCCGTCAGCGTACAGCACAGTTTGCCATCTCTAAAACACTCACTCTTAGCCCCAGAAGGTCCATCTTGTTTTACAAAGAGCAGATGTTGGCCAGGAACAGGGATGGAATTGGCAGTCTGTCAGCATTAACCTTTAGCCTCGTTAGTACTCCGCTTAATTTTCCTCTTTTCTGTGCCCGGGCGCATCGCTTCCTTTTGCCCTTAGAGCGCTGCTCCCTCCACGCTAATGTTTGTAGGAGCTGTAATCTGCTGATTGTAGCTCTGATTGTGGTTCATTGCTGTTATTTTTGAAGCCAAACCTTCTCTTATGGTAATAAGTTTGGATCGGCTATAATTCACACGCTTAAAGCGAGCAAAGTCAAGCTCGGAGTCGATGTCAGAACAAAAAATAACTGGCTTTCCACAAGGAGTCTGAGAAGCTCCTGGTCGACTGCGCACGACCATCTTGAGGTAAGAATCAAGATGTTTGTTTTGAAAATTGGGTTGTCAGGTCAAATTTAAATTTCACCACCAGCATAAATTTTATATGTATTTGTAAATGTATGTATGTGTGTATATATATATATATATATATATATATATATATATATATATACATAATATCTCTCGCTCTTGCTTGAGGTAGCTGCTTGTCTTTCCTCTCCCGTTTTTTTTTTTTTTTTCCCTTCCCGTGCTTCACGCTATGTGTGTCTGAAGTGCTTGGTTTACATCTCCCAAACGTAAATTAAGATTATGGATCTGGTATCCTGGAAATTCAACACTATTGACAAGATTTTTTCAACAAAAAGACAAGGTCCCGGAGAGCCTGCGTGTCCAGCTGAGATGCACACTGTGGGGTACGTCATGGACCCGTGGAGAGTGTGGCAGCTGATGTGTCTCGCAGTTCTGTCTCAGAAGGACGCTGAAGACGTTTACATTTTTGAATTTATGATAGCAGGGACTCTGCTTTTTGGCATTGGCGGGGCACTGTTTTATCATCTAATTGAAGAAGACATCAGCAGCAGTTTCGGCCATGACAAAGCTTCCGAGTTAGTGTGAAGGTTTGATGCGTGCTGTAGGAACTCAAAATCAACTGGTTTACGAGCTAAACCGTAAGGTGGAGGCGATTTATGAGAATCGCAGGCCACCTGTGGCTTCTGGGGCTCGTCAGCGCGGTGGGATCGACCTTGAAGGAGACTCATAACATGGATCAGTGGAAAGGATTCCCACAATTAGGCGTTTTTGGAACCAGAATGTCCAGATGGACTCAAGGCTGAAGGAAAAAAATCTGTCTGCCTGAAGAAAAATCAACAATCAAAGCTTATCTGAATCTGACTCCCCACCGGCCTTGGAGATGAGCAGATTATCAAATTTCTTCTGGGTCATGGGTAACCAAGGACAAAAGCTTCATTTATCGCAAGCCCTCATTTTGTAGGCCCCTGGCAGTGGACCTCCTGTGTCTCCTTGCACAAAGGACGAGGTAGCGGTCCTGCTGCTGGGTTGTAGCCCTCCTACGGCCCCCTCCATGTCTCCTGGTGTACTGGCCTGTCTCCCGGTACCTATTCCATGCTCTGGACACTGTGCTGAGAGACACAGCAAATCTTGCCACCGCTCACATTGATGTTCCATCTTGGATTAGCTGCACTACTTGATCAACTTCAGTGGGCTGTAAAAAATGCCTCTTGATGTCTCTGTGTGACAGCACTGAAAAAATGAAAAAGTGACTAAAAGTTCAACCAGAAGGGACGAGAACAGAGAAATGACCTGTGGTCACCATCTGCAGAATCACTTTTTTATATGGATTGGCTTGCTGATTGCCTCTCATTCCACCTGTTGTGTATTCCATTTGCACAGCAGCAGGTGAAACTGATTCACAATAAGTGTTACTACCTAACTGGTGACATTGATTCCACAAAGGTGTGAATGAACTGAAGGAATTAGTTTTTTACAGGGTCTCAGACAGAAGAAGTCTTTTGGACAAAAGACAAAACATTTCAACAAAGAAGAATCCGTCTACAGGACCTGACTCAACCTTGTTAGATTTTTGTACATGGATTATTGAGCAGCATCAGGACATAAACTGTTCATGATTGTAGTGAACTAGGCCTCCGACCAAAACCTGTCTCTGAAGACCTTCATGGGACAGGAACTGTTATTTCATTGATTTGAATTCAGAAATACAAATTAGCTCATCAAGAGACTGTTAATTGTATCCTGAATTAATCAATTGAAAGAACACTCTTCTTTTTATATTATCATTACTATTTTACAATATCTTGATAATCAAAAGTGTGTTTAGTTCATATCATTTCTAATGTTGAAAGTAAACCACTCATTTTAAATCAACTGTGAAGCAGTATTAATGATTTTTAAACCTCATTAGACTTAGAAATCAAGTTAAATGTCTATTTACAAAGTAATTATGCATTTTGATCTTCTGTCTGAATGAGAAGTCAGTGTTGTCGGTCAAAAGTCAGGGACAGTCAGAGAATGAGTTATTAGAACGAACTGTATTGTTTTTAAACCTAGCAGACGGTAAATAACTGCCACTGGCATCTGCGTTCCTCTCACTTTTTCATAACATTTCTCTGTCTGTACTAAATGTTCCTAAACATTCTTGCACCCTCTCTTGAATTTTAATAACCCTCTGACATCACTAGAACCACCCCCTGTTGGTTGTTTCAACCAATCAGGAAGTATTAAGTGACCGGAAGTGAAGACTCTTTAAAAGTCGACACTTCCTGGAACTATTCAGCCTTCTCAGTCTTCTCAAGTCTTCTCGAGTCTTCGACTCAGTCTTTGATGGAGTCTTCTCAAGCCTTCTGGAGTCTTCACTTCTGAGTGGAAACTCTGACGGAGTCACAGATACTTGCTGTGAACTCACCCGGGCGTAACGCCTACAACTTCGAAGGAAGCCTGTTTGTTGAATGGAGTAAATCGACACGACTTCTGACAATGACTAGCCGCTCTAACCGGAGACGCTGGAAAGGTAGCGTTGAAATGGACCCGGTACCAAAGCTGATTCATCTTCTACGAAGGTAATGAGTTGTCGCGCGCTAAGTGTACCGGAGGTTTGAGCTGGTGTTGAAAGAAGCGTGCTAATTCTGGTCAACAAAACCTACATTTCCATCCATCTCTATCTTCCTCTAAAATCTTTCCTCTTGTAAATCTTTCTAGATGCCTTCAGAAATGTCCTGTTGTCTTATTAGTAAAGCGTGCCAAGTTTTATTAATCAGAACCAGATCAACGAATCAAGTGTACATGTTTTGATGTTAAATTTTTTTATTCTGTTAAATAAATGACCGCATTTATTCTGATGGGTCAAAGAAAATTAACGTCTCCTGTCACTGATTAAACAATGAACACAGTTATCTCGGTCACATGGCATTAATTTAACTCGAAAAAGAAAGAACCCATTATATTTAAATAATTAGTAGTGAAGCAACAGCAAAGGCTGACCCCCACATTTCACTACATGATGTTCTCTGATTTTAAAATGTTTCTTCTTGTAACTTTTCAGAAATAACGCACATATTTTGAATTTGATGTCAATCTGTTTTTTGCTGTTTTGTGTTTGAAGGTCTTTTTTTCTTTCCTAAAATAAACTAAAAACCCTGGCAAACTCAGGTCTCTCTTGCAAATGACTTCCGAGACGCAATGGGATTAACCTGTATAAATAAAGGTTGAATGAATGAAAAAAAATAGCTTTGGTTTCTTATTTGATATGATGATCATAATCAGAATAAACTTTATTGGCATTGCACCAAGATACAACGCGAATATGGACACGTCTGGTTCCACCGTAGAATAGCAGGAAAAAAAAAAAAAAGATCATGTTAATGTTACTAGAAATACTGCTACTTTATTTGCTAAAAGAACACTGCTGTTAAAAAGTGCCGTTTTGAAAATTAATAGAATTTTTTCTTATATTCTTATATAATATGGTACTTTAAAAATGATCTAAACGTCTTTGAATTATAATTTAATTTTCACATAATAATGCGATAAATCACGATTAATCAAAAAATTATTTTGCGATTAATCACAATTAAATTTTTTTTATCTTTGACCAGCACTAATATATGTGTGTGTGCGTGTGTGCGTGTGTGCGTGCGTTCATCATCCATTCAAATCAAATAATTGTATCTTTGATGTAGAGACCCCGATGATGAGAGAAATAAACGGAGTTAATGTTCCCTTGCCCGGACATGGGTCACCGGGGCCCCACTCTGGAGCCAGGCCTGGAGGTGGGGCACGTGGGCGAGTGCCTGGTGGCCAGGCTTTTACCCATGGAGCTCGGCCGGGCACAGTCCGAAGAGGAGATGTGGGTCCCCCTTCCCATGAGCTCACCACCTGGGGGAGGGGCCAAAGGGGTTGGGTGCAATGTGGGATGGGTGGTGGCCAAGGGCGGGGACCCTGGCGGTCTGATCCTCGGCTGCAGAAGCTGGCTATTGGGATGTGGAATGTCACCTCACTGGTGGGGAAGGAGCCTGAGTTGGTGTGTGAGGCTGAGAGGTTCCGGCTAGAAATAGTCGGACTCACCTCTACGCATGGCTCTGGCTCTGGAACCAGTTCCCTTGAGAGGGGCTGGACACTCTTCCACTCTGGAGTTGCCCCTGGTGAGAGGCACAGAGCAGGAGTGGGCATACTTATTGCCCCCCAACTTGGTGCCTGTGTGTTGGGGTTCACCCCAGTGAATGAGAGGGTGGCCTCCCTCCGCCTACGTGTGGGGGGGTGGGTTCTGACTGTCGTTTGTGCTTATGCACCAAACGGCAGTTCAGATTATCCACCCTTTTTGGAGTCCTTGGAGGGGGTACTGGAAAGTGCACCTCCTGGGGACTCCCTTGTCCTGCTGGGGGACTTCAATGCTCATGTGGGCAATGACAGTGAAACCTGGAGGGGTGTGATTGGAAGGAACGGCCCCCCTGATCTGAACCAGAGTAGTGTTCTGTTGTTGGACTTCTGTGCTCGTCATGGATTGTCAATAACGAACACCTTGATCAAGCATAAGGATGTCCATATGTGCTCTTGGCACCAGGACACCCTAGGCCGCAGTTCGATGATCGACTTTGTCATTGTCTCATCTGATCTGTGGCCACATGTCTTGGACACTCGGGTGAAGAGAGGGGTGGAGCTGTCCACTGATTACTACCTGGTGGTGAGTTGGCCCCGATGGTGGGGGAGGATGCCGGTCAGACCTGGCAGACCCAAACGTAATGTGAGGGTTTGCTGGGAACGTCTGGCAGAGTCTCCTGTGAGACAGAGTATTAACTCCCACCTCCGGGAGAACTTTGAACTTGTTCCTAGGGAGGTGGGGGACATTAAGTCTGAGTGGACCATGTTTCTTGCCTCTATTATCGAGGTGGCTTACCGGAGCTGCGGCCGCATGGTTGTTGGTGCCTGTCGTGGCGGCAACCCTCGAACCCGATGGTGGACACTGTCTGTGAGGGATGTTGTCAGGCTGAAGAAGTAGTCCTATCGGGCCTTTTTGGCCTGTGGGACCCCGGAAGCAGCTGATGGGTACCGGCAGTCCAAGCGGCATGCGGCTCGGGTGGTTGCTGAGGCAAAAACTCGGGCACCAACACTGTTTATAGTGGGAGTGGTATGCTGCTGACCTCAACTCGGGATGTTGTGGGTCAGTGGGCGGAATACTTGGAAGACCTCCTCAATCCCACCGGCACGTCTTCCACTGAGGAAGCAGAGCCTGGGGACTCTGGGTCGGGCCCTCCAATCTCTGGTGCTGAGGTCACCGAGGTGGTTAAAAAGCTCCTCGGTGGCAGGGCCCCAGGGGTGGATGAGATTCGCCCGGAGTTCCTTAAGGCTCTGGATGTTGTAGGTTTGTGTTGGCTTACGCGACTCTGCAATATTGCGTGGACATTGGGGGAAGTTCTCCTGGATTGGCAGACCGGGGTGGTGGTCCCCCTATTTAAAAGGGGAGACCGTAGAGTGTGTTCCAACTACAGGGGAATCACGCTCTTAAGCCTCCCTGGTAAGGTCTATTCGGGGGTTCTGGCGAGGAGGGTCCATCGGATAGTTGAACCTCGGATTCAGGAGGAGCAGTGCGGTTTTTGTCCTGGCTGTGAAACAGTGGACCAGCTCTACACTCAGCAGGGTCCTGGAGGGTGCGTGGGAGTTTGCCCAACCGGTCTACATGTGCTTTGTGGACTTGGAGAAGGCGTTCGACCGCGTCCCTCGGGGAACCCTGTGGGGGGTACTCTGGGAGTTTGGGGTACCGGGCCCTTTGATACGGGCTGTTGGGTCCCTGTATGACCGGTGTCAGAGCCTGGTCCGCATCGCTGGCAGTAAGTCTGGCTTGTTCCCAGTGAGAGTTGGACTCCGCCAAGGTGGACCTTTGTCACCGATTCTGTTCATAACTTTTATGGAAAGAATTTCTAGGCGCAGCCAAGGTGTTGAGGGGATCCGTTTTGGTGGTCTTGGGATTGCATCTCTGCTTTTTGCAGATGATGTGGTCTTATTGGCTCCATCAGATCGTGATCTACAGCTTTTGCTGGAGCGGTTCGCAGCCAAATGCGAAGCGGCCAGGATGAAGATCAGTTCCTCCAAATCCGAGGCTATGGTCTTGAGCCAGAAAAGGGTAGAGTGCCCTCTCCGGGTCAGGGAGGAGGTCCTACCCCAAGTGGAGGAGTTCAAGTATCTTGGGGTCTTGTTCATGAATGAGGGAAAAATGGAGCGTGAGATCAATAAGCGGATAGGTGCAGCATCTGCAGTGAGGTGAAGGTCTGTCATGGTGAAGAGAGAGCTGAGTCAAAAGGCGAAGCTCTCATTTTACCTATCGATCTACGTTCCTACCCTCATCTATGGTCACGAGCTTTGGGTTGTGACCGAAAGAATGAGATCTCAGATACAAGCGGCCGAAATGAGTTTTATCCGCAGGGTGTCTGGGCTCTCCCTTAGAGAGAGGGTGAGAAGCTCGTTCATCTGGGAGGGACTCAGAGTAGAGCCGCTGCTTCTCCACGTCGAGAGGAGCCAGTTGAGGTGGCTTGGGCATCTGTTTAGGATGCCTTCTGGACGCCTCCTGGGTGAGGTGTTCCGGACACGTCCCACCAGAAGGAGGCCCAGAAGAAGACCCAGGACACGCTGGAGGGACTATATTTCTCGGCTGGCCTGGGAACGCCTCGGGATTCCCCCGGAAGAGCTGGCCCAAATGGCTGGGGAGAGGGAAGTCTGGGCCTCCCTACTTAGGCTGCTACCCCCGCGACCCGACTCCGGATAAGCAGAAGAAAATGGATGGATGGATGGATGGATGGATGTAGAGTTTGAATTATTTTTATTTTTTTTGCAGTGGTTGGAAATACATATTATAGCCTACTGGCCACCGACCAGAGATGCATAAATCTTCTCTGAATCCAATGGGTCTCAAACTTGTAAGGCCCCCATTCCACAAGGATTTGATGCTAAATGCACTTCTTGCCTGTAGTATATGAAGCATTAGTTTTAATGTACATTCAGCATTTGAATATCATTAAACTTTGACCTCTGTAGGAAATTTTTTTGAAAGACTCCAAGATAAAACATGGGAATGTGACAATTTTTGTTTTTTCATCTTTACCTTGATAAACCGTTTTTTTCTCTTTGTCATTATTTTCCAGTTTTGTTGAAGACTCCTGGATGCAGCATTCAATTGAGAAGCAAACTCGATGACATAATTTCAATTCAGAAAGATGTTTACTTTTTCTTTTTGTAGTTTAATTAAATAATTAATTATTAACAAATGTAATGTATAGAGAAGAAAAGCTGTGCAAGTGCATGTTGTTGTTTTTTTTTTATTATGAGTTGATTTCTGAAGGTACTTTTCTAACTCAGTGAAAATAATTCTGGTGCTTTTTTTTGCTATGTTGTGCTGCTATTTATTTATTTTCTAATTTATTTTCTAACACTTCAAATAAAGTTGCTTTTGAGGTATTATCCAACACCTGACTGCTGTTTGTTTTAATTATTTGTATTTTGTTTTATTAGGAATTCATTTTAGAATAGAATAGACCTTTATTGTGATTGCACCTAAATACAACATGCTTCCCAGAGCAAAAGTAAAAACAGTATAATATAAAAAGAAAAAAATGTATACATGTATAAATGTATATATATTTAAAAAAAAATCTATATGCCTTTTTATAACTGTCTGTTGTTGCCGATGTTGTCCATTGTTGTCATCATTCTTTGTTGAAATGAGGTCGCTCTTATAAATGAGTCCTCGAGGCTCAATGGGATTTACCTGTCTAAATAAAGGCTGAATGAATACAGACCTGTTCCAAAATATTAGAATATCATGGAAAAGTTGTTTAACTTCCATAATTCCATTCAAAAAAATTAATCTTTAATACATGATAGATTCAGGGCCCACAATATAAACAATTTCAAGTATTTATTTGTTTATTTTTACATAATTTGGGCTTCCAGCTCATGAAACCCACGAAAACAGGATTTCAAAAATTTAGAATACTGTGTAGAAATCAGCCAAAATTTTGCAGGGCATGAATGTTTTAAACTGAGTGTGACACACTAATCATCTACTAAACTCAAAACACCTGCATAGTTTTCCCCAGGTGTCATTAAATTGCTTCAGCTTGGTTCAATTGTCTCAGTTCAGACTTCCGAAGCCTGCTGAGTCTCTAATGATGGCAGCCAGGCCAGTTGCTGCAAGGTGGGGGCTGCTGCAATCTCTGTTCTATTTTGTATAGGCTTCGCCCTTTAAGGCTATCGCTAGTGGGTTTATCCCTTCACACGCACCGCAGCACTGAAAACTTTAGTCCGTGCCCACCGTCTGTGTGGGCCCCACCCCCGGTCGGTATAAATTACGGTGAGACCGGGCAATCAGCTCCCTATTTTTCTTCGGCCAGCTAGCTAGCACTATCAGAAGAACGAAGAAGGGAAAGATGTCCTGCTTTGACCGGCACAACTTTTGCAAAGGATGCCTGGGTCTTCGCCACGCCGAACTCCTGCCGTCCCTGTGAGCTCTTCCTCCCCGAGGAGAAGCAGAGACGAGCAGCCTTATTCAAGGTAAGTGCCGAGGAGTGTTTTTCCGCGGCAGGCCGCTACCCGCTGGACGACGTCATCGCCTTTTCAAACGTGTTTTTCCTCGCGGTGAATCGGATGATTCCTTCAAAAAAGACTGTTGACAGCAGCTTCGCTGAGTGTCTTTTCCGTAGCAGGACGCTATGCACGGGACGACGCCACCGCCTTTCTTTGACGCAGAGTCACGCAGTGAATCGAATGATTCCTCTGAGAAAGGCAATGCTGGAAACAACCTTTCTGCCTCTTCCCTCTTGGAGAGCGTAGTGACGGAAGAATAGAGGCCGAGCAAATGCTCAGCCACCTCCGGTCTTCCCACGTTGGCGACCACACCGCTCCCAGCTGTCGGCGCCCTCCCTTCGGAGCTGCCCATCATAATCCAGGAGGCTGCTAACACAAAGGGACTTTCTGTCCCTCGACTCCCTCTGACCCGATCGGATGATCTGGCGGGAAGGTTTGGCTCCTCCCTGGCTCGTTGCCCTGACCCCATCTTGCCTCGCTGTCCAGCTGTGATGTCGCACTGGAACGAGGCTGCAGCTGGGCCCGGCAAGTTAAAGACATCCGTCTCCACCTTCGCCTCCATCTCCAGAGTGGAGGGTTTTTCCGATCTGTGTTTTTTCCTCAGTTCCCCCCGGAGCCAAGCCTGGTGGAGGCACTTGGGCCAAAAGCTTCCAGGATGGACCAGCAACCTGTCCCTCCAGGGAAGCATGACCAGATGGTGACAAAGCTCTCCAACCGAGCTCACCAGTGCTCATTCCTGGCGGCCACGGCAAATGACAACATCGCCCTGCTGGCCTACAGCATCTCAAAGAAGCTGGAGGAAGCAGACCTGCTGGAGGAGACAAAGAGTTCTCTCTGTAAAGCCACTGACATCATCTTAAACATGTGCACCACCTCTGTGGTCTGCCTGTCCCACATCTCCACCTGGATGACCATGATCCAGAGGACCACCTGGCTCCGCCTCTTGCCATCCTTGTCCGAGAGGCTGCAGAAAGACCTGCTAGAGGGCCCCCATCACCCTAGAGGTGCTGTTCGGGGCCAACTTCAGGACCATCCTTGAGAAATCGCAGAAGTTCGAGGAGGTCTCAGAGACTGTACACCAACTGGTGACATCACAGTCCTCCTCCCGCCCCTCCGGCCACTGGAGGGACCACCTTGGCCAGCAACAGCAGCAGAGGCGTTCCACAGCTGCGGCAGCAACTTCACGTCCCGCTCCTTCGCCGGCCCCCTCCACCAGGGAACAGCTCCTTGAGGGAGATTGTGTGTGTTTTTTGATGATGTATGTTTTGAAATAAAACGGAAACATCTCTGAAAGTAAAGTTTCATCTGATTCCAGCCTGACTGTCAGATCAACTGATCTCACAGCTGCTTCTCCTCACACGTTCCCCACACAGAACGAGTCCATAACCTCTAAACAGTGTTTTAAATGGCACCACAGTTGGGTAAATATCACAAAACACTCGTCTGCCACATCAGCTAAAATTGTTTTTTTCAGCAGTCCGAGTCCGGTAAAATCCCTCACTTTCAGCCAGAGCCAGTTTTTAATTTCTGCCGTTTTCTGCCCACTCACCGCGCAGCGGGAGTAAACGTGTTTCTCCACGACAGTTGCAACCTCCACCGAAACGGCGTCTCACTCAGAAAACGCTCACGCCTCCTCTCCGTGTGCGTCGGTTAACGTCAGCTCTAACGTGAGACCACAGCCTGGGCTCAGCACAGAGGCACACTTACAGCCTTTTTTCTGCCGGAACACCCCCCACCCCCACCCCCTTGAGTCCGTCCCAGAGAATCTCCGGAGTGGGTGATGGCAGTAAGGGTTTTTAGTCTGGTTGACGTCCATAAGAAACATGACACACGAGACGATTCAGTCTTCTCCAGAACAGAGCTCGTCTCTCTAGTCCGAATTTTAGGAATTCCTGATGAAAAACGTGATTTCCAGAGTTCCCAACAGAGAGGAAAATACGAGGTTTTTCCTCCCACTACTTCCTGGTTCCGAAAAAACCGGAGGGATGATGCCCGTTCTCGACCTGTCCATGTTCAACAAATCGATCATGGAGAGAGAATTCCACATGCTGACAATCAAACAGCTGCTGGAGAACTTCACCAGAACGACTGGTTCACCTCCATAGATCTGAAGGGCGCATATTTCACGTACCCCTAATTCTGAAACACAGGCTCCTCCAGGCAGGAAGAGCGATCAAGAGTCGCCCAGAAATATGTCAGCACCTTTGGGTCTGGCTGCTGAACAGATCCATTTAGAAAAGATGGGCCTCCCACAGGATGTGGTGTGTATGATTCAGGGCACATGAGCTGCTTCCACCACAACGCTGTACATATCAAGTGGACAGTTTTTCAGTGCTGGAGTGCAGAAAAAGGCGTGGAGGCCATCTCATGTCCACTAGGTGGCGTGCTGTCATTTCTACAACAATTGATGGACAGAAATTTAGCATTCAGCACAATTAAAACTTATGCTGCAGCTATTTCTTCTTGTCATGAGTTTTTTCAGTGACAGTTTTTAATCACCCGCTGAGGAAGCGTTTTTTTCTGAAAGGTGTACGGAGACACAGACACAGTCACGTCCACTAGCTCCACAGTGGGACATAATGGTGGTTCTGCACGCTCTGATCAAAGCACCTTTCGAGCCTTTAAATCAGGTTTCACTTAAATTTCTGTCATTTTAAACAGCCCTGCTGTTAGCTCTGATATTGGCAAAGAGAGTGAGTGATTTATCTGCTCTCTCTGTTGCTCCCTCATGTCTCAGAATTCAAGCTGACAGCAGCTCAGCTGTGCTGAGACCTAACCCTGCTTTTACTCCTAAAAGCATCACAAGCTCATTCAGATCAAGAGTGATAACCTGGGATGGGTTTTATCTTCCTAAGCAACATCGCAACTCCTCTGTCCCGTGCGCGCACTTTTGTGTTACGTGGCGCACACGGCCGCACTGCGCCGCTCTCAGCGTATGTTCGTGCATTACAGGGACAGCTCTTCAGGACGCCATCTATCCACCCAGCGCCTCTCACGCTGGTTGTGTGAGGCTATTTCTGAAGCTTACAGTTCATCTGGACTGGATCCTCCAGAGAATCTCAGAGCACATTCCACCAGAAGGTTTTCATCCTCCACGGCTCTGCATGGAGGGATGACAGTGGAGGATATTTGTATGGCGGCTGTCTGGTCATCGCCATGTTCAATTAGTCGTTTTTATCTACGTGATGTTTCTACTTTCTCCATGACCCATTCTGTTCTCAGGGTTCTGACAGAATGATGATTATTTGTTTCATGGAGCCTCACTTTTGAGCACACACCTGCCTGCATGCAGTCGCAGTGTGAGATATTTATAATCAGTCACAAGTTCAGAACTGCTGATTTTATTGTTATTAATCTGTTCATCCTGAGGAGCTGTTGGCCTGCTCTGTTCATCATTACACTGTTACAATTCATAACCTCCGTTGTTCCTATTCACAGCAGCAGGTCTATCTCAGCCTTTTTTCTCACCAGAGATCTTTTCTCCAGTGCGCTCTTGCACATGGAGCGCGTATTTACACAGCGCGTAATTACGCACACAGAAGGCTGAGTGATGAAATGTTTGTTTGTGCAAGCAGGTACTTCATGTTTGTGTCTGAATGGACCCAGTGAGGCATAGACTACATCCTGCTTCACCTTTAACCCACTAGCGACAGCCTTAAAGGGCGAAGCCTATACAAAATAGAACGTTGGTTAAGTACTGTAACCCCAGATTCTATGAGTATAAGTGCAACCCTTTAAGCTCTGGGCCTCACTGGTTCCTAAATGGCTGAAGAAAAAAATATTTGGGAGCCGATTGCCCAGTCTCACTGTAATATTTACAGACCGGGGGTGGGGCCCACACAGCCGGTGGGCGTGGACTAAAGTTTTCAGTGCTGCACTGCGCTCGAAGGGATAAACCCACTAGCGATAGCCTTAAAGGGCTCTGCCTATGTTCATAGAATCTAGGGTTACAATATGTAACCAACGTTTACAGGTTTCCCAGAGCCTATTGTAAATATACATTTCACTATGAATAAACTCAGTTTTCTATGAGTTTGAATCCATTTCCATCTCAGTCACGTCTGCTCTGGTTTTATGCTCTCCATTGTGATAATCGGTATTAATAAATTCTGATTTTTTTTTTTCACTCATTTATCAGTTCTGTCATATCTCTATGTTACATCTTAATCTCTGCTTTAAATAATGACTGCCCTTGATGTGGGTGAAAAGTAAGAACCCATCACATTGACCTTATATATTAATGGCATGCAGAGCATGTTGCACTTGGATTATAATAGCCAATGATTTTTGGAGTCTCTTATGATGTATCTTTTGCAGTTATGTGTTGTTTTTTTTGTTTGTTGGATTTTTGCATTAGCTGTGTGGTCCTTTATGCAGGGCAAGAATCTGAATTACTGCATGTTTTGTATATGCTGTATATGTAAAGGGTGGCTGCAGACAACCACAAAAACATTAATTTGTTTGCTGGTGTTTATTCACTGGAGATATAAAGTATTGATTATGTTCAAATGTTAAAAGTCAAAGGGTTTTGGTCATTTCCCAGTATCTGTGTATATTTGTTATTGGACTGTATCAATTTAAATGAGAAATCAAAAACTGATGCATTTTAAAACTGAAACGAGAACAAGAAGTTTACGGGTTTTACGCAACGTTTATTGATAAAAGAAAAGTTGTTTGAAGCTTCACAATAAATAATTGTGTCATTTTGTTTTATTTGGCAATAGTCCATTGTGGATGATTACAGGTTGATAAGAAAACTTTCAGAGATAAGAACTTTTCATACAAAAGGTAAAGAAGCTTCAATCCACAGATCTTTTCATTTATGTTTTCTCTCGTATTCTCTACCTTTCTTTTTCTTCCTGGTGCTCACTTCTTTAGACTTACTCCTGTCCTTTACAGCAGCATTAGAGATAAGAATTGAACATGCCAAATGTTTGTTTACTGGATTGTTCAGAGAACTGCAGCTGCACGAGGGCAGTGGTTTGTCACCATTTGGATTTGAAGAAACTCAGAAACT
Source organism: Nematolebias whitei (assembly GCF_014905685.2). Classification (NCBI taxonomy): domain Eukaryota; kingdom Metazoa; phylum Chordata; class Actinopteri; order Cyprinodontiformes; family Rivulidae; genus Nematolebias; species Nematolebias whitei. Next base: position 16,511,526 of record NC_056508.1, on the reverse strand, counting down.
AAAGAGAAAAGAGTTTGTGGGAGAGAATAATACTATATTAGATTTATCTACCTACCTTTTTTTCCCAGTGGATATAAAAAAGTGCATTTTTTAAATGGGAAAAAATGAGTAATTTATCCTCATTGATTTTTGTGTGTGTGTGTGTGTGTGTGTGGGGGGGTGGGGGGGGGGGGGTGTGTGGGTGTGGGGGGGGGGGGGTGTGGGGGCCAAAGTGGGGTAAAGGCAGAGCAGCCAACTCAGGACCAGAAAGTCGTAGTTCGACTCCCAGCTGTGCCTCTGAGCAAGACACCCAATCCTCAACTCTCCTCAGGTGCCTACATAGCTACCCACTGCTCCACCTGGGTGTATCTCAGGTGTGATGGGTTAAACGTGTACATTCCACCTCATGTACCACATGTGATGAGAATGACAATACTTGAACTAAATACAAAGAACTAATTTCATCATGGCATGGCAACATACAATGATGACAATTTGTGTCATACTTCCTTCCCCCTCCCCCATCCATGAAAATTAAAGAACATCATTGCACTAAATATTGATTGAAATGGTTATTAATGGAGTTAATAATCGGGGAAAAAACGTTTTGGGGGATTTTTATTTTGGTTTCTGGCCCTATTGCATGATAAACTTTCCCTGGGTCAAATTGACCCAGGAATATCATGACTGTTCCTCAGAAACTAACACAACAGGAGGGTTAAGTTAATTTCATAGTTTTGTTACAATAAATAAGTTAAAGTAAGTTAAAATAATTTATGATTGATTAAATCATATTGTAATGTATACATTATTGTTTAAAATGCGCATTTAAAGGTTCTGGGTAAATGTTTCCAGAGTGGAACTGATGTTCAATCTGTTGTTTAGGTCTGAGCGATATTTTTAGTTGCACATCACACTCTGTAGAGGGCAGCATTTCTTTTCTCAGTCGGTGGTAGAGACTTGGAGCTGGTGCAGTGAAGTTTGTTCAGTTGTCTACTTGGATACAGAAGATGCACTGCAATTCAAGTTAATGCGGCCAGTGACTTATGAAATTTGTATTTGTGTTTTTATGAAAACAAGATGTTTATTATGATAGATCTTTCAAATCATTATGTTAGTCACATGTTTAAATTTAATATACAATGTGTCGACATTTTGTAAAGGTCAAATGACTTATTCGTCAAGTTGTTGAATAATATGGTTTATTGTTTAATCTGCTAGAATGATTAACTGTATGAACAATTATTTTATGTTTGTACAGTTCTCATGGCATGGTTGGAGGCACGTGTCCAAATAAATGCCAGTAAAAATCAACCATGTGTCCGTTATTCAACTGAGGGAGTTTCAGTAACAACCTGAACCCACAAGTGATGAAAATTGATGATCAGCATTTTGTTTCCTCCTTTGTTTTGCTTAACTAAAATTACACTTTCTATCAGCAAACGATATGTAGTTTCAGTAACAGCCTAATAAACACTGTTTATATAAATGAAAACACAAATTAGTACATTTGTAGCTTAAAAAGAAAACATTTGAATATTCATTCAATGAATTTTCAAAGAACAAAAGGTTAGTTTTTGTTCCTGCAAATATGTAACGTGTGTTTGATTCAACTCTGACGTCTTTTCTCACTTTGTTTTAAAATGTCAGCAAATAAGCAGCACGGTGGCGCAACTAGTAGAGCTGCTGCCTCTCAGCGAGCAGGTCCCTGGTTCAAATCCCGGTCCGGGGGCATGTCTGGGTGGAGTTTGCATGTTCTCTCTGTGCATGCGTGGGTTTTCTCCGGATACTCCGGTTTCCTCCCACAGACCAAAAACATGCATGTTAGACTGATTGGCAACTCTAAATTGTCCCTAGGCGAGAGTGAGAGAGTGAATGGTTGTTTGTCTCGTTTGTCTCTATGTGTCCCTGTGATGGACTGGAGACCTGTCCAGGGTGTACCCCGCCACTCGCACAGCGATTGCCGGCCATGGGCACCGGCGACCCCCGTGACCCAAAATGGAAGAAACGGGTAAAGATAATGGATGGATGGATGTATTCAAGCATCAAGACATGGCAGAGACTAAAAGCGTGTTGTTTTAATTTATTGACCTCCAGATTTTCAGGTTTATGACCAGTTTCCAGAGACACACATAGGTGTCGAGTATTTTACTCACAGAAAATAAGGGATTGTTAAAGGAATGTTGATACTTTATTTGAATCTTCTGTTTTTAAAAAATATCAGCTATATTTATAAATTGCTTCTTTACTGCATTAAACTTTTTAAACGTTTCATCTGTCTTTTAAAGACAGCATGTCTTCAGCATTTACAAAAATAATAATAATAATAAAGATGGCAAATGGTTATTGAATATTTTTAGTGTTTTTGTTCCATGATGATAAATGTGTACATTGTGCTCTTCTTTACACACACATAGACACACAGCACAAAACTACATTAAAAGATAATGTAGATTAATTTAGCAGAATGCTCTTTGTGTTTGTAGGAAACTAACCAGCAGGATCACAGTCACCAATTTCAATTTATTGTTGTTGACATTAGTAAATAGGAAAACTGCATGAGTTCAGTTAAAGTAGCTACAATATGTTATAGCGCTGGACACTGATGGGTGAGATTTTAACAAATCATTAGTATTGATCAAAAACATGTGCAGCCATATTGAGATAAATGAGACTTTTCTTCATAATTTACTTTGAAGACCGAACACCACGAGCTTCAAAGTGAAGGAAACATGAACCAGAGCAACTTTAAGAATTGTCTCCAAAAATGAGACCTCAGACCATAGAGCAGACATGCCCAATACGTCAATGGCGATCTACCAGTTGATCTCAAAGGTATTATTGTTAGATGGCGTGGCATTAAAAAAAAATAGATATCAGCCATAGACAGATCCATCTATGAAACTTGTCCCTTGATTGACAGTCTGAGGTCTCGTTTACACGACGTGAAACATTTGGCCGTTCATTTACAGACAACAGCCCTCGTTCTCTCTGAAGTTGAAGGTTTTTGAATCCAAGTCTCAAAGTGAAGATTTTCGGGGGAACCCCCACAGAGGTATGCAATGTTCCAACTTCACGTGTGAAGTCCAGACCAGTCGCACATGCTCACTACAGGCGGCTGCAGTCCCAAGTTTTCCTGCACTAACAACAGTTATAATAAATGGCAGAGAGCAGAGTTTTTTTTGTGCTGCTCACCCTTTTTCAGCATGTAGGAGCAAAACTTATGAAATCCAGGCTCCAAAGAGACATTAGTGTATTCACCAGTTTGGACATCACTGCCATGCAGACACTGCTTGCACAATGAATGCGGCTGAGCCCTCAGGGTTGCCAGATAAATTTAAAACGTCTTATTTAGCCCCTCCTTTTCTGTGCACATGTTCAACAAACACAACACACACCTCTTCTTAGAATATCTTTACTCAGCACATATGACAGTTTAGGTCAAAATACTTTCATTTTAAAGCAACAGTACCATAGTTCATAATTTCTTATCTGGCAACCCGACTGACATGGAAACTACAGTGTTTTTATGTAAACGCGCTCGTTTTTTGTTTAGTACCCTGAATAAACATTGACAAAATAACGTTTCCAGAGATTGTTCTCGTGTAAACGGGATCACTTTGACTTGGTCGTTTTAAAAGTAGCTCGCATGCTGCAAAAGTCTAGGCACCCTGCATTAGATCATTTAATCTCAACACAAACATCTTCACTGAATCTTTATTCTGCAGGTCTGAAGTCGCCATTTTAATTAGTTTTGTCAGTTTTAGCAGATAACTGTTGTATTTTGAGTCTTTGGGTACAAGGACAAAATATTCAACCAGATTTCCAAGTCTACAGGAAAAGATAATTGTAGGTTCAGTACCACTTTACATACATGTTCTTTCTGTGCTAATATTTGAACACATTTTGTGAACTTTTATCATTTCATGTTTTCTCTTTTCAAATTTTGTTTTTAGCAATCAGATTTAATTCCAGGTTAACGCTAACCCAGCAGGACCGCTTCTATTTTATTTTTTACTTTTTTGAAATTCAAATGTCTTTGGATTAAAATAAAACGAGCTCTCACTGAAATTGTAAGACAAGAATACTTGACTGTGGCAGTTCTCAAAGTCAGAACAGCGTTTGAAATATCAAGCACTTTACAGTCAGGGTCGTTCCAAAGAAGTCCTGATGTTTTGTTGAATCACAGTGTTTGCAGGTCTTCTATCATCAAATCATCTCTATTTGTAGATCCTGTCTTGCTTGCTTCATGGAACAGACGTCGTAATGTTAGAGAAAAACGGTCTGTTGTTTGGCTGAAATCTGGCTGACTGTCACCTCTGTGGCGGTGGATCCTGTCAGGATGCAGGCAGTCTTTTGAGGCGCAGTGAAATGATGCAGAGCGGCATTCTCAGTGCAGTTCAGGCATGCCCCATAGGTCTCCTGCTGCTCATTTGAGAATCTCATGGAGGCACTCGTGTCTTTGTTGCATTGCGATGTGAAGCCAAACCCTTCTTGTGGTCGTGGGCTGCCTCTGTGGATCATCTGCCGTAACGCAGATGTGTCTCTGTACAAGCACTCGCGAAAGTTGGGCTTACACAGGAGGTACACCACTGGGTTGTAGATGGTAGAGGATTTGGCAAACACAGCGGCTAGAGCAAATGCAGAAGGAGGAACTTGTGTGGCATCACCAAAAGCAGCCCACATGGCAACAACAGCATAAGGGGTCCAGGCACCGAGGAAACCTACGCAGACCGCTATAGACAGCTGTGGAAAGAACACAAGCAAACACTCATCCGCTGATACAAAAAATGTGAAATATAATTAGGTTTCATGCAAGTAAAGTTTCAAAAGTGTGTTGTACATGCAACAGTCTTAAGAATGCATTTCTTATTTTAGATTTCATTCCCACTAATGATGCTACAGATGAATGAGACAACAAAGATAAAGCAAATAATCAGCAATTTTGTCCTATCTTTTTCAAATCCTGTTTACTGCAAACTGTGAAATCAGTGCCACTGAGGCGACAGTGATATCCTCTGACCTTCACAATGAGAGTGTGTGCATTTGAGGTCTTGGTCTGTGGTGAGACATGCTGCTGAACGGCCTGACGTGACCCCCGCACAGTCAGCAGAATGAAAGCGTAGGAAAGGAAGATGACGACGCAGGGCAGTGCATAGCAAAAAACAAAAAGGCAGACAATGTAAGACAAAGCTGAAAGCTCGTGGTTGGGTGCATGCCAGTCAATGCAGCAGGCTGTGCCATAAGGTTCAGCACTGTAATGGCCCCACTGTGCCAAGGGCCCCACAGCAAAAACAGACGCGTAGCACCAAACTCCAGCCACCAGGAGGCGGGCATGTGAGGAGGAAAACTTGTTCCCTGAGAGGAGAAACATAAAAAGAGGCTTTCCGTTTATTAGGGTTCATTCTTTGTTGGATACTCTGGTCAGCTTTGTGTTAAAAATCCGTTGAGTTATCATCATTGTGCTTGTGTTAACAACACTCACCATAGTTAGGGAGGCAGACTTTAAGGCAGCACACTAAGGAGAGAGCTGTGAGGTTTGTCAAGCTGCAAACACCAAATAACAGTCCACACATGGCATAGAGCTGGCAGGTGATTTCTCCAAACAGCCACCTACACACAAAGACAACCAAGAGTGAATGAGACAAAGAAGTATGCAGCTTGAGAATATACACTACCTGGACAAAAAAAAAGTTGCCACCAAAAAAAAAAAAAAAGGTCCCACACCAATATTTCGTTGGACTGCCTTTAGCTTTGATTACAGCATGCATTTGCTGTGGCATTGTTTCGATAAGCTTCTGCAATGTCACAAGATCTATTCCCACCCAGTGTTGCCTTAATTTTTCACCAAGATCTTGCATTGATGATGGCAGATTCTGACCACTGCGCAAAGCCTTTTCCAACACATCCCAAAGATTCTTAATGGGGTTAAGGTCTGGACCAGGCATGGGCAAACCCCGGTCTTGAGAACATCTTATCACAAGCAGAACTGGTTTGTTCCACTTTGGAGTAAGCTGTTGGGGGAAGAATCAGTTTTGTTGTGTGTTTCCTTGACTGATG